>NC_087163.1:17262084-17349584 GCF_035594125.1 Scylla paramamosain
GGCGTTCTCACAGAATAAATTTGGACGGTGTTGTGGTGATTGAGCAGGCATGTGGAGGTAATGGTGATGTGGTGGCATAACCCTAATATCCAGGATCAGGTTGGTGAGTCTTTTGTGGTACTAAGAGCTCTTGTTCGCTGAAATTTGGTTGGCGAGTTGTGGTGGTGATTTAACGATGACAGTGCAGCGTTGGGGCTGACAGAAAGCCATTTTGTGGTTAGGGTTGTGGTGATGCTGTGATGTTATCGGTGTATTTGTGGATGATTTATGGTGTTACAGGTGAAATGTGGCGGTGGTGGTGATGTCTTGTGAAGTTTGAGGAGGTGAAATACGGGAATGGTTGTTTGAGGACGCGGTGGCAGCGTCTGGGGAAATTCCTGCAGCTGGGGAAAATATTCCAGCGGCATGTGGAGAAGTAAAAAGGTTTTAATTCTTTGTGAAGCGATGGGAATGTCATATATTGATGTGCATAACCTTTAAGCAGCTAGGAAGGCGATATAAGAGCCTGAGTAAATGGGGAAACCTATAGTGATTGAATATGGGAATTACCCTGTGTTGGTCTAGGATATAAATTTGTTCCCCAATTTCCTTTAATGTGTATTACCTCAATTTATTTCTAAGTTAACATTATTATTAATATATTCTGTCAACAAATAAAATAATTGTGTTTTCTATCCCAACACTGATTTAGCACTGAGGTGATTCCTGGTGTGCTGTGCCAAGGTAAGAGTTTTGTGAGAGGGTTTAATAGCTGACGATTTCAGATAGGTCGGGTAGGTATTCCGAGGCCTTTAAAAATCCAGACTTTTAAAACTTTCTGGGATCAGTGTACCGTCCACTTTTTGGGGAAAGATAACCGTGATCGTGACAGAAATGGGAGCCCATCCGGGATATTGAATATTTTGTCAGGTGTAATGAGTGTTACACAGTAATTGTCATTGACAGGAATTTACCTGTGTGAAATATTTCTTTAAATTGTGTATGTATATCTTGTTGTGGTGTTATAGGTGAACTGTGGCGGTGGTGGTGATGTCTTGTGAGGTCTGAGGAGAAGAAATATGGAAATGGTTGTTTGAGGTCGCAATCACAGCGTGTGGTGACGGTATTGGTGTGTGAAGGTGTATTTTGTTGGGGTTAAATAAGCAATGGTGTAATAATATTTGGAGGAATATTTTGTGAAGTGTAGTAATTGTAATCATGGCGGCTAAAAGTGTTCAGGCGTTCCTTCTGTGAGGGAGTGTGCATGCCATGTATCCGCTAACCAAGGTGGAACTGTGCTTAGTGGCTGAGAAGTTCGAAGTAGAACTGAAATCCAAGAAAAAAGAGAAAATGCACGTCAAGTTAAAAATTGCTCTTGCGGAAAGGAGCTGTCTCCAACAGCTCTGAATAATAACATTTTAGGACCCAAGCTAACCACTATGATTACTACTCGGGACGATATCCAGAGAAACTTAGAAAAAAGTAAGAAATATCTTTCAACAAGATGCGACAACATCCCTAGTATATACCTACTGTGCAGCATCTTTAGCTGAGCCACTCCGGATATTATGGCAAAAATCCTATGATAGTAGCAGAAAGCCTTCTCTGCATAAACACACGATCATTACTGTACTGGGAATCAGAATGTGCAGTAAACCAAAGATTCATAACGTCAATTCATTGCCTGAAGTGTTTCTGCCTGAAATACAATGCTTTCTTAACGCTACTCACATTTAACACTTGGGAATCATTATTCTCAGCAGGAATAAGCATACAAATAAATCAACTAAATTCCACATATAATTGACACTTATAATAATTGACACTTATTTTCAAAGGAAATTACATTAAAGTACTCACTTCATTGGCCCACAGCGGCGACTATCGAACCCCAGTATCACAACCCTGACCTGCTAACATCCTGCCCATCCAATACAGAGCAACAACCATCATCAAGTTAGGACGTCCTCTACATCCTCTGATTGTTGAACAATAACATTCAAGTTGATTGTCCATCCTTACTGCCCATCTCCACTACTTCTATTCTTGACCAGAACAAACTAAATCACAGCACAGTATATGCAAATAACACAAAACCACCTACAGAGCGGTGGTACATCCACACAGAAATTCCACAGTACAGTGGTGGACCTGCTTTGACAACCCCCCAGGCTACCCATGTTCACAGGTAGTGGGTAAAACGAAACACAACCACGATGCGCACTACTAACAACACTTAAACTTCATAATAAATATACATAACACAAAAATTTTATAGACCGTAAAAAAGTATCTAACAAGTATCATGTAGATGATATTTGTTGAACCCCAACCAAAGTGTTCATATGATTCATAGAATACATCCAACACATAAATTCTTTTTTAAATGCTTGATACAAATACCATTCTTATATATACATCAGACAATAAATGTAGTATAATCACAATGTCCATTACACTTGTTCTTCCTTAGGTAATAACACTAATAACTTATGCACTGATCTACCCATGACTTTAAATGTTATTCCATCATATCCTTTGTCTTCCTTGACTATCTTATTTCTTAAGTCTACATCTCTTACAGCCCCATCACGTCCTGGGTCTGCCTTTATTACTTGGACTAACTTTCAGGAAACTCTTGGACTAGGATCACATCACCTACTCATTCATTTATCTTATTGGTGTGCCATTTTTGTTGGATCATCAACGTTGGAAAGAAATCCCACTGCCATTTTTTTTCCAAAACGAGTCTACAATTTTCTGAATAAAATCTAATCTTCTTTTATGGTCACCATCAACTTCGTACGTTCCCTTTGGACATTTAACACTGGCTCAACCAAGCAGCAGATCATTAGAGCAGAGTTAATTTCCAAGTTTCGGATTAAAGCAGTGCTTTACCCCCTTGTGTCTTTCATTCATCACATTGGCTACGCTGAATAAGTCTGTCTGAAGTTCACCAAAAGTTAGTATTGAGTCCCTAATTGCAATACAAAGGCTTCTTTCCACAGATTTGATGAGTAATTCACTAGCATCATTGTACTAAGGTGCATCTCTTGGTTTGTTGAATTTCCAATTAACGCCCTCATTTTTACCAATACTGTCAATATTCTTACAAGCACCGATTAGTTGACTTCCTTTGTCAGAATACAGTAATTTTGCGGAGCTCCTGATCAAAATGAATATTTCTTAAGTTGCCAAAAAATCATGTGCACTGTATCCTTAAGTCAAATCAAAATATGCTGCCCTAGTTACTAAACAATTGAATATTGCACCAAATACCTTAACACGAATTTTCTTTTTAACTGTGTCTTTAATTGTGAATGGCCGAAATAAGTCAACAGCAGTGTGGTGAAATGGTGGATCTGGCTTTAATCTCTCTGCTAACACCTGACCCATGCCACTGGTTCTCTGTTTGTTTGGGAGTTTTCTACATATGACATATTCATCTTTAACTGACTTTTTTTTTTTTTTTTTTTTTTTTGTTCCTGGTATCGAAAACTTACTCTCCAGTTTGGCTAAGGTGGTTTCAGTACCTACCTGATCTAGATTATGTAAACAGGACACATACCGTCTTGGAGATATGCCCAACATTCATGACCTTTTGCTAACCTATAATCCTTCTCCTTATGTTGTTATTCTCTCTTTTCTGTTGGGCTCCTCCGATCACAATCTCATATCTATATCTTGTCCTATCGCTTCAATCCCTCCTCAGGATCCTCCTAAGCGAAGGTGCCCCTGGTGTTTTGCCTCTACTAGCTGGGGGACCTGAGGAGGTACTTTGCTTATTTTCCTTGAAATAACTACTGCTTCCGTGACAGAGATCCGCCTCTGCATGCCGAGAGCATAACTAAGGTGATAATGTCTGGCAAGGAGGCGTACATTTCTTACCCTTTCTTTCGACATAAACCTTCCAAACTTTGGTTTTAACACATCCTCTCCTGCAATACATGACAGAGAGGTGGCTCACAAATAATACTTGAGCCTTCCAATCATCAAAATCTCATGCACTTTATATTTCTGCCCAGAATGATGCCAAGTTTCTTCTCCAACTAGCCAAAAACTCCTCCATTAATTGAAAGTGTCTAAATTTTCAAGATTTAACTTCCCTAGTGAATTATGGCATATAGCCAAAAACATGTCCAGTAACTTTGTTTTTTCTTCTTTCCTTCCTTTATTTCAACCAGATGGCACCACTGCTATCACATCTATCTCTAAAGCTGAACTCTTAGCTCAAAACTTTGCTAAAAAAAAAAAAAAACTTTGGATGATTTAGGGCTTCTTCCTCCCTCTCCTTCACCCTCTGACTACTACATGCTACATATCAAAATTCTTCGCAATGATGTTTTCCATGCCCTTGCTGGCCTAAACCCTCGGGAGGCTTATGGAGCTGATGGGGTCCCTCCTATTCTTCTCCGAAACTGTGCCTCCGTGCTTGCACCTTGCCTAGTCAGACTCAGTCAACATCTATCTTTACTTCTTGTTGGAAGTTTGCCTACATTCAGCCTGTTCCAAAAAAAGGGTGACCGTTCTAATCCCTCAAACTAGCCTCTTATTGCTTTAATTTCCTGCCCATCTAATGTTTTTAATCTATCCTCAACAGGAAAATTCTTAAACATATATTTCTTCACAACCCTCTATCTGATCACCTGTATGGGTTCTGTCAAGGCCGCTCAACTGGTGATCTTCTGGCTTTCCTTACTGAATCTTGGTCATCCTATTTTAGAGATTTTGGTGAAACGTTTGCTGTTGCCTTGGACATAACAAAAGCACAAAGCGTTGATTTCTGAACTATCGTCCTATGGATTCTATTTTTTTCTTTGAAACTTCATCTCAAGTTTCCTTTATGACTGTTCTATTGCTGATGTGTTAGACGGTCACAGTTCTCCTAAATTTATTGACAGTGGTGTTCCTCATGGTTTTGTCACCCAATCTCTTTCTATCATTCACCAATGGTTTTCTAAACCAAACTTCTTGTCCTATCCACTCCTACGCTAATGATACCACCCTGCACTTTTCCACGTCTTTTCAAAGACGTCGAACCCTTCAGAAAGTAAACAGTTTAGGCAGGGAAGTCACAGAACGCTTGACTTCTGATCTCTTTAAAATATCTGACTGGGGCAGAGCAAACTTGTTATTGTTCAATGCCTCAAAAACTCACTGAACTGTCCCCCTCTTCTACAATGAACATCATCGGTCTCTCCTCTTCTTATAATTTAAACTGGAAACTTCACATCTCATATCTATCTAAAGTAGCTTCTATGAAGTTAGGGCGTTCTGAATCGTTTCTGCTAGTGTTTCTAACCACTCACCCTCCCCTGCTGCTAACTCTGTACAAGGGCCTTATCCGTCCATGTATGGAGTATGCTCCACATGTATGGGGAGAGTTCCACTCATATCGTTCTTTTAGACAGGGTGGAATCAAAAGCTTTTCCTCTCATCAACTCCTCTTCTCCAACAGATTGTCTTCAGCCTCTTTGTCATCGCCGCAGTGTATCATCTCTAGCTATCTTCTACAGCTATTTTCATGCAAATTGCTCTTCTGATTTCGCTATCTGCATGCCTCCCCTCCTTCCTCGGCCTCGCTACACAAGACTTTCTTCTTTCTCTCATCCCAATTATGCCCACCTCTCTAATGCAAGAGTTAACCAGTATTCTCAATCATTCATCTCTTTCTCTGGTAAACTCTAGAACTCTCTGCCTGCTGTATTTCCACCTTCCTATTACTTGAATTCCTTTAAGAGGGAGATTTCTAGACACTTATCCTTCAATTTTTTACTACCACCTCGGATCCTATTCGGGGACCGGCATGTTACTGTTTTTTGTTTTTTTCTCTCTCTCTCTTACCTTTAGCCCTCCTACATAAATAATAAATAAATAAATAAATAAATAAATAAATAAATAAATGAATAAATAAATGGATGGTTAGCTGGTATCAGCATGAAGTACTCTCGATTCCAATTTTCCTTCAACCATTTAGATATTCTTTGATCCACTGAAATTACTCCATTCTCTATTCTGGGCCCAGCCTCCTATATCTTTCCAATTAGTCATGTTACTTTGCATATCTTTTACCCACATGACTTCAGCTCCTTCCATCTCTTCAGCATTAGGTTCCTTCATCACACCTTTCAAGGATTTATTCTTGAATACCGACATTATCCTACATGTGTCCTTCAACAAAGTGACATATTTGCTAAACCTTTTCACATCAATCACGTTTAAACTTGTTACATTATTTGACTTTGCAACGGTCATGATAATGCCAGTTCTATCAGGTAACTGGTCTGTGCACTGCTGTTTTATGACACATTCTGCGACTGGCAATTTAAAAAAAATTCAGGCCCATTTTGTCAAGGTGAGCCTTCACCAATCTTATCTGAAGTGCATGGTTTGATTTGTTTCCACTCACCACCAATCCTCTGGGACTGTTTTCAGTTGTATTTCTGCTATGCAAACACCCACAAAAGGTCGGAACCCATGCGATTCGTTTTGAATCTGATCCCTGACAATAGCAAAGTCCACAATATATAATACAGATTCAAATTCCCAGTTGCATTTTTTCGCTATAGTTTCTCTCAGCCTGGTTGGTAAAAGAGCTCCACACAGTTCTAAACGAGGAATGGATAACTCTCATGGGTGCAATTTTGTTTTTGGCCATTATCAAATTTGTCTGAAATTTATGTTCATCAGTCTGTCATATTACATAAGTGCATGCTCCATATGCTTGCATGTTGCCGTCAGAGCAAATTATAAGTATAGGTTTACCCAGTGTATTAGATGGTTTCAGCGCTCTTTTAAATGTACAGTTTTCCACTTCACACAAATCAGTGGAAAAATACTTCCATTCATTTATTTATATCAGCATCCAATCACCCTATTTAACTCCCTCATCTGCATCACACTTTGAAATCATAGACCTCATCAGAATTTCTGCTCTCACTACAACTAGTACAACTAATCCCAACGGATCATAAAATGATGCCACTTGACTTAGTATCATTCTGCGAGTAAGAGTTTCAGGAAAATTTACCTCAATCTCCCTACGATTCCAGTTGGGACCATTCCTGATCTTTTTAACTTTTGGAGAAAAAAATTAACTCTCACATTAAATGAAAATTCATCGTTGGGATTCAACTTGAGACCTAAAATTTTACCATTGTAAGACTCCATGATGTTGATCTTATGATTTTTCTTGACCACTTACTCTCCAATATTACATGCTCTGCTCTTTATATTAAGTCAAAAGCCCTTTCTGCAGTGTCACTGGAATACAGTATATCATCAACATATTGGCAATCATGTCATAAGGATCTCCCTTACCAAATTTCTCTTCTATCTATTTCTATCTATTTTTATTTATCTAGCTATCGTTCCGCTTGGCCTGTCTCCAAAGGTCACGGAGATCAGAATCAGGTGCTTTGTTACTATCCAAATTTCTCCAAAGAAATTTGTGTTTATGTTGGTCTATTGTGCTGAGCTTGACCACCACCAGTTATGGCTATGCTTTCCTGTCTAAATCTTAACAAAACTCCAAGCAGGTTGTTAAGAACAATTAGCCCTTTCGTCCAGAAATCAAGGTTCTGCTCCATATATGAGGCAGAGGAGTTGAAAACAATACGTATAGGTGTTGAATTAAAATCTGGTTTTAATACTTCGTGGTGGTGAATATAATGAAATGGGCCGTTATATGATTGAATTTCCTCTTCACTTAATTTTTTTTCGCCACTCCCCTTCTCACCATGTCTTTAATTTCATTGTGATGCCTCTGAGAATGACAGCCACAGTGACAACCACTTTTACATTATTTTCAGATGCCTAGGATATCTTGCTACCTAACACTTTCCTTCTTCATCATAGACTAATTCCTTCTCAATCCGTTACAGATCTCTTTCTTCATTAATATTGACACAATCACTTACAGGACAACCTTTACATAGGCATTTGATGCATCTTGTGTGACATTGCATCCCACTTTCCTCTAAAGCAAATAATTTGTCTAAGCCAGTCTCAAGCTTATCTGTAGGTTCTACCTTTATCTCATTGAGGTTCAATGAACTTGATACCTTGTGAGTTTTCACAATTATGTGATAAGCAACGTTGCCCGAGGTTTTTATTTTGTTATGTCTGCCAGGAATGCTAAGACCAAAGGGATTCTCTAACTACCGAAGACCTTCATCAATTTGTACAATCCTAGATAATAATTCACTGTAATTGGCACCAATCAGCTTGTCAGTTTCACCACAGGAGCGATCTATCTCATGTATATATATATATATATATATATATATATATATATATATATATATATATATATATATATATATATATATATATATATATATATATATATATATATATATATATATATATATATATATATATATATATATATATTTTCTGACACTTTCATCCTTTCTTGTGAAGTTTCCTTTTCAGATGAAGCTCTTTTTTTTTTTTTTTATTAAATACGTCGATCTGTTCTTGCTAACACATCGTAGTTGAAGCTGGAATGTACTGGGAATCCAAATGTACAGCAAACCTGAATCGTAACGTCAGTTTATTGTCTGCAGTGTTTCGGTCTGAAATACAGTGCTTTCATAACGCAACACACATTTAACACAGGAATCATTATCCTAACCGTATAAGCACACATTTAACACTTGGGAATCATTATCCTCAACAGGAATCAACATACAAACAGATCAAATAAATTCTACATATAATTCCCACTCATAATACTCTCAACTGAAAATGCACTAAAGTACTCACTTCAGCGGCCCACAGCGGCGATTATCAAATCCCAGTATCATAACCCTGATCTGCCAATATCCCATGAAGTACCGAACAACAACCTTCATCAAGTCCGGGCGTCCTCTATATCCTCTCTTTCTGTTGAACAATAATATTCAACCTGCTTGTCCATCCTTACTATACATCTCCACTACTTCTATTCTTGACCAGAACAAACTAAATCACAGCACAGTATATGCAAATAACACAAAACTCACCAGCAGAGCGGAGGTACATCCACACAGAAATCTCATAGTGCAGTGGTGGGCCGGCTTTGACAACCCGCCAGGTCGACCATGTTCACAGGTAGTGGGTAAACGAAACTCAACCACGATGAACACTACTAACCACACTTAAATTTCATAATAAATATACATAACCCTAAAATAATATGCAAGAATATAAAAAAGTATCCAACAAATATCATGTAAATTATACAATCTTCATGAAGAATCTACGCATTCCGAGCAATATGAGGCCTGTGGTTGGTTCGTTAGTGAGCAGTGACCTGACGCTAATATAGCTGGCTAGTGTAGACATGGCGCCTTGTGTTGCTGAGTCGTCTGGTTGTGTTAGTTCTTCTGTTTTCGAGACCTTCGTTGCGAAGGTGTCAGAGGTGGAGGCTGAGTTCCATCGAAGGATCTCGGAGGTGCAGGCTGAGATTCGTGAGAGGATCTCAGACCTGCAGGCTGAGTTCTATGAGAGGAGCTCAGCACCTGTGGGAGGGCCGTGCCCCACCGTCTCCTTACCTAGTAAAGCGACGGAGGAGCAGTGGTCGGTTGTGTGCAGGGGAGCCAAGAGGGTGAAGGTCCTCAGGGCACCTTGCGTGGAGACGAAGAATCCCTTCAATGTGCTGGAGGAGGGGAAGGAGAAGGAGGTGGACATGGCGGGAGGAGGCAAGAAGGAGGGGGCAGATGCAGTTACCCAGCCCCAAGGTAGAGTGCTTGTGTTTGGTGATAGTCAGGTTAGGCACTTAGATAGTGCGTTCTGTGCTAGGGATAGGAAGCGTAGGTCGAGGGTGTGTTTGCCGGGGGCCGGGATAGGGAAGGTAGATGATAGGCTAGACACATGCTTGGAAAAAGATGGGACCAAGCCCATTGTTTTTCTCAGTGCGGGAGGGAATGACCTTGGTAAGGTCAGGAGTGAGGAGCTTATCAGGAGGTTTCGACAGGCTTTGGACAGGATTAGGGACAAGGGTGGGATCCCCGTGGTATGTGGTGTCTTGCCGAGGAGGGGAGTTGGTGCTGAGTGGCTGTCCAGGGCTATTACAGTGAATCGCAGGCTCGCGAATCATTGTAGGAGTAATGGATGGACGTTCATCGACAACTGGGACCTTTTCTATGGCAGGGACACCTTGTACGCCAGGGATGGAGTGCATTTGTCACGCCAGGGTGTTCGTGTTTTGGCCGAAACACTCGAGCGGGAGGTTACTGCACTCAAGCACTTTTTTCGTTAGTCGGGAGGGAAGAAGGGGTAGTGAGAAGGCGAGGGGCAAAATAGTTAAATCTAGAAAGGTAGCTAGCTCAGGGATGGTGAGAAATAGCTTAAGTGTTTACTATACAAACTGTAGAAGTATTATGAATAAAATAGACTTGGTTAGAGGAATAGCGAGCGTTGAGAAATTTGATATCATTGCTTTAACTGAAACTTGGTTAGATATGTCAGGAAAAGTATTTAATCCAGAGGTTAAGATAGATGGGTATACAATGTTCTATAAAGATAGGGAAAACAGGAGAGGAGGAGGCGTCGCGTTATACGTTAGGGACACATTACAGTGTTGTATCAACAGTAGAATTAAAACAGATAACAAAACAGAGTCGATATGGGTAGATATTAAAGAAGGATCGCAGTCAGTAGTACTAGGGGTAGTTTACAGACCACCGACCAGTACAGAGGAAATTAACACCTCACTGTGGCAGGAATTAAATAGAGCAGGCAGGTACTGTCAGGTATGTGTGGTAGGAGATTTTAATTTTAGGAATATCGACTGGAGTCTGATGGTGGGTAACAAGGAAGCAGAGGAATTTCTTAAAGTAATTCAGGATAATTTTTTAAAACAGGTAGTCGTAGAACCCACAAGGGGGAATAATATTCTAGATTTAATTCTTACTAGCAGGGAGGAAGCAGTCACGCAGGTAGAGGTTGGAGGACAGCTAGGTAACAGTGACCATAGGGAAATTAGGTACAATTTAGAATGGGAAGAAACAGTTAGAAACAAAAACACTAGTAAAATACCTGACTTTAAGAGAGCAAATTTTGAAGAATTAAAAAGGTACCTCCAAGGAGTGGACTGGCAAAGGATGCAGGGTGAGGTCAGGTCAGGGACGGAGTTCAGAGAGATAAGGCAGGATGAGAGAGGTGAGGTGAGGCGTGAGGGTGTAGGACAAGAGGAGGGAAGATGTGTCCGGAAGGGAAGAGGAAAGAGGAAGGGGGGAGCTAGGTGTGAGTATGTTGGAATGTCAGGTCATGCTGAAATGAGAGAGGTGAGGTCGAGGCGAGTAGATGAGGGAGTGGAGAGGATGGTAGGGGACGAGATGAGGGGACTAGGTGAAGTAAATGTAGATGAATTGTATAAATATTTCGTAGATAAAGTTCATACAGGTCAGTTAGCAAATATCCCGTATAGAACAATAAGATCACAAAAAAATGACCCTAAATGGATGACTGCTAGGTTAAAGCATTATATAGGGCGTAAGAGAAGTATATATAGTAGATTAAGGGCAGGTGAAGAAGTTTTAAGGACACAATATAATGAATTAGTTAGAACAGTCAGGAAGTTAACAAGGAAAGCTAAGGACAATTATGAATCAAAGATAGCCAGCCAGGCGAAGACGGACCGCAAGGGATTTTATCAGGTATACAGGACGAAGAATAAGGATACTGTAGGTCCATTAAAGGCAGCAGATGGGGAGCTGGTTAGTTCTGGGGAGGAGATTAGTAAACTTCTGAATAATTATTTTTAAACTGTCCTCACCCAGGAAAACATGCAGGATATGCCAGATAGTGAACAGGTGTTTAAAGCAGATGAGAATGAGAAGCTGACAGACATTTCCATAACTAGGGAGATAGTGGAACAGGAGATAGATAGGCTAAAAAAGTTCAAGTCACCAGGACCTGATGAAATATACCCCAGAGTACTTAAGGAATGTAAAGAGATTATTAGTGAGCCATTAGTTTCTGTCTTTAGGAAATCACTGGAGTCGGGTGAGGTACCAGTAATGTGGAGGCAGGCTAATGTAGTACCCATCTTTAAGAAAGGAGGTAAAACTTTAGCGTCTAATTATAGACCTGTCAGCTTAACTTCAGTTGTAGGTAAAATGTTAGAGTCAATAATAGCGAGGAACATTAGGGAACATATAGACAAACATAACTTGATAAATCAGTCACAGCATGGCTTCACGAAGGGGAAGTCTTGCCTGACAAACTTGTTAAGTTTTTACAGTAAGGTGTACGAGGCAGTAGATAATGGTGATAGTTATGATATCTTATATCTGGACTTTAGTAAAGCATTTGACAAGGTACCCCATCAAAGGCTCCTGAGAAAGGTTAGGGCACACGGGATAGATTGGAAGGTGTTAGGCTGGATAGGGTCATGGCTTAGTGACAGGCGACAGAGAGTGGTAATAAACGGCTCAAAATCCGAGTGGAGTCATGTAATTAGTGGGGTGCCACAGGGATCAGTATTAGGGCCATTGTTATTTCTAATGTATATCAATGACTTGGATAGTGGAATTAGTATTGATGTTAGTAAATTTGCGGATGACACAAAGATAGGTAGATTAATTAGGTCAGAATCGGATGCCATCGCCTTGCAGGCAGACTTAGATAGAATGAATGAATGGACGGATAGATGGCAAATGCAATTTAATATCAATAAATGCAAAGTGCTTAGCGTAGGTAGAGGAAACCCACACAATAGGTACACATTAAACAACCAAACTCTGGTAGGTACAGGGTACGAGAAAGATTTAGGAGTTATAGTTAGCTCTGAACTCCGTCTAGGGAAACAATGCATAGAAGCCAGAAACAAGGCAAATAGGGTACTAGGATTCATTTTTAGGAGTGTTAAAAGTAGAAGGCCGGGAGTAATATTAAAGTTATACTTGGCGCTGGTCAGACCTCATCTAGACTACGCGGTGCAGTTCTGGTCCCCACATTACAGGAAAGATATAGGTCTATTAGAATCAGTACAGAGGAGAATGACTAAAAGGATACAGGGGATGAGGAGTATTCCTTACGAGGCGAGGTTGAAGCTGTTAAATTTACATTCTTTAGAGAGACGTAGGTTAAGAGGGGACCTGATAGAAGTCTTTAAGTGGTATAAGGGTTATAACAAGGGAGATGTAAGCAAAATTCTTAGGATCAGCAACCAGGGTAGAACAAGAAATAACGGGTTCAAGCTTGAAAAATTTAGGTTTAGGAAGGAGATAGGAAAAAATTGGTTCTCAAATAGAGTGGTAGATGAGTGGAACGGACTCAGTAATCATATAGTTAGTGCTAGGACACTAGAGAGCTTTAAGAGAAGATTAGACAAGTTTATGGATGGGGATAGCAGATGGAAATAGGTAGGTGTGTTTCATACAGGGACTGCCACGTGTAAGCCTGGTCGCTTCTTGCAGCTTCCCTTATTTCTTATGTTCTTATGTTCTTATGTTCATTAAACTTCTCTAATGTAATATAATGCACATTTCATGAACATATTATGATTATAGCCTAACTTGGTAAGAAGAAGCTAATTAGCAATCGTCAATATGGCTTTCGTTCAAACTTGAGTACTACTTAAAGGTTACTCAACTCTGCTGACATCATGTTCACCTTACTGGGTATTTATGCTTTGACTGTTTACCTCCACTTAAACAAGGCATTTAATAAATTGTCAATTAGTGTAGCTATCTCCGTACTTCATAACACTGATATACGAGGCAAAGTTCTCAAATGGCTTTGCTCATTCCTGATTGACCATATTATGTCTGTTCAAGTTGAATCAACTTTCTCCCAGGACGTTTCTATAACAAGTGGAGTTCCCCAGGGCAGTGTGCTTGGCTCCCTAATCTTTACCATAAGCATGAACTGGAGACTGGAACCGTTTCTTAAGAACTTCACCTCATACAAGATACCCTGAATGCTATCTGTGACTAATGTGAGGGCCTCCAGTTGACGATGAACTCACACAAATGTGAAGTTTTGTATTATGGCACTAACAATCCTTCAAATGTCTATATGATTAATGAGAAGAGTGTATCCCCTACCGAAGGAGTAAGAGATCTTTGCGTCTTCAGAACGGCAGACTGCAAACCAACTTTTCATATTAAGGAAAAAATGCGCCGTGCGAGTTCCATATTCCATTTACTATAACCTTTATTATCTCTGACCTGGTCACCATATAAACAATTTATAAATGATTTATAAGGCCTCACCTTCAATATGATTGCCCAATTTGGAATCCATACTATGTAATGGGCATTCATCTATTCGAAAAAAATACAGAGGCGCGTCCTCAGCCATATTAGCGATCTTGCCCCGGAATTGTCCTATAGAGAGAGCTGATGAGATTAGATTTGTAGTTTCAGTACCGTCGTCGGGAGCGCTATGAGTTTTTTTTTTTTTTTTTTTGATACTTATATAGTGATAAAAAAATATCTTAACATTACACACGCGACTAACTAACCGGACTCACAGCCGTCCATTAACTGTGCGCATTAGACTTATACCGTACACGGAACTTAAGTCTGTACTTGGTAGCACTCATGTTCCGCGTACTGTCAGGCTGTGGAACATGCTCCCAAACAGTACCGTAACTGCTCCAAACCCTGAGCGTTTTAAATAATTCTTTGACCAGATACTGCAGTGCCTGGCTGACAACCCTTTCGGCGAAGGTAGTGAACTGTATCTTACGCAGCTACAGGCGGTGCAGGCAAATCGATTGGTGTAGCTACTACTGGCAGTCGCTAGGGTCTCCAACTGAGGTGGCCCTACGAGGCTTTCAGCTTTCGAGGGTCTTTTTTTTTTCTTTTTTTATGTAGGAAGGACACTGGCCAAGGGCAACAAAAATCTAATAAAAAAAATGCCCACTGAAATGCCAGTCCCATAAAAGGGTCAAAGCAGTGGTCAAAAATTGGTGGATAAGTGTCTTGAAACCTCCCTCTTGAAGGAATTCAAGTCATAGGAAGGTGGAAATACAGAAGCAGGCAGGGAGTTCCAGAGTTTACCAGAGAAAGGGATGAATGACTGAGAATACTGGTTAACTCTTGCGTTAGAGAGGTGGACAGAAAGAAGTAAGTCTTGTGCAGCGAGGCCGCGGAAGGACGGGAGGCATGCAGTTAGCAAGATCAGAAGAGCAGTTAGCATGAAAATAGCGGTAGAAGACAGCTAGATATGCAACATTGCGGCGATGAGAGAGAGGCTGAAGACAGTCAGTTAGAGGAGAGGAGTTGATGAGATGAAAAGCTTTTGATTCCACCCTGTCTAGAAGAGCAGTATGAGTGGAACCCCCCCAGACATGTGAAGCATACTCCATACATGGACGGATAAGGCCCTTGTACAGAGTTAGCAGCTGGGGGGGTGAGAAAAACTGGCGGAGACGTCTCAGAACACCTAACTTCATAGAAGCTGTTTTAGCTAGAGATGAGATGTGAAGTTTCCAGTTCAGACTATAAGTAAAGGACAGACCGAAGATGTTCAGCGTAGAAGAGGGGGACAGTTGAGTGTCATTGAAGAAGAGGGGATAGTTGTCTGGAAGGTTGTGTCGAGTTGATAGATGGAGGAATTGAGTTTTTGAGGCATTGAACAATACCAAGTTTGCTCTGCCCAAATCAGAAATTTTAGAAAGATCAGAAGTCAGACGTTCTGTGGCTTCCCTGCGTGATATGTTTACCTCCTGAAGGGTTGGACGTCTATGAAAAGACGTGGAAAAGTGCAGGGTAGTATCATCAGCGTAGGAGTGGATAGGACAAGAAGTTTGGTTTAGAAGATCATTAATGAATAATAAGAAGAGAGTGGGTGACAAGACAGAACCCTGAGGAACACCACTGTTAATAGATTTAGGAGAAGAACAGTGACCGTCTACCACAGCAGCAATAGAACGGTCAGAAAGGAAACTTGAGATGAAGTTACAGAGAGAAGGATAGAAACCGTAGGAGGGTAGTTTGGAAATCAAAGCTTTGTGCCAGACTCTATCAAAAGCTTTTGATATGTCCAAGACAACAGCAAAAGTTTCACCAAAATCTCTCAAAGAGGATGACCAAGACTCAGTAAGGAAAGCCAGAAGATCACCAGTAGAGCGGCCTTGACGGAACCCATACTGGCGATCAGATAGAAGGTTGTGAAGTGATAGATGTTTAAGAATCTTCCTGTTGAGGATAGATTCGAAAATTTTAGATAAGCAGGAAATTAAAGCAATAGGACGGTAGTTTGAGGGATTAGAACGGTCACCCTTTTTAGGAACAGCTGGAATGTAGGCAAACTTCCAGCAAGAAGGAAAGGTAGATGTTGACAGACGGAGCTGAAAGAGTTTGACTAGGCAAAGTGCAAGCACAGAGGCACAATTTCGGAGAACAATAGGAGGGACCCCATCAGGTCCATAAGCCTTCCGAGGGTTTAGGCCAGCGAGGGCATGGAAAACATCATTGCGAAGAATTTTAATAGGTGGCATGAAGTAGTCAGAGGGTGGAGGAGAGGGAGGAACAAGCCCAGAATCGTCCAAGGTAGAGCTTTTAGCAAAGGTTTGAGCAAAGAGTTCAGCTTTAGAAATAGAAGTGATAGCAGTGGTGCCATCTGGTTGAAGTAGAGGAGGGAAAGAAGAAGCAAAGTTATTGGAGATATTTTTGGCTAGATGCCAGAAATCACGAGGGGAGTTAGATCTTTAAAAGTTTTGACATTTTCTGTTAATGAAGGAGTTTTTGGCTAGTTGGAGAACAGACTTGGCATGGTTCTGGGCAGAAATATAAAGTGCATGAGATTCTGGTGATGGAAGGCTTAAGTACCTTTTGTGGGCCACCTCTCTATCATGTATAGCACGAGAACAAGCTGTCTTAAACCAAGGTTTAGAAGGTTTAGGACGAGAAAAGGAGTGAGGAATGTATGCCTCCATGCCAGACACTATCACCTCTGTTATGCGCTCAGCACACAAAGACGGGTCTCTGACACGGAAGCAGTAGTCATTCCAAGGAAAATCAGCAAAATACCTCCTCAGGTCCCCCCAACTAGCAGAGGCAAAACGCAAGAGGCATCTTCGCTTAGGGGGATCCTGAGGAGGGATTGGAGTGATAGGACAAGATAAAGATATGAGATTGTGATCGGAGGAGCCCAACGGAGAAGAAAGGGTGAAAAGCATAAGCAGAAGGTTTAGAGGTCAGGAAAAGGTCAAGAATGTTGGGCGCATCTCCAAGACGGTCAGGAATACGAGTAGGGTGTTGCACCAATTGCTCTAGGTCATGGAGGCTAGCAAAGTTGTAGGCTAGTTCACCAGGATGGTCAGTGAAGGGAGAGGAAAGCCAAAGCTGGTGGTCAACATTGAAATCTCCAAGAATGGAGATCTCTGCAAAAGGGAAGAGGGTCAGAATGTGCTCCACTTTGGAAGTTAAGTAGTCAAAGAATTTCTTATAGTCTGAGGAGTTAGGAGAGAGGTATACAGCACAGATAAATTTAGTATGAGAGTGACTCTGTAGTCGTAGCCAGATGGTGGAAAACTCGGAAGATTCAAGAGCGTGGGCACGAGAGCAGGTTAAGTCATTGCGCACATAAACGCAGCATCCAGCTTTGGATCGAAAATGAGGATAGAGAAAGTAGGAGGGAACAGAAAAGGGGCTACTGTCAGTTGCCTCAGACACCTGAGTTTCAGTGAGGAAAAGAAGATGAGGTTTAGAAGAGGAGAGGTGGTGTTCTACAGATTGAAAATTAGATCTTAGACCGCGAATGTTGCAGAAGTTAATGAAGAAAAAGTTGACGGAGCTGTCAAGACACTTAGGGTCGTCGACAGAAAGGCAGTCCGACCTGAGGACATTTATGGTGCCCTCCCCAGATGGGGACTCCGAGGCTGGTGTAGGAGTCGCCATGATGATTTTAAACTTTTTGAGTGAAGGTGTGTGTGTTATTAGGTGCTTGTAGTTTTGTGTGGAGGAAGAGAGTAGTCTTTAGAGGGCAGGCTGTGACTGCCCCCTTGTGTTGTGAGACACAAAGGGAAACGTTCAGTGAGGTCACAGCTGGGTTTAATGATAAGTTCACAGCACCCCCTGAACAGTGCTTTAGACCTCACTGGGAGTTATTATCGTTTCGGCAGGTGTCTACTGCCTCCTCCTCCTAATAAGGCCCACTTAGTAACACACACACACACACACACACACACACTGGTGGGAAGAGGCAGGGGATTGCAGCTCATAAATTGAAAATTCGAATCAGTTGCTAATGCACAGTCACCAGACGTATTAATATTAACAAATGCTGTTAGCGACATATTTGGAGATCCCAGAGGAGGAATTCCTTGATGTAAGTGGTGGGGCAAGTGAACATTATGTTGCTGGGTGAGCGGGTGAGGTAGATTATGAGAAAGGAAGAAATTTAAATGAATATAAAAAAAAATGTACGCCAAAATAATGAAGGGTGTGCGCACAGGGAAAGAAAAGAATTAGTAAAAGATTGACAAATGACATCGTTGGACAATTCTATAGACATAAATAGCTGCAAACTATAATGAGTTACATTTTCCAGCTGAGACAAACCAGTTCACAGTCATGCTTGAAAATCGTATGTCCAAAAAAGATAGGGGGGGAAAAGACATCTGGAATAATATGATACTTTCTCATAACTCCTACCAGAAAATGGAATTAAAACATATGTAGATGCTTGGAGCAGCGAGAGGGAAACACACCTATATAAACCTGATTTTTTTTTTTTTTTTTTTTACAAACGATATGACTGAAAAAGGTTGGTAGCCACACTAATAATAGGATTCGAAGGATAATGAACAAAATCTTCACTGAAAATAGGGCAAAGTATTATATGTGTCATTTTCAGTTTTTCGAATCATTAAAAATTAAAGTTTCTTGGGACTGTTATATGCTACAACTTCGTTTGATTAGAACCCAGGTTCCCAACCTGGGGTACATATATTCCTAGTGGTACATTTGCACTTTTCAGGAGGTACATTGGGTCTCAGAGAATAACCACTACTGTACAATACATGGAGTTGTAATCTGCATTCAGATTGCACATTTTTTTCTCTCTCTCATTTTGGTAAGCAAAACTTTTATTTGAATTATATCAAGATGAAGGCGAATATCATTTGGTTTAAACTAATATGAAACTTCCTGTGACAGCAATCTGAACCAGGCCTGAAAAGATCAGGTACTGGTCGTTTATAGTACTGACTGGGGACTGGCGGGGCAACACGGGCCTGAGTCACTCACTCCTAGTGACACAACTAGTGAAGGTATGATAACGTTACTCGTCACCAGCACTGCTGCCGTGGCTGTTGCAATAGATAAGTAAATAAATAAATAAATAACAATAAATAAACAAATAAATAATAATAATAAATAATAAATAACTAATAATAATAATAATAATAATAATAATAACAATAATAATAATAATAATAATAATAATAATAATAATAATAATAATAATAATAATAATAATAATAATAATAATACACATATTGAAAAAAAAAAAAAAAAAAACAAGAATATCGCGATTAGTAAAAAGAAAAAAAATGCCATATCAATATCAGGCTTGGGGTCAAGTTAGTACATGTACTCATACTTAAGCGCACAAAATCATATACTTGTATGTTACTTGGACCATTTTACGAGTACTTTCGAGTACAGTATAACTTGAAAATATAAAAGTAAATTGTGGTGTTTGACGAGCAATATTGGTTGAGGTGACGTAAGAGCACGAAATTAACAAAGATGTGTTCTTTGGGAGGCCAGCGCGTTAGGTTGGTGACATTGAGATCAAGTAAGGTTTAGTGCTACTCCTATTATTAATATGCTAATAGGTGTAAATGCAAGGGTTGGGATACATCTGTCATGATACTGCCTGGACTGACAGGTTGTGCCGCTGACAATGACACTGACATTTTTTTTTTTATCCATAATTACTTAGGGGTACATGGGAACCTATAAAATGTCCAAGGGGTACAGAGGAACAAAAAGGTAGGGAACCCTTGGGTTAGAACACTAGCGTTTAGGCTTTAGGGAACCATTACGACATCCAATTTTCGGAATGGTGACATCTGAATGGTCATGTCTGAAAAGAAGCTTGCATTTATTCATCCTAACATTACTGTTAACCATTTTGAAGCTAAACTCGAAAGGTAGTTACATGATGGATTTGCAACATCGTTTATTACAACCATGAAGGACATACCTGATTCAGGTTTAGAGCCTGATGATTACTTGACAATGGATAAAATCTTACGTAATATTCAGATATGTTATATATCCATTTACTTTCACTGCTGTAGTGTATACTATTAAGCTTATTGAAGAACCTGTAGCACATTATTTACAGAGCTTTTATATAAATATCAGTCGGAGGATTGTATATATCTTAAAGGGAGAGTTAAATGTATTGATAAGTTATAAACATTATTTGAGAAACTTTCATCGAAAGATATAAATGTCACTGTGACTACTTCAAGTAAAAATGGCATACATACATAAATAAGACGTCTAATAATTAGGAACACACACACACACACACACATATATATATATATATATATATATATATATATATATATATATATATATATATATATATATATATATATATATATATATATATATATATATATATATATATATATATATATATATATATATATATATATATATATATATATATATATATATATATATATATATATATATATATATATATATATATATATATATATATATATATATATATATATATATATATATATATATACTATAATGCAGACTAATTTTGCGGCGTCTCCCAATGTATAATCCATAAGAAATATGAATGGTTAAGCACCCCTCATGTACACATGCTGACTTTGCAGCGTTCCGATCACCAACACTCAGGCTCAAGAGGGTGGAGCTGGAAGCCGTGAAGCTGACACACATTTTTTTCGTAGGAGTAGCTCAATTATCTGGATGATAAGACTTTCGTTAATACAAACATTTGCTCAAGTATTAGTAGGTCATCTCACTCATCACATCATCTCATCTCAATGGGTAGTCTGTTTTTGTGATACTGTCACGATCCCTTACTTACTTACGATCGTACGATCCCGGTTATCTTTCCAAGAAAGTGGACGTTACACTGATCTCGGAAAGTTTTAAGGGTCTGGATTTTTAAAGGCTTCGAGTGCCTACCCGACCTATCCGAAATCGCCAGAATTATCTCTCACTCTACCTTTACCTTGACTCAGCACACCTGGAATCACCTCTAATACCAGATTAATATTGGGGGAGTAGAAAACACGATTATTCTATGTTACAAGCACATATATTAATACTAATAGTAATTCACAAACAACATGAGGTAGTACACGTTACTACATGACGTTCTCGTCACTTCCCACAACACCAGAACCCGTTTACACTTTCACCAGTCACAGAAATATTCCCCTCAACCGCAGGAATTTACTCAGACGCCATTACCGCATCCCCAGACAATAATTCCCGTATTTCACCTCCTCGAGCCTCACAGGAGATTACCATCATCACCAAAGATTACCCATAACACCATAACATCATCCCCAAAATCACCAATACACCACAACACCAGCTTCCAAGGTCAACACCACAACCTCCACTCACAAAATAGCTGCTAGTTTGACCTATGACCCCTTCGAACAGCGTCACCGGCACAACTCAACAACCGAATTTCAGCGGACAAGAGCTCTCGGTACCACAAAAGACTCACTAACCTGATCCTGGATATCAAGGTTATACCGCTACGCCACTAATACCTCCACAAACTCACTCCATCACCAATCCACACCAAGATTCTTCCCTGAGAGCCGCCTTCCCTCCGATATACCTCACGACCTAAGGCGCTCTGCTTTCCCCTCCTTAGAATGCGTTGTTGCCCACTCAAGCTCCCCTCGTTTTCAACATATTTCCACCTCAATTATTTATTTATTTATTTATTTTTATTTTTTTTTTTTGTAGGAAGGACACTGGCCAAGGGCAACAAAAATCTAATGAAAAAAATGCCCACTAAAATGCCAGTCCCATAAAAGGGTCAAAGCAGTGGTCAAAAATTGATGAATAAGTGTCTTGAAACCTCCCTCTTGAAGGAATTCAATTCATAGGAAGGTGAAAATACAGAAGCAGGCAGCGAGTTTCAGAGTTTACCAGAGAAAGGGATGAATGATTGAGAATACTGGTTAACTCTTGCGTTAGAGAGGTGGACAGAATAGGGGTGAGAGAAAGAAGAAAGTCTTGTGCAGCGAGGCCGCGGAAGGAGGGTAGGCATGCAGTTAGCAAGATCAGAAGAGCAGTTAGCATGAAAATAGCGGTAGAAGACAGCTAGATATGCAACATTGCGGCGGTGAGAGAGAGGCTGAAGACAGTCAGTTAGAGGAGAGGAGTTCAAGAGACGAAAAGTTTTTGATTCCACCCTGTCTAGAAGAGCAGTGTGAGTAGAATCCCCCAGACATGTGAAGCATACTCCATACATGGACGGATAAGGCCCTTGTACAGAGTTAGCAGCTGGGGGGTGAGAAAAACTGGCGGAGACGTCTCAGAACACCTAACTACATAGAAGCTGCTTTAGCTAGAGATGAGATGTGAAGTTTCCAGTTCAGATTATAAGTAAAGGACAGACCGAGGATGTTCAGTGTAGAAGAGGGGGACAGTTGAGTGTTATTGAAGAAGAGAGGATAGTTGTCTGGAAGGTTGTGTCGAGTTGATAGATGGAGGAATTGAGTTTTTGAGGCATTGAACAATACCAAGTTTGCTTTGCCCCAATCAGAAATTTTAGAAAGATCAGAAGTCAGGCGTTCTGTGGCTTCCCTGCGTGATATGTTTACCTCCTGAACGGTTGGACGTCTATGAAAAGACGTGGAAAAGTGCAGGGTGGTATCATCAGTGTAGGAGTGGATAGGACAAGAAGTTTGGTTTAGAAGATCATTAATGAATAATAAGAAGAGAGTGGGTGACAGGACAGAACCCTGAGGAACACCATTGTTAATAGATTTAGAAGAACAGTGACCGTCTACCACAGCAGCAATAGAACGGTCAGAAAGGAAACGTGAGATGAAGTTACAGAGAGAAGGATAGAAACCGTAGGAGGATAGTTTGGAAATCAAAGCTTTGTGCCAGACTCTATCAAAAGCTTTTGATATGTCCAAGGCAACAGCAAAAGTTTCACCAAAATCTCTAAAAGAGGATGACCAAGACTCAGTAAGGAAAGCCAGAAGATCACCAGTAGAGCGGCCTTGACGGAACCCATACTTATATACTTCCTTACCCAGTACTTATATACTTCCTCCCTCATACATACAAAGATATAGAGAACTTAGATTATGAAGAGAATAATACTACATGATATAAAATGGGTAAATAAGCCTTACACTACTTATAACCAATAATAAGGATAATGCCCGAATAGCAGGCAACCGGAACAAGGGGGACACTAAGAAAACGTGATCCCATTCAAGGTAAACTCGGCCAATAGCATGACAATACTAAGTGATGTCTTCATCTCAGTGTGAGAGATGCGAGTACTTCTCTCTCATCCCAGTCAGCTTAGTGACGTACACCTCGTTAAACACAAGACTATACTATAAAGATATCTTATGAAGTATACTAAGAAAACTTCAATGATAAACTCTTTGAATCCATATGTGATAACAACAACCGAAAAAAAAAAATGTTTTCCTTTTTAAGTATAAAGTGTTACCGGAGATAATGGCAAGATAAAAAGAAAGAAAGAAAGAAAGAAAGAAAGAAACATAAGCTATAACTTAACTGGTACCAGCTTCAGGTCACCTTAGTGATAATGTTGGTACGAATACTTCCATCAGTAATTTAGGATTTCTTGTTTGGGAGGTTTCTCAGCATCTCGGGATACTGGGACAAATCAGAATATTTCCCGATCACGGGAAATATCGTATCAGGTGATATTACTGCTGATCATATATACTTCATTTATGTAGTGTAGGTAAATCATTCGGTAGCCAGTTGGATTGGAAAGTAATATTTCATTGAGACAAATGTCTTTTTATTAAGCAATATATTGGTATGAAAATAGATACATTATAAGATCAAAAAAATCAAATCCTTAGCTCAAATTATTTTAGGCATAAAAGACATTCAGGCAATTATAACTGACATTACATTTGAGGTTACTGTTTTTTTTTTATTTGCTTATTTTTTTTTCTATTTATTCATTTATTATTATTATTATTATTACTATTATTATTATTATTATTTGTCTTTTTTTTTTTATCCAAGCCTTAAATCCATTCGGATATTGTATTCGACAGAAACCTGAAGAAACACTTGAGAGTGAATTTGTATACATTCTTACAATTTTAATAACATTGTTGAATCTTTTACATAAGTTTATATTTTCTCTCTCCTTTATATTTTTCTACTCTCCTAGCATATTCCAAATTATCACCTGAGACATCACTTCTACCACACTACTTCACTCGCCTTCGTATTACTCGGATTCCAACTCAGAAGTTTTGTCTTGTGTAAAAAAAAAAAAAATAGAATGAATCAATTGCAACACAAAAACAAAGTTATTCTTGAAAATATCCGTTCAAAAGCATAAACATTCAACCTCACTCCGTTAGTAACAAAAGATACTCTCTCTCTCTCTCTCTCTCTCTCTCTCTCTCTCTCTCTCTCTCTCTCTCTCTCTCTTCGTTTTATGTTAGTATAAATCAGATAAAAACTAAAAAAATAGTCTCAAGATTTGTGTCGAATTCCCCGAAAAAAATAAAATAAAATATTTCGTTCAGGATCACGAGATCCCGGGAAGGAAATCCTACTTAAATTCTTCCAAGCCTGATATCGAATGGCATATATATATATATATATATATATATATATATATATATATATATATATATATATATATATATATATATATATATATATATATATATATATATATATATATATATATATTGGTACATTTTGCTAGCTGGTTGTAGCCAAAAGCAAACCTTTTATAATTTTACGTTTTAATATTATTTTATCATCTTCATATATGCATGAAATATACATCTTCACTCACACATAACTTCATTAGCAGCAATAATAACATGCCTAAGTATATATATATATATATATATATATATATATATATATATATATATATATATATATATATATATATATATATATATATATATATATATATATATATATATATATATATATATATATATATATATATATATATATATATATATATATATATATATATATATTGCCTAACTCTTGTTTTTAAGGACATAAACGCATCAGCATGATAATTTCCTGTACAAGCAAAATTTTACCATAATATTATAGAATAATACGAGCTACACACACCACATCCGAGGTGAATGCGGTCCACACAGCGCCACCTGGGCTGGGCTACAATTACCTAGAGAGGGACCACTGCACCGCCACAATTACCCTCACTACCTAACGAGTCTCCATCAACAACAGACCGTTATTAACTCTTAACGTGGTTGTTAAACGCACGCCATTGAAATATTCTATTGACACCTTAGTTACCCGGTAATCAAGTAATCTCTCTCTCTCTCTCTCTCTCTCTCTCTCTCTCTCTCTCTCTCTCTCTCTCTCATCCTGCACATCAAATTCCTCACTATATTTTCTAAAACTTTCTCTCGTCTTTTGTTTTGTCTTCTTCCATTTCTCCGTCGATCTTTCCTACATTTAATTTCTCTCCATTTCAATCTCCTTTCGCTTTCCCCTTTGCTCTTATCATCCACCTCACACACACCCACTCACCCACACCCACACACACACACACACACACACACACACACGTACACATGTTGACGGCAAACACATTACTTCAACACATCACAGTCCTCCCTCCCACTTCTCTCCTCACTTTTTTCCTCCCTTTCCTCTCTCATTCAGTATTCCCTTCACGCCTCAACACTTGCTCTCCCCTGATCCCTTTCCCCACTGCTATTACATCTACCGCTTTAGTGCCCTTTACCACGTCCATTTCTCGTGTTTTCTGTGTCACATAGAACAAATTTCGCCCTTTGTGTGTTTTTTTTTTCTTTTTCTATTTTTCCATAAATTATCCTGCTGCAGTGGATGGAAAATAAAAGGAAGGTATGAAATTAAGATAATGGAGAAGAATGATGAACGAGGATAATAAATACAGAAATGTAATAACATGAGGAAAACATGTAGAAAGTAAATGAAAATGGATAAAAAGTAAAAACAATGTGGATTCATAACAATAACAATGTTAATGATAACGAAATTAATAGGGAGAAAAAGAATGAAGAACTAAAAGAAAAATGAGAAAACAATAAAAGAAAATTAAATAGTGAAAGAGGCAGTTGAGGAAAATATGAAGAAAGGAGAATGAGGAAAGAAAAGGAGTTGCAAAGTTTGATGTAAAGTGGAGACGATTTTAATGTGAAAAGGCGGAAAGGAAGAAGAAAACCAAATAACAGTAAATAATGCACGCACACACACACATACACACACACACACACACACACACACACACACACACACACACACACACACACACACACACACGTTCCCTTCCTTCCATGGATACCTGCTCCTCTCACCTATATTTTTTTGCTCACCTATCAGTCTCCCATTAGAAACACACAAAGGACTCGTGCTACTCCTGACCCACCAATATCAGCCAGACTTACTGATGCCGGACAAGAATGATCAATATGTTCGTTATTTCCTTGCTATCCGACATTCATGCATTTGGTGAATTTATTCTCTTTTATTTGCTTCTAAATCACGTAACTGACGCCTTTCTAGATTATGTCCCTTCGGAGGGTAAACGTCTCACTCGTCTCTATTTTTTTCACACGATGGATGTTCTAGGGAATGTTTTCTTCCCTTGAAGTGTCACTTCGAGGTACACAATTTCTAATGTACGGGATATTGGGCCGCGTTTTCAAAGGGCTAGTTTCATAAGGTGAAGAAATGAATCTTCCGAGTTTTCCACCATCTGGCTACGACTACAGAGTCACTCTCAGACTAAATTTATCTGTGCTGTATGTCGCTCACCTAACTCCTCTGACTATAAGAAATTCTTTGACTGCTTAATTTCCAAAGTGGAACACATTCTGACTCTCTTCCCTTTTGTGAAGATCTCCGTTCTTGAAGACTTCACTGTTCACCACCAGCTTTGTTTTTCCTCTCTTTCCAAAATGGAGCACATTCTGACTCTCTTCCCTTTTGTGGAGATCTCCATTCTTGGAGGCTTCTATGTTCACCACCAGCTTTTGGTTTTCCTCTCCCTTAACTGACCATCGTGGTGAACTAGCCTTCAACTTTGATATCTTCCACGACCTAGAGCAATTGCTGCAACACCCTTTTCGTATTCCTGACCGTCTTGGAGACAGTCAGGAATACATTCTTGAACCTTCCCTAAACTCTAATCCTTCTGATTATGCTGTTACCCTCTCTTCTCAGTCGGATTCCTTCGATCACAATCTCATATCAGTATCTTGTCCTATCGCTCCAATCACTCTTCAGGATCCCTTAAGTGGAGATGCCTCTGACGTTTTGCCTCTGCTAGTTGGGGGGGACCTGAAGAGATATTTTGCTGATTTTCCATAGAATGATTACTGCTTTGGTGTCAGAGACCCGTCCCTATATACTGAACACATATCAGAGGTGATAGTGTCTGGCATGGAGGTGTACATTCCTCATTGTTCTGTTCAACCTAAACCTTCCAAACCCTGGCTTAACACGATCTTTTTTCGTGCTATACATGATTGAGAGGTGGCCCACAAAAGGTACTTGAGCCTTCCATCACCAGAATCTCATGCACTATATATTTCTGCCCGTAATCATGCCAAGTCTGTTCTCGAACTAGCCAAAAACTCTTTTATTAGTAGAAAATGTCAAAATCTTTCAAGATCTAACTCCCCTCGTGACTTCTGGCAAATAGCCAAAAACATCTCTAATGACTTTGCTTCTTCTTTCCCTCCTTTATTTCAACCAGATGGCACCATTGCTATCACATCCATCTCTAAAGCTGAAGTCTTCGCTCAAACCTTTTCTAAAAACTCTACCTTGGATGATTCAGGGCTGTTTCCTCCCTTATCTCTACCCTCTGATTACTTCATGCTACCTACTAAAACTCCACGCAATGATGCTTTCCATTCCCTCGCTGGCCTAAACCCTCGGGAGGCTTATGGAGCTGATGGGGTCCCTCCTAATGTTCTCCGAAACTGCGTCTCCGTTCTTGCACCTTGTCTAGTCAAACTGTTTCAACTCAATCAGTCAGAATCTACCTTTGCTTCTTGCTGGAAGTTTGCCTACATTCAGGCTGTTCCTAAAAAGGGTGACATTTCTAATCCCACAAACTACCGTCCTTTTGCCTTAATTTCCTGGCTATCTAGAGTTTTTAATCTATCCTCAACATGAAGATTCTTAAACATCTATCACTTCCTAGCCTTTTATCTGATCGCCAGTATGGTTCCGTCAAGGCCGCGCTCTACTGGTGATCTGGCTTCCCTTATTAAGAATTGGTCATCCTCTTTTAGAGATTTTGGTGAAACTTTTGCTGTTGCCTTGGCTTTTGATAGAATCTGGCACAAAGCTTTTATTTCCAAACTGCCCTCATACGGCTTCTCTCCTTCTCTCTGTAGCTTCATCTCAAGTTTCTTTTTTTGACCGCTCTATGTTTGCTGTGGTAGACGGTCACTGTTTTTCTCCTAAATCTATTAACAGTGGTGTTCCTCAGTGTTCTGTCCTGTCACCCACTCTCTTCTTATTATTCATCAATGTCTTTTAAACCAAACCTTTTGTCCAATCCATTCCTACCTTGATGATACCACCCTCCACTTTTCCACGTCTTTTTATAGACATCCAACCCCTCAGGAAGTAAACAGTTTATGCAAGGAAGCCACAGAACGCCTGACGTCTGATCTCTCTTAAATTTATTATTAGGGCAAAACAAAGTTGGTATTGTTCAATGCCTCAAAAACTCAATTCACCATACCTCTCGACACAACTTTCCAGACAACTATCCCCTCTTCTTCAATGACACTCAACTGTCCCCCTCTTTTATATTGAACATCCTCGGTCTCTCCTTTTCTTATAATCTAAACTGGAAACATCACATTTCATCCCCAGCTAAAAACAGCTTTTAAGAAGTTAGGTGTTCTGAGATGTCTCCGCCAGTTACTCTCATCCACCCATCTGCTAACTCTTTACAGGGGACTTATCCGTTCATGTATGGAGTATGCTTCACATGTCTGGGGAGTTCCAATCATACTGCTCTTTTAGACAGGATGGAATCAAAAGCTTTTCGTCTCATCAACGCCTCTCCTTGAACTCCTTTCTCATCGCCTCAATGTTGCATCTCTTGCTATCTTCTACCGCTGTTATAATGCTAACTGCTCTTCTGATCTTGCTAACTGCATGGCTTCCCTCCTCCCGCCGCCTTGCTGCACAAGACTTTCATCTTTCTCTCACCCTTATTTTGACCATGTCTCTAATGCAAGAGTTAACCAGTATTCTTAATCATTCATCCCTTTCTGTGGTAAACTCTGGAATTTCCTGTTTACTTCTGTATTTCCACTGTCCTATGACTTGAATTCCTTCAAGAGGGAGGTTTCAAGACACATCCTTTAATTTTTGAGTACCGCTTCGGAGCCTATTCGGAGACCGGCATCTCAGTGGGCTTTTTTTTTTTTTTCATTGGGTTTTGTTTCTCTTGGCTGGTGTCCCTTCTACAAAAAAAAAGAAAAAAAAAAACGCACGTGTCTGTGTTTAGTGAGCAGTGACCTGACGCTACGAGTATAGCTAGCAAATGTTGACATGCTGGTTTTTGCTGCTGAGTCGTCTACGTGTGTTAGTTCTCCTGTTCTCTAGACATTCGTTGCAAAGGTCTCAGAGGATGAGTTCCATCGAAGGATATCGGAAATGCGGGCTGAGTTTCGTGAGAGGATCTTAGATCTACAGGCTGAGTTCTATGAGAGGATCTCAGCACCTGAGGGAGGGTCGTCCCCACCGTCACTTTTCTTAGTAAGGCGATAGAGGAGCAGTGGTCTGTTGTGTGCAAGGGGGCCAAAGAAGTTAAAGGTCCTCAAGGCGCTTCGCCTCGAGGGGCGCCATATGGAAACATGTCTTGGAGGGAGTGAGGAGTGATGGAGGAGGAGGTGGACGTGGCGGGAGGAAACAAGGATAAGGATGGGGTAGACGCATTTACCTTGCCCCAAGGTAGAGTGCTTGTGCTTGGTGATAGTCAGGTTAGGCACTTAGATTGTGCCTTTTGTTCCAGAGGTAGGAAGCATAGGTAGAGGGTGTGTTTTCCAGGAGCTGGGATAGGGAAAGTAGCTGATGGGCTAGACACGTGCTTGGAAAATGATGGGACCAATCCCATTGTTTTTTCTCACCGCGGGAGGGAATGATAAGGTCAGGAGTGAGGAATTGTTCAGGAAGTTTAGACAGGCTTTGGATAAGATTAAGAACAAGGGAGGGATCCCTGTGGTGTGTGGTGTCTTGCCGAAGAGGGGAGTTGGTGATGAATGGCTGTCCAGGGCTATTACAGTGAATCGCAGGCTCTCGAATCATTGTAAGAGTAATGGATGGAGATTCATCGACAACTGGGACCACTTCTATGGCAAGGACACCTAGTATGTCAGGGATGGAGTGCATGTATCACCCTAGGGTGTTCGGGCTTTGGCCAGAACACTCGAGCGGTTGGTAACTGCACTCCAGCGATCTTTTCGTTACTCAGGAGGGAAGAAGGGCTTGTGAGGATGGAATGAAGCACAAATTAGTTAAATCTAGAAAGGTATCTAGCCCAGCGAAGGCGAGGAATAGCTTAAGTGTTTATTACACGAATTGTAGAAGTATTTTGAATAAAATAAATTTGCTTAGAGGAATGGCGTGTTTAAAAAAATTTGATATCATTGTTTTAACAGACACTTTTATTAGATATGTTAGGAAAAGTATTTAATATAGAGGTTAAGATAGATAACCCAGCCACTGGGGGGAGCAAGCCAGCTCAACTCATTGCCGGACCCAAGCCCGGATAAATGGGGAGGGTTACCGGTAGGAAGGACATCCAGCTGTAAAAACCTGTGCCAAAACCATGGAGCCAAGTCAAGAGTATGAGAATACAGCTAGGGCATTCCCTGTATGCGACGCACAAGAGCCTCGCCTTGCTGCTGCGATAAGTGGGAGAAGGCTACCGTGTCCTGGGCGGGTACGGCTAAAGAAGATAGCCCAAAGAGTTGGTTCCTTAAATGTGGGAAGCATGAAGGGAAGGAGTAGAGAAGTAGCAGATGTGATGAAGAGGAGAAAAATTAATATCCCTTGTGTCCAGGATGGCGAGGTGACAAGGCCAGAGAACTCGGAGATGGGTACAAGCTCTTTTAAAGTGGAGCAAACAAGGAAGGAAGAGGAGGTGTGGGAGTGGTATTGGATGCTGAGTGGAAGAAACACATTGTGAATTTAAACAGGTGTAGTGACAGAGTAATGAGCATTAAGCAAATGTTTGGAAAAGTCACGATTAACATCATCAGTGCCTACGCACCACAAGTCGGCTGTAGTATTAAGGAGAAAGAGGATTTTTGGGAACAGATGGATGCACAAATCACTGGGATGGGTGAAGAAGAGAGAATCATCCTTGGGGATGATCTGAATGGCCATGTGGGAAGAAACAGAAATGTTATTGAGAGAATACATGGGGGATGGGGTATGGAAGAGGGAAATGATGGAGATGAAAATGTGGTGGATTTTGCAGTGGCTTTCGACATGACAATCGTGAATACTTTTTATAAGAAACAGGAAAACCAGATGTGGACATATTGCAGTGGAGGAAGGAAAAGTCAGATCGATTTCTTAATATGTAGGAGAAATAACTTGAAGGAATTAAAGAATTTCAAAGGTTATCAATGGCGAGAGTGTCGCACCTCAACACAGGCTGATCGTGATAGACTTCGAGATGAAAGAGGAAAGAAGGGACAGACAACAATGAACATCAAAAATTAAATGGTGGAGGTTGAAGGATGAGGAGTTGAAAGCGGAGTTTAAAATCAAAGTGCTGGACAGGATGGTAGAAGCTGAAGATCCAGACATATGGTGGACAACAAACAGCAGGCACATAATTGAGATAGGGGAAGAAGTATGTGGGAAAACATCAGGCAAGGATCCACCGCAGCATAAGGAATCTTGGTGGTGGAATAATGAGGTTAGAGAGAAAGTTACGGCAAAGAAGGAGGCAAAGAAAATATATGACAGAATGGGAAATGAAGAAGCAGAAAGAGCCTATAGAGAAGCAAATAAAGAAGCGAAGAGGTCAGTAGCACAAGCAAAAGCTAGAGCAAGGGAGGACATGTACGATGAATTGGAAACCAGGGAAGGTGAGGAGAGACTATTTGCACTAGCAAGACAGAGAGAGAAGTCAACAAAGGATTTTGCGCATATGAAGCAGGTTAAAAATATGGAAGGAAGAGTTGTAATTGATGACAATGAAATAAGAGACCGATGGAAAGAATATTTCATGGCACTTTTGAGTGAGGAATACCAAAGAGGAATGTTGGAGGATGGGGAACCAAATGACAGGAGAACAACAGCAATTTCAAGGAAGGAAGTCAAACAAGCATTGAGGAGGATGAACGATGGGAAGGCAACAGGGCCGGATAACATACCTGTAGAGGTGTGGAAGACTTTAGAAGAGGAAGGACTTGAGTGGCTGTGTTAGTTGGTAAATAAGATCTATGAGGAGAAAATTCCAAATGCATGGAGATGCAGCGATATTGTCCCAATATACAAGGAGAAAGGAGACATACAGGACTGTAAAAATTACAGAGGAATTAAATTAATGTCGCATACAATGAAACTGTACGAAAGGATAATTGAGAGAAGAGTAAGGGGAGAAACACAGGTGGAAGACGAAAAATTTGTATTTATGTCGGGAAAAGTACTACCGATGCAATCTTTGCGCTAAGACAACTAGTGGATAGGTATGGATAGGTATGGAGAGAGGATTGAGCAGAGAGGAGGTTAAGGACAGAGCCTTGTGGAGAAGACTAGTGAGGAACAGCGACCCCATATGAACATGGGAGCAGCCGCAGAAGAAGAAGATAGAGGTTAAGATAGATGTTTATACATTATTCTTTAAAGACAGAGAAAACAGTATAGGAGGAGGCTTCTCGCTGTACGTAAGAGACACATTAGAGTGTGAAATTAACAGTAGAATTAAAACAGATAGCAAAAGTCGATATGGGTAGATATTAAAGGAAGCATCATAGTCAACAGTACTGGAATACAGTACAGACCATCGATTACTACAAAGGAAATTAACACCTCGCTATGACAGGAAATACATAGAACAGGAAGGTACAATCAGGTATATGTGGTAGATTTTAATTTTAAGAATATCAACTGGAGCCTGATGGTGGGTAACAGTGAATCAGAGGAATTTCGTAAGGCAATTCAGGATAATTTTTTAAAACATTTAATCTTAGAACCCATAAAGGGGAATAATATTCTAGATTTAATTCGAACTAACAGGGAGGAAGTAGTCACACAGGTAGATGTTGGAGGACAGATGTGAAATTAGTACAAATTAAAATAGAAGGAAGGTTTTAAAAGCAAAAACACTAGTAAAATACCTGACTTCAGGAAAGCAGATTTTGAAGGATTAAAAAGGTACCTCCAGGAAGTTGACTGGCAACGGAGGGAGAGGGAAGGGCAGGTAAGGTAAAGGACGGAGGCGAGAGAGAGATGGGGTAGGGTGAGGGAGGTGAGGTGAGGTGAGGTGTGAGAGTGAAGGGTAGGAAGAGCGGAAAAATGGCCGGATGAGTCGGAGGGGTGAGAAAGAGGGAGATATGCTGAGGTGCGACTATGTCGGAGATGCTGAGATGAGCGAGGTGAGGTCGAAGCGGGTAGATGGAATGGAGAGGATGAAGAGGGCCGAATTAGGGAGATTAGGGGAAGTAAATGTTCATGACGTGTATAGATATTTCGTTGGCAAATTACATACAGGCCAGTTAGCAAACATCCCTTGCAGAATAATAAGCTCATAGAAGAATGGCCCTAAGTGGATGACTAGACTGAAGAGAAGTATATATAAAAAATTAAAAACAGGAGAAGAGGTTTTAAGACCACAATATAATGAATTAGAACAGTCAGAAGGTTAATAAGGAAAGATAAAAAACAATTATAAATTAAAGGTTGCCAGCCAGGCGAAGACTGAACCACAAGGGGGTCAGTCTTCGTCGTATATAAAATGGAGCATAGATAAATTCACTAAAGGCAGCTGATGGGGAGCTGGTTAGTTCTAAAGGAGTATTTTTTAACTGTATTCACCCAGAAAACATGCAGGAAATGCCGGAAAGTGATCAGATTTTTAGAAATGAGAATGAAAAGCTGACAGATACTCCCTTGAGATAGTAGAATAAGAGACAGATAGGCTAAAAAAAATCAAGTCACCCGAACCAGACGAAATATATCCTAGAGTAATCAAGGAATGCGAAGAGGTTATTAGTGAACGGTTAGTTTCTGTCTCAGGAGAGGTACCGGTAATGTCAAGGTAGACGAATGTAGTACCCATCTTTAAGAAAGGAAATAAAACTTTAACGTCTAATTATAGACCTGTCAACTTAACTTCAGTTGTAGATAAAGTAAAGGAGTTAATAATAGCGAGGAACATTAGGGAGCATTTAGACAAACATAACTTGATAAACCAGTCACAGAGTCACAGCATGGCCTCACGAAAGCGAAGTCTTGCCTTACGAACTTATTATTATTTTTTTTTACAGTAAATTCAACGAGGCAGCAGATAATGATGATAGTTATGACGTCCTATATCTGGACTGGTAGAAGTTTTAAGGCCACAATATGATGAATTAGAACACTCAGGAGGTTAACAAGGAAAGCTAAACACGATTATGAAATAAAGGTATTCCAGCCAGCTAGTAAAGCGTTTGACAAGGTACTCCATCAGAGGCTCCTAAGAAAGGTTAGGGCGCACGGCATAGCTGGAGAGGTGTTAGACTGGATAAAGCCATGGCTCGGCGACAGACGACAGAGAGTTGTAATAAGCGGCTCTAAATCCAAGTAGGGTCAAGTAATTTGTGGGGTTCCGCAGGGAACAGTTTTAGGACCATTGTTCTTTTTAATATTGTTATGATCACAAATCCCACCCTTCCCACAGCTGCCACTGACGTGGGTCAGGTTCACTACTCTGCCTCCTACACAGTGTAGTGCGGTGCCCAACTACAAGTTACAAGGTCCTTCTGGTCTCTTACACCCTTTAAAGAAACGCCAGGTTCCAGCCCTCTTCACGACTGCCTTTATCTCAGCTCAGTCTCCCCGGTCTACCTCCTACGTAGATTGGTGCAGGTTCACAATCACCTCCAGATAATGCTTCCAGCCACCAGTGCTGAGTTAACACAAATGAGGTAACCAACCTGTTTCACCTCCTACAGGTAGTGAAACTGCCAACCCACTCCAGCTGCTGAGAAAGAATCGCAAGCCAAGTACAGTAAAATCCCTCTCATCCGGCATTCGAGTATTCGGCAGCTTCAAGTATCCGGCACATTTTTCCCCGAGCCTTAAAATCAATAAAAAATCAATGTGTACTCATAAAATCGATTAAAATTCCCGCGCGAGGCATATTTTGTCCCCTCGCCACCAGAGCGCACTGCTTTGCGCCATCCGTGGCCCACTGCACTGTGTTTACTCAGTGACTCAGTGACGCCTTCATCATGCCTAAAGTTGTAGAAAAGAGGAAGCGTGTTGTGCTTACACTTATGCAGCTGATCAGATCAGCTGCTGATTAAGATCAGCTGATCTTTGTTATAGTAAGATGCGTGAGTGTAGGGTGGTGATTGTGGACATAATTTCACTTCTATTCAAGTATCCGGCAATATTCAAGTATCCGGCATGTCGGCGGTCCCGTTGATGCCGGATAAGAGGGATTTTACTGTACTAAGAGTTACAGCTACGACAAGCGACAAACTCATATAAGGATTATAATATTCTATGGAATCCCGCCCTCACAAACAACAAAACGAAAATTCATCCACATCAATAGAATATTATTTCCCTCTGCTGGGAAATATTATATTCAGCTTCCCAGAAGACAGGCCCTGTCCCCCATCAGGAACGACACAGTATTGGAAAGAAGTATACTTTACTACACAGTACTGTAACAGTAGTCTTCTGAGCCCAAAATCTGTAAAAAGAGCACTACAACCCAGTAACATTTAACAATACGAGTACAACGAAATATTACAAACACTGAACAAACAACACACAGACAAAGGAGTGCTCTCCAACACGCCAAATACGAGTCGAGGAGTCGATGTGGACTATATATTAACTTACGAGGCACAATAATCATAGGCAGGCTTTTGGAGATACCTATCTCCCAACTATCATCAGCAGGGGCTTACTGCCTTATCTAGACATATAATATCATATGAAACTAATTGCCCTCTAAGCTTAAGTCACACGTATTTTCCAAGCCTCGTCCTGCCTCGAGACAGAAATGGACAACGACCGAACGTGGGAACTGAGAGTCTGAGACTCGCCACTTGTCGCAGGAAATGACTCATGCACGAGGGGAGAGGTAGGAACAAGGTGCAACCCACCCCCACGCTTACCCGCCCGCCTCACTTATGCTAACTGGATCAAATAAAACGGTTGTCTATTAAAAATAATCATGATCAAACTACAGTGGCCGGATGCATACTGATTACTCTTCAACTAAACATGAAGAGCGTTTTACAGTAAACTCAGGTCGAGCGGCCAGACATTCATCGCGCATCTGGCGTCTGCATCCTTCGTTCCCGCTAATCTTCCTACTCTCTCTCTCTCTCTCTCTCTCTCTCCTCCCATTTTTTTTTTTCCTTCTCACTTCCTCTCTTCGGGACTTTCGCCCCACATAACAATATATATTAATGACTTGGATAGTGGAATTAGTAAAGATGTAAATTTTCAGATGATACAAAGATAATTTGGTCAGATTCGGATGACATCGCCTTGCAGGCTTATTTGGATTGGATGAACAAATGGACAGACAAATGGCATTAACAAGTGCAAAATACTTAGAGTAGGTAGAAGAAATGCACACAGCAGTTATACAATAAACAACGAAGTTCTGGTAGGTTCATGGTACGAAAAAGACTTAAGAGTTATAGTTAGCTCTGATCTCCGTCTAAGAAAACAATGCATTTTTTTTTTTTTTTTATGTTGGAAGGACACTGGCCAAGAGCAACAAAAATCTAATAAAAAAAATGCCCACTGAAATGCCAGCCCCATAAAAGGGTCAAAACAGTGGTCAAAAATTGATGAATAAGTGTCTTGAAACCTCCCTCTTGAAGGAATTCAAGAGCGTGAGCAGGTTAAGTCATTGCGCACATAAACGCAGCATCCAGCTTTGGATCGAAAATGAGGATAGAGAAAGTAGGAGGGAACGGAAAAGGGGCTACTGTCAGTTGCCTCAGACACCTGAGTTTCAGTGAGGAAAAGAAGATGAGGTTTAGAAGAGGAGAGGTAGTGTTCTACAGATTGAAAATTAGATCTTAGACCGCGAATGTTGCAGAAGTTAATGAAGCAAAAGTTGAGAGGGGGTGTCAAGACACTTAGAGGACAGAAATTGGCAAATAGGGTATTAGGATTAATTTTTAGGATTAATTTTAAAAGTAGAACTCCCGAAGTAATATGAAAGTTGTATTTGGCGCTGGTCAGACCTCATCTAGACTACGCTGTGCAGTTCTGGTCCCCATATTACAGGAAGGACATAGGTCTATTAGAATCAGTACAAGGAGGATGACTAAAAGGATTATTATTTTTTTTTTTTATGTAGGAAGGGCAACAAAAATCCAATAAAAGATATGCCCACTGAAATGCCAGTCCCATAAAAGGGTCAAAGCATTGGTCAAAAATTGATGAATAAGTGTCTTGAAACCTCCCTCTTGAAGGAATTTAAGTCATAGGAAGGTGGAAATACAGAAGCAGGCAGGGAGTTCCAGAGTTTACCAGAGAAAGAGATGAATGATTGAGAATACTGGTTAACTCTTGCGTTAGAGAGGTGGACAGAATAGGGGTGAGAGAAAGAAGAAAGTCTTGTGCAGCGAGGCCGCGGAAGGAGGGGAGGCATGCAGTTAGCAGGATCAGAAAAGCAGTTAGCACGAAAATAGCGGTAAAAGACAGCTAGGTATGCAACATTGCGGCGGTGAGAGAGAGGCTGAAGACAGTCAGTTAGAGGAGAGGAGTCGATGAGACGAAAAGCTTTTGATTCCACCCTGTCTAGTAGAGCAGTATGAGTGGAACCCCCCCAGACATGTGAAGCATACTCCATACATGGACGGATAAGGCCCTTGTACAGAGTTAGCAGCTGTGGGGGTGAGAAAAACTGGCGGATACAGGGGATGAGGGGTATTCCTTACGAAATGAGATTGAAGGCATTAAATTTACATTCCTTAGAGAGATTTAGGTTAAGAGGGATCTGGTTGAGACCTTTAAGTGGCATAGGGGTTATAACAAGGAGGGACGTAAGCAAAATTCTTAAGATCAGTAACCAGGATAGAACAAGAAATAATGGGTTCAAGTTTAAAAGATTTAGGTTTAAAAAAAGAGACAGGAAAAAAATGGTTCTCAAATAGAATGGTAGATGAAGTGAACGGACTCAGTAATCACGTTGTTAGTGTTGAGTCACTAGGGAGCTTTAAAAGAAGATTAGATATATTTATGGATGGGATGATGGGTGGATATGGGTAGGTATATCTCATAAAGGGACTGCCATGTGTAGGCCTGATGGCTTCTTGCAGCTTCCCTTGTTTTCTTATGTTCTTATGCAAGTAACATGGTCAGTCACTCAGATGTTCATTCCTATGGTGCATGAATTCGCTCTGTCCGAGATGTTGCATGGAATGTAGATGATAGTCAGAGAATACTGGATTTGAAATTTCTAATTAATTAATACTACTCACATTTCTTACAAGTCACCATGAAAACTGTTACTCACATACATCTTAAATTCGTTCAAAGTCATTTGATGCCACTTTATATATATATATATATATATATATATATATATATATATATATATATATATATATATATATATATATATATATATATATATATATATATATATATATATATATATATATATATTTTTTATCTTGCATATTCAATAATGATTAACGCAATCAACGCGCATGAACAGATACATTATCAGATATAAACACAACAAAATTATATAAACACATCTAATATTCAGTTGCTGCAATTAATCCTATTCTACCATCTTTTCTTCTTTCTTCTTCCTTATTCCATTTTCTTCCTTCTTTTTTTTGTTTCTTTTTGCTTTGTGTGGCTGGAAAAAAAAAAAAAAACGTTGAGTATCCTGATGGAATTACGAGGTTAATTGGCGGAGTGTGGGTGAGGGTAAGGATGTAAGGTAGATGTGGTGGTGTGAGGTGTAGTAGGGTGTTGCTCAGGTTTGTCACCTAAAATATGTTTTAGGGTGGTGAAGGGGGTGGTGAATTTTGTGTGGAGCTTGGTCAGATTCACAAGTTAAGGTGTGGTGGCGGTGTATTGTGATGTAGTGAGGTGCAGGATGTGGCGTGACAGCAGAAGGGGCTTTTATTTATTGATTATTTTTCGTGGGAAGTGTTTTATTTATTTAGCGATCCATTTTACTTCAAATCATCTGATTCAGACAGACATTCTTGCACATACAAACCCATCACAAGTTTCTTATCTACTTCCGAGCTCTTTAATTACGCTTTCACTTCCCAAGTTTTTTTTTTTTTTTCCGTATTTCACAAAGTTTCATGTTGAAAAGACGTCTTCAGCTTCGCACACTATATATTCTTCTTCTTCTTCCGCTAATAATAATAATAATAATAATATATTATTATTATTATTATTATTATTATTATTATTATTATTATTATTATTATTATTATTATTATTATTGTTATCATGATTTATTATTATTATTGTTACTACCATCATCATCATCAAAGTCATCATTACTTCGGTAATTTTCTTTCTATTATTATTATTTTTTTTTACTGTTATTATTGCTATTACCATTAACATAAATAAACAGTCTCTCTCTCTCTCTCTCTCTCTCTCTCTCTCTCTCTCTCTCTCTCTCTCTCTCTCTCTCTCTCTCTCTCTCTCTCTCTCTCTCTCTCTCACACACACACACACACACACACACGTTGGCTTTGACACACATATATATTAAAAAACAAAATTGATAGATATATACAGGAAAGACTGACAATCAGGAATAAATACTTATATATAGAAAAATGCACAATTAAGATAAGACAAATATGTAAAAAGAAAGGCAAACAAAGACAGACAGACAGAGACAGAGAGCTAGACAGACAGACATACATATATACATATAGAGAAGGAATCAGACAAAAAAAAAGTAATATAAAATAAAATAAATGAATAAAAACAAGCTAACGCAGACAGACAAATAATCATACACATCTAATACACAAATACGTAAAAAATACATATTGACAAGAATAACAACAAACAGATGCAAAGACGTCAAAAAAAAAAAAGGTTGATACTTCTATATTTACACACTGTTAGAGAGAATGGGAGACAACCATGGATTGCCAACAGCAGAGTCTGAATGACACCTATTCACACGAGTAGCACTTCGTTGAGAAAAGGGAGAACGCAGCTGAAAACTTTTCTTTTTTTTATCAGCAGTTACTTTTTTTTTTCTTTTTGGCCGATGTGTAGTCAATATATAAAGGTGTAAGGGAATGTGTGTACTACTGTGGATTCAGGTCTCTTCTCTCTCTCTCTCTCTCTCTCTCTCTCTCTCTCTCTCTCTCTCTCTCTCTCTCTCTCTCTCTCTATCTATCTATCTATCTATCTATCTATCTGTCTATCTATCTATCTCTCTCTCTTCCTCTTTCTAAGATGGAGGAGGAGAAGTAGAGGGAGAGCAGAAAATATATTAGAGAGAAAAAAACAGTTGGAGAGAGAGAGAGAGAGAGAGAGAGAGAGAGAGAGAGAGAGAGAGAGAGAGAGAGAGAGAGCAGTCTACGTGATGCATCCATTTAATTACACCTAAAATATATGCAGCTCGCACGCCTTGCATCTATATGAATCGCTGGGCGTGTCTTGGAGATGGGAAAGCTAATGAAAAGGGGATCTGGTCGTGCGAGTAATAACATTTGCCCTCACTAGAAGCCTTGATTGCAGAGAGGATAGACATTCGTACCAGTGTGTGTGTGTGTGTGTGTGAGTTGGCTGGGTGGGGAGGTGTGTGTGGATGTGTGGTAGGTGAAGTCGCGTTAAGGTAACAATTTTCATCTGCGAAATGTAGTGGAAAATATACAATTTGGAATAATCTCTCTCTCTCTCTCTCTCTCTCTCTCTCTCTCTCTCTCTCTCTCTCTCTCTCTCTCTCTCTCTCTCTCTCTCTTTCACGTGTATACGCCTACACACACTACAATACTCTACATTCACTATGAAAAATAAACAATATAATTCTTACCATTCATTATATAGCAGTATTTCCTTCAGTAACACGAAACCGTATGTCCATCTTCTATAAAAACACCAACGTGTAAAGACTGCATTCTTCCCGTAAATATTCAAGGCACTGATTAAAGGGACGGTGGGAGAGCTATAGGTTAGCCAATCACGAGCTGCGCGTGACGTTCTAACAATGTACAGGGAGAAGGGCAAAGAAGCATACCCGCAAAGCAAATCCTATATAGTTAAATTACGAAATAAATTTTCTGAACGCATTAAACAACGAGTTGCGTAAAAGAAATGACGTTATCACTAGTAAATTGCTCCTAGATTCCAAAACATACAGGGAAGGTTAAAAATAAATTATATACGAGTACTCACTAATGTGGGAGGAGGAGGAGAAGGCTCATCTGAGCTGGGATGCGATCTTTGAGCAGGGTGTCAGGTCTTCTTTTTCCTTTCCGTCATGCTCGTCGTCCTCTCCTTCAGAAATACCACAAGAGGACTTGATAGTCAGTAACAGGCGTAAATGGCTCAAACAAAGAAGTCCAGTTCGTTTTATTACACAAATAGCACTCTCATAAAGCCAAGGCAAGACTGTCTCTCCCTGCAATGGCTGGGGACAGTATACTAGTAGATGGGCTGAAAACGAAGCCTCAGGATGGTTCATTGATTTCTATCATCGAAAATTTTGTCATGTGTCCTCGTTAACTTCCACCAAACTGTGGAAATATTCAGCTTTTCAAGAGCAATAATTGAGCAACGACTCATTCGTTAATAGAATAAATACTTATGAGAAACTTGACTGATCACCTCTGTAACCTTTAAAGTAGTTCTGATGAGAGAACAAAGCATTTAAAACTTGTGGAATTCGAGGCAGTGCTACTCCTGCTTCGGTACACTTTGCGAAACTCTTTGGAATTAAAATAATAAAGTTCTTAGTGCTATTATTTATATATATTTTTGGTTTGTTTTCTTTGAGTTAGTAAAATTTTCTGTCTTTTACTGTGCGTGCATGTGTGTGTGTGTGTGTGTGTGTGTGTGTGTGTGTGTGTGTGTGTGTGTGTGTAGAAACTTCAAGCCTCACAATGTATGCTTATGAATAATTCATATGAATATGTTGTAAGAGTGTGTGTGTGTGTGTGTGTGTGTGTGTGTGTGTGTGTGTGTGTGTGTGTGTGTGTGTCCGCAAGGCATGTTTCCGTGAGTGACACGAGCAAAACAAATCAATGCATTTCGAATGAATTGTTAGACGCATTTTTTTTTTTTTTTAATGATGTGTGTGTGTTGGCTGCGAGATTTTGTAAATTGTATTGGTAATGTGTTAAGTGTATCAACCTTAACAATTATATTTTTTATATGTATATTCATCATTTTATATATCCATCCCAAATGGTAATTACCCTGTTTTAGGGTAATTTGAGCTATCAGGGTAACAGGATAGATATGGAAAAGAGATTTTTAGGGTAATTTTACCACTGCAAACTTGCTGAAACTTAGTCTTTTTGTCTGGAGAGAGAGAGAGAGAGAGAGAGAGAGAGAGAGAGAGAGAGAGAGAGAGAGAGAGAGAGAGAGAGAGAGAGAGAAGGATGGAGGGATGTATCGAGTACAGCACTGGGTTCTGCTCAGAGTTCGTCAAGAACGTGTCAAATATGCACCGACCTTTACTGGACATGTAACGTACGTACACAGGGCTGGCAATGCCCAACAGCATGCTGAACCAGTATGGTTGCCAGATCATGTCATTTATGGCATTTTTTGACATAAATTATGCATCATATATTAGAAATTGCCAGAAATAACTAACATTTATTTAAATTCTTAAGGAAGAAAATAAAAAAAACGCTATTAAACAATGTGTAAATGCCAGGAACATGATTGAGTACCTGACAACTCTCTGCTAGGGCCTAGCCCGAGCGGCGAGCACGCGCCCAGTCTTTGTATGTGCGACGGTGTGACCGCCCTCGGTGCTTCGATTAATTAACTCAAGGATTAACTTTACATACTGACGTTACAGCATTAACCTTACACGCAAAAGTATGGTGAGAAGCGGGAAGATGATGTGAACTTCAAGGGCTGGCTGAATAAAAGCAGCAAAGGGCCACTTTTTTTTTTCCACTGGAAAGTCTGCAATTATGATGGCAAAGCATGGAAATTGGAAATTGAAAGACATGCATGTGAATAATATGAAAACCTTGAAAAATACAAGGAGCATATTGGATATGCCATCCATTAGTGGATACAGCAAGAAAGAAAACTGATAGAAGAAGGCGAGATAAGGTTAGCGGCTGTTGTTAGGGAGTTTAATCTTCCTTTTTCAGCCCTCGATCGCCTTCTTCCAGTGATAAAGTTAATGTGCCCTGATTCAGAAGTAGGTAGCAAAAAAATTGAAGTGCCCTGATTCAGAAGTAGGTAGCAAAACAATTGAAGTATGGGAAAACAAAACGCTCAGCAATTGTGAAGAACGTTTTGGATAAGAAGGAGCAGGATGATTTGCTTGATCTACTAAGAAACAACTGCTTTTCATTGATAATGGATGAATCAGCAGATCCTGGCTGCATTAAATATCTGACTCTTATAGCCAGAGTGGCAACTGTGAAGGGTGTGAAGGATATATTTCTAATGCTTGTTCCCTTGGAAAGTGTCACTGCATCCAGCCTTTATGAACATATCAAGTCTGTTTTCAGAGAAACTAATATACCACACAAGAAACACATGATAGGATTCGCTGCTGATGGTTCCAGTATAATGATGGGGGTAAATATCTCCTTTTCAACTATATTTAAACAATATATTCCACATTTATTTGTTATGAAGTGCATTTGCCACTCTTTTCTTCTCTGTGATTCGTATGCTTGTAAATAATTCCCTGGCACGTGACACACAATTACTAAGCTGTCCATGGCTTTCAAAGAGTTTCAGGAATTCGTTAATGTGAAGACGCACAAGATTCTACAGCCATCCCAAATACGATGTCTGCAACTGTTCAGCGTAGTGAAAAGACTTTTGGAACAACTCCCAGCTCTAAATCTGTTTTTCGCTCAAGCAGTGTTGGAGGATAGACTGCAAGCATCCCAGTTCATCTTACAAAAAATGAATGATCCTGTAAGTAAACTGTACCTAGAATTTCTTCATTAACCTTAATAAGGAAATGCAGGCTGAGAACCCAAAGATTTATGCTCTTAGTAATAGAATCTCTGCAGTCTTGGTTACTATACTCGAGTGTTACGTGAAGTCAAGCTACTTAAAGTCGACAACACTATCAAGGGTGAAAATGAGAGACCCGGCTAATTTCCTTCCCTTAGAAGATATGTAATAGGGTGATCAGGTAACTGCATCACTACAGACTTGGTATTGTATCGAAAAACAGGATCTTATAAACTTCAGGGTAAGATGTCTTGATTTTTATACTGTGAGTGCATCGCAGCTTCTACAGAGATTTATTACTTGAATCTCTTAAAGTACTGGATCCGCAGTGTATTTTGATGAAAATCATCCCTTCCATTGCCCCATTACCATTAAAGTTTCCAAATCTTGCCCCTGAGAATGACTTAAACACCATTGACAATGAGCGGCGTTTGCTACGGAACATAAAAATCAATATGTTCAGAGCGATACTTGTGTTTGGAAATTCTGGATGGAAGTGAAGAATATGAAGAAAGATGATGGCACTCCCCTGTTTCCAAAGGTTGGAAACTTCATGGCAAAACTGTTATGCTTGCCTCATTCAAGCACTAGTGTAGTTTTTTTTTTTTTCTCCAATCTGTTGAAAACAAAAAACAAGAAATTCCCTGAACACAGACACATTAATTTGAATGATTCATGCTAAGAGAACCTTTGAAAATTCAACATCAGACAATTTCGAAATTACGTAAGCACACGTGAATTTGATGACGGACCGCATATACAAACCAGACTGGCAGAAGCAAAGCATGTATGCATATATAAGATGGGGACCAGAACTGCACAGCTTAGTCTAGATGAGGTCTGACCAGCGCCAAATACAACTTTCATATTACTTCGGGAGTTCTACTTTTAACACTCCTAAAAATTAATCCTAATACCCTATTTGCCAATTTCTGTCCTCTAAGTGTCTTGACATCCCCCTCAACTTTTTCTTCATTAACTTCTGCAAACATTCGCGGTCTAAGATCTAATTTTCAATCTGTAGAACACCACCTCTCCTCTTCTAAACCTCATCTTCTTTTCCTCACTGAAACTCAGGTGTCTGAGGCAACTGACAGTAGCCCCTTTTCTGTTCCCTCCTACTTTCTCTATCCTCATTTTCGATCCAAAGCTGGATGCTGCGTTTATGTGCGGAATGACTTAACCTGCTCACGTGCCCACGCTCTTGAATCTTCCGAGTTTTCCACCATCTGGCTACGACTACAGAGTCACTCTCATACTAAATTTATCTGTGCTGTATACCTCTCACCTAACTTCTCTGACTATAAGAAATTCTTTGACTACTTAACTTCCAAAGTGGAGCACATTCTGACTCTCTTCCCTTTTGCAGAGATCTCCATTCTTGGAGACTTCAATGTTCATCACCAGCTTTGGCTTTCCTCTCCCTTCACTGACCATCCTGGTGAACTAGCCTACAACTTTGCTATCCTCCATGACCTAGAGCAATTAGTGCAACACCCTACTCGTATTCCTTACCGTCTTGGAGATACGCCCAACATTCTTAAACCTTTTCCTGACCTATAATCCTTCTACTTATGCTTGTTAGAGACTACGGAATTCGCTATTTTGGTGTCATCAGCAAACTTCGATATTATACCAGTAACACCTTCATCTATGTCAAATATATATAAACAAAGAAGAAAACAGGTCCTAAGACTGATAACTGTGGCACACCTCTAGCTACCTAGGTCCAATTGGATGCTTTTTTAATTATTACTAGTCTTTGTTTACGGTTGTTTAGCCATTTTTCTACCCACCTCAACACATCGCCTTGGATACCATTTGATTTTAGATTAATCGGTAAACATATATGGGGGATTTATCGAGGTATATTATATCTACCGCTTTACTTTCGTCCTATTGGTTCAGAATATCGTAGAAGCCTAAGAAGTTCGTCAAACAAGAGCGTTTGTTTCGGAAGCAGTGTTGAGTATTTTTAAGTAGTTTATTATTTTCTAACTGATTAACAAGTTTGTCTCTTATAAGTGTTTCTAGCATTTTATATTGGACTGAGATTAAGGTAACTGGCCGGTAATTGCAAAGTAAAGATTTACTGCCTTTTTTTTTTAATCGGAGTTACGTTAGCGAGCTGCCACTTCTGGCATTGTACAGGACTGCAGGGATTTATTGAACAATAAAGTCAGAGGTTTAACTAATTCGGATTTCGCTTCTTTTAAGATGCGCGGTGAGATCGTGTCAGGCCAGTGTGACTTACTTACTTTAAGTTTATCGATACATTTTGACACGACTCTTACTGTTATGATGATGCTACTGAGGGCATTTCTGTTATTTGATTAGAGTACTGGCACCATAGGGATGTCGCTGAGATCTTCTACTGTAAAATCTGATGCAAAGAAAGTGTTAAGAATACTACTAATTTCCTCCTCGTCGTTGGTGAAATCTCCATTTTCATATATATAATTGGTCCTATAGTTGTAATCATTGTCTTTTGCCTGATAAAGCTATAAAATTCTTTTGGGTTCGTGTTACCTTGGCTTGCGACGTGTAATTCGGTGGACCTTTTGCTGTGTTTGATTAAACCCCTTTGTCTTAACTGTAGGAGTCTTGTACGTTCATCGTTATTGCTGTAGGATTTTCACCTGTTAGGAGCGTCACTTATTTCGCTAATTTGTTCGTAAATGTCGCGGTCGGTTTGAACTGGGTGGGCTGGAGGTCTGTATATAAGAGCTAATGTTAGTTTCATACAGAAATTATTATTTTTTTAAATAATATAAATAGAGCATCTACGTTTGCGAGAAGGGATTTTGGTATAGTACTGGGTTGAGACTAGCTTTGATGCATAATAACATGCCGTCTCCATTTTTATGCACTCGACTTTTTCTTTTTTTCGAGTGCTGTGTAACCGAGAATTTTATATCCAGTTAAATAACCCCTGACTTATACATTAAACTATAATTATGTTACGGCGATTATGTCGTAGGTTTCTGAGAATGCTGTTTCCTCTAGATCTGAACATTTGTTACGCAAGCTATACGATTGTTCTCGTAAAAGACCTTGCGTTTATTGCGAATAAATGCTTGCGCGTTTATTAAGTTAGTTACTCTGCCCTAGTTTGGCGAGCAATGAGATTCCCCTTTTTTTCTAAGGAAATCCCTCACTGCGCCATCCAGCAGGCGGCCAAAACGGGCAACACCCACCTGAGTAAGGTGTAAGCCGTCACCTGAAAACAAGAAATCATAGTAAAAGTTATCCCAGGTATTGGTTTTGTACAGTCACGCTGCATTTTGTCCAGTGGGGTGCTCAAATTGTGACTGTTTTCTTTTAACTCTAAAGAACCATGTTTGTTGAGTACATGTGAAATTTATAAAAATGGTGGTAATCAGAGAAATGCAATACATTATCAAGTACTCCACTTTTTAACAACTACTAATACTGGTGATGCTGCTCCTACTATTATAAGTACTACTGCACCAGCTGCTGTTGTTGCTATTACAGTACTACTACTACTACTACTACTACTACTACTACTACTACTACTACTACTACTACTACTACTACTACTACTGCTACTACTACTACTACTGCTATTACTACTGGTGCTCCTCCTGCTGCTGCTGTTGCTGCTCCTATTACTACTATTACTACAACAACTATTACTACAACATAATAATAATAATAATAATAATAATAATAATAATAATAATAATAATAATAATAATAATAATACTTCTTTTAATACTACTACTACTACTACCACTACTGCTACAGTCTCCTCTCCGTATACAAAAATAATCTGATATAAAAATAAATTGTTGAGTGAATAAATCACTAAACTTAATTTTGATATGTCATTCATTTATCTCTCTCTCTCTCTCTCTCTCTCTCTCTCTCTCTCTCTCTCTCTCTCTCTCTCTCTCTCTCTCTCTCTCTCTCTAGTGCTGAGGTAATAATAAATTCTATCAAAGACAATTTTCACATAACTCCTTCATACATAAATGTTGCTCATCGTCTACTCGTAGTTGCTAAACGAGCACAGAACATAACTAGACTAATTACTGTTAATTTGCATAGTAGACATAAGAAAACAGAAATAATGAATGCCTGTGTTCGACCAAAGCTTTATATCAACGAAAGCCTTACACCTAAACGTCGATCACTCTTCAAAATAATATGGGAAATTAGAAAACAACACAGGGATTTATTCCAACAATGCTACACCCAAGATGAAAAAACCTGTGTTAAACTTAAGATTTTAAACCAAAAGCATATCATAACAACAGATGAGACTTTGAATAACTTACTAAATAGGTATCCAGTACTTAAGCAAACCCCAGCCTAGTCGTATCAATCATGTATAATGCATATATTTCCTATCAGTGTTTAACAATTTAAGTGTATATTATCTTATACATGTATGTATGATCATTTATCACTATCCCTGTCCACCTCACTGTACTTCTGCTCTTTTCCCTCCTAGTTACCCCACCCTGTTCCCTCTACCTACCCCACCCTGTTCTTTCCCACCCATCCCACCCTGTTCCTTCTAACCCATCCCGCCCTTGTTCCCTCCTACCCACCTCACCCTGTTCCTTCCTACCCATCCCTCCCTAGTTCCATCCTAACCACCCCACCCTTCATCCTTCCTACCCACCCCACCACTGTTCTCTCTTACTCACCTTATCCCTGTTCCTTCCTACTCATTCTAACCTAGTTCCTACCCACTCACCTTAACCCTGTTCTTTCCTATTCACCCTAACCCTATTTCTTCGTACTCACCTTAACCCTATTACTGCCTATTCACCCTAACACTGTTCATTCCTACTCACTCTAACCTCGTTTCTTCTTATTCGCCCTAACCCTGTTACTGCCTACACCTTACCTGTTACTCCCTAACCCTGTTCCTTCCTACCCACTCTAACCCTATTTCCTTCCTATTTACCTTAACCCTGTTTCTTCCTACTTACCCAAACTCTGTTTCTACCTACCACATCTTACTCTTGTTCTATCCTACCACACCTTACCCCTGTTCCCGCCTGTTCATTCCTTACCATTGTTACTGCCTACCACAACCTTACCCCTTTCTTTGCCTACCACATCGTACACATGTTCTTACCACTCCACCTTATTATTCACTACCACTTAAACCTTGTTGATGAAGTGGTCTTGATGATTTAATTCAGTTTCTTTTCACTTCATTCTTATAGTTTTCACCTAGATATCTTTTTTTTTTATTTGCTAAATTTATAATAATTGTACCTGGAAGGCCATGAACTAGGTTCTTATATTTTTTTGTTGTATTATTGTTATTATTTTTTTTTATATCTATACACTTTTATAATCCTCATACTGTACACCTTATGGAAAATTTATATAAATCACTGTATAGTGATATCATCCACGATAATAACACATCTGCATCTGACTTTGATATTAACATGATAAACAAAATTAACGGACAATTAGATATCAGCTCTCTGTCCAGATACTACAATATTAATGAATATAGCTCTGAAATAAAAACTAGTGGAGATAAATACATAAGCTTATGAATATCAAATCAATCCCAAAAAATCTTTGATGTATTCAAAACTTTCCAAGATAGTCTCCCAAACCCTCCAGATGTTATTGCCCTCACCGAAACCTGCCCTCACCTCTAAACATTTATATTCTCTTGATGGCTATGTCTTACACAATCTTGTGAGAACAAATAGAGAGCATGGTGGCATAGCAATTTTTATAAAAGATATCTTTTCTTTTGAACTAATACATGAAAACTGCTTCATAAATGATAATATAGAAATCTGCGCAACTAGACTCAAAATATGAAATTCATCATATGTTATTTCAGTCATCTATAGGCCCCACAGCAAACATATAGCAGTTAATGAATTCACCACAATTGCCAATCAGATATTGACCAGTGGCATATTCACATGTAGTAAAACTATTCTTCTTGGAGATTTTAATATTAATCTGTTAGACCATTCAACTCATCTTCCTGCAAATATTTTGCCTTAATGCAATGCAAGCCCTAAACTATATCCCGCCCAACAATATTCCCAGACAACCCTGATCTTGGTCAACCATCCTTACTAGATCAGATGCGGACTAACTTTACTCCACCACCCTCTTCTGGTATCGTCTATTTCAATATATCTGATCATTTGCCTATATTTATCAATACTAAATATGACACCAGACTATAAACATAAAATCACCTTTAGGATATTCAACAGTTCAAATCACAATCTCTTTACAAGTGAATTAGCCTAAGTAAACTGGAATGATCTCTTATCCTCTTCTAATACAAACGAAAACTTCATCACTTTCCACGATAAGATTTACACCTTGTATAATGCATGCTTCCCTCTAAAAACAAAATTTATTTCTAGTAAAAGACTACAAAACCCTTGGATCTCAAGCGGCCTATTAAATTCTATAAAATATAAATGTACACTTTTTAAGAGTTATAAGCTGGGTTTAGTAACTCATTCCTTTTATAAACACTACCGCAATCGTGTGACAAAACTCATTAAAGAGGCAGTCTAACTATCCCCATCAAAATTTTTGTAACTTCAGAAATAATACAAAAAAAAAAAAAAAAAACAGAGAAAACAATAAATGAAATTAAAAATAATACAAACTTGAAACATAATATAACAACCCTGCAATATAACAATTTAACTTTAGATAAACCCCTTGACATAGCTGAGGCCCTCAATAATTACTTTTGCAACATTGCCCATGAACTAAGTGATACACTACCTAACTCTAACAGAAACCCAACTCATTATCTACAAAAAAAATTATATATTATTCTATATTATTCTATATTATTGCCGGGAATATCTACCTGTGATACAAAAGAAAAATGTTTTGAAATCACTACAAAATAAAAAATCGTGTAAATGAGATTTCAGTTTCACTACTAAAGCATAACTCTCAATTATTCTCCATAACATTAGCCATCCTTTTTTATCAATCTATCAAAACATGGACTTTCCATTCTATACTATAAAAAAAAAAAAGACACTCCTATCCTGAAAACTGGCCCAAACAATAATCCTAAAAATAACTCTCGTCCAGTCTCAAATCTTAATAACTTCTCAAAATCTTCGAATCATTGATGAAAAATATCTAATGAGCTATCTAGAGAAAAATAACATTTTAAATTCAACACAATTTGGGTTTAGACGTAATCGTAATACTTTCCAAGCACTAAAACTGTTTTCATCCGACATCTACTCCGCTCTTGACAACAAGCTATCTGTCTCGTCTGTATTTATTGACTTTGCTAAAGCTTTCGATACTGTTAACCATAAAATTATTTTAGATAAACTATATGATTTTGGCATTCGTGGTCCCATCCACTCATGGCTTACAGAATATTTGACAAACAGAAGCCAGCAATCTGTATTTGAAGGTGCATATTCCTCGTTCAATAATATTCACCTTGGAGTTTCTCAAGGTAGTATTCTAGGCCCAATACTTTTTTTTTTTATTTACATAAATGACATATCTGATATACCATTTTATTTGGAGACGATATGATACTGTATTTAGTTGGAACACACCCAGAACAATTAATTACAACAGCAAACAATGAACTTCATCAATTATACCAATGGTGCATAGCCAGTAGACCTATCATTAACACTGATAAAACATACTTTATGTTATTTACAACTAAAAAAAATATCACCAGCTACCCCTTCTCCAGATTAATAATTGAAACATATCTAGATCTACCCACACTAAATTTCTTGACATAATTTATGATGAATCAATGAATTTCAAACTTCACATTGATAATCTCACCTTAAAAATATCCAGACACATTGCCTTACTCCATCAAATTAAAGATTTAACGCCCCTATATGTACTACAGTGTATATATTATGCTCATATCCACCCACTACTTACTTACTGCAATCCAATATGATGCACTACATATCCTACCTATTTGATACCCTTCAACTTCAACTCAAAACATTGTTAAAATAATCACGAATAGTATTTACTCAAAACATACACATCATCTATTTAAACAAACACAATTGCTAAGACTAGAGGATATAACTCCTTGTCCTAGGCACATTTTAGGTACATTACTGTTAATATATACTTATATCCTATATATATATATATATATATATATATATATATATATATATATATATATATATATATATATATATATATATATATATATATATATATATATATATATATATATGGAGCTGTGCTCCATACTTTTGTAAAAAGTTTGAGCATAATAAATGTATGTCTATATCTCTCTCGTGAGAGATTAGTCCAACACTGAACAGGATATGCATCTTACCTTCAAGACAAAAGTTTAATAAAAAAAAAAATAATAATTAATTAATTAAAATAAAACTACAGAATATGTGCAATTTAAAACATACAAATAGAAAGTGTCAAGCATAAAATAGAAAACAAAGAAACGAGGGATGTTGACGATAGTGGAAAACAGTCACAGAATCGAGGAACAAAACAGTTTTTCCCAGTAAGTCCGCGGATGAACAATGGACAGAAGCCAGCACAACAACAACAGCGACAAGAGGGATTACTGTCACTTCAGCAAAACTTTCTCTCTCTCTCTCTCTCTCTCTCTCTCTCTCTCTCTCTCTCTCTCTCTCTCTCTCTCTCTCTCTCTCTCTCTCTCTCACTAGGGTGAAGTCTAGCCTTTTAGTGTTACTGGTGACTTTATGTTACTTAACCAGAATTATGGAGACGGAGAAAGAGGAGGAAGAAAACGAAGAGGGGAGGAAATGAATGAGCATGATGTACACAGTTGGTTTAGGAAGAAGAAAAATAAAAGAGCAGCCTTTATCTCATTTTTCTCTCTCTCCTTCTCCTACTCTTCTTCTTTCTTTCACACAAAGTGGTGGTAGACTTCAAATATTTGTGTATATATATATATATATATATATATATATATATATATATATATATATATATATATATATATATATATTTATTTATTTATTTATTTTATTTATTTATTTTTTTTATATATTTTTTCATTGCCACACTTACTCTTTCCATCCCAGGCTCATATGGAGGAATGGGTCGGTGGGGAGATCGCGTCTACATTGTTATCCTGTCTCTACCACTAGTAATTAATGTACGATATATATTTTAACAACCTTAGTCAAGATTTCAAGTCCTGTTGCTATTTGTTTTCCTTTGTATATTTATTTATTTATTTATTTTTGTATTCCTCTTCTACCTGTCTTTCTTCTCCCCTCCTCTTCCTCATAATGTCATAATTTTTACTTAAGTTATCTCCCGCAAGGTGGACCAGTGGTTGTCTACCTTTGTGTACTTCTCAGATTTCATTCTTCATTGTAATATTTCTATGGTATCGTTTTGTAGAAGGTACACTGGCTCTTCTCTTTGAACTGTTTCCTGCCGTCAAGTTGCACGGGGAAGAAGTTGGTTCTGTTCTATTTTATTCTTTTCTCCTACATGTAGTTTTGCTTCAGTGCTTTTTTTTTTTTTCATGTCCTCCTGCTCCTCTTCCCCCGTTCCCCTTATGAAGAAACATTGATTTTTGAAAATGCATGAGTCTTTATGGCCTGCTTAATGAATCAGTTTCTCACTATTTGGGTAACTGAGCAGCCTCCCGCGCACTGCGAGACAGGGTAAACAATCAAAAGCATTGCTGCGGTCTCTGTTAAGCGACGCTTTACTTCATGGGTTATTTGAGATGGGCTCTGTCCCTGAAGAGACAAGAAATAAAACACACACACACACACACACACACACACACACACACACACACACACACACACACACACACACACACAATATCTTAAAAAGCGAACAGAAAATCATAACGTAACATAAAATGGATCACCAACAAACAGAAGGAAAAGAAAAAAAAACAAGAGGAAACATAAGAATTCTAAAAATAACCTCAATTCCTCGAAAAACAAGAGAGCTCTCTCCCCAACAGGCGAGATGCAAATTTATCAGGCTCGCCACGTAAGTAACAGGACGCAGTGAAGCGGTGTAGCACGGTGGAAATGGTCCATCCATAGGGTCACAGTGAGAGACAGTGGCCAAAACCACACTGACCCGTCCCTTTTGACATTCTCCCTAATTGTTCCACCTCCTGTAAACTCGTACAGCTACCGCCCCTCTGTGTCCCTGCCTCCTTCCCCTATCTTGCACCTTCACACCATACATCTCTCTCTCTCTCTCTCTCTCTCTCTCTCTCTCTCTCTCTCTCTCTCTCTCTCTCTCTCTCTCTCTCTCTCTCTCTCTCTCTCTCTCTCTCTCCCTCAACATATCCATAATAAGGTTTAAAGTTTTACTTTTTTTTTTAATGTTTTCCAATGAATATAAAACTATTTTAAAAACCATTTCAATATTTACACAGGATAAAAATTTTGAATTTACTACACATATAAGGCACTAAAAAAAAAACACAGATGTAAGTACATAAGTACACGTGGTAGTGTCTATGAATGTAAGGCAATCAAAAAAATAAAAATAAAAAAACACTCAAAAATAGCACGCATTCAAACCCTCTAGGTAGCCAGCTTCACTTGGTGGGACCTGTTCATCACCAGGGTTGTGGCTGCTGTGAACATGTTTCACAGCCATGATGTCCTGGCTGTGTAGGTGCGCTGGTGCTGACTGGGCTGCAAGCAAGGCACCTCCACCATCTCGTCGCTGCAAAAGGCAACCTTCGTGTGCCTTTGCACAGGGGAAACCTCAGTGGGGCGAGATAGGAGACGCCCTGCACCTAAGCCTTGTAGCAGACCACCAGTGCCAACACTTCCTGGCAGTGCTCCAGTGACGTCAAGCTGATCATTCTCTGTCCCCACCAGTCGCAGGGCACGCTGCTGGGCTGCATCGAGCCTCTGCATGTGGGTTGGGGCGCCTGATATCCAAGACAAGGCACCGTAGTCGAGGCATGGACGTATTTGTGCCTTGTGCAAGGTGAAGATGCCCCGTGGATCGGGGCTTGGCGCCACCCTACGCAGGGCAAAGATTCACAATGATGTTTGATTGGCGACAGCAACGATGTGGTGGTCGAAGTACAGGCCACGGTCCACAGACACTGCCAAGACCTCGATATGGTCCTGGCGTGACAGGTTCTTGCCTCCGAAGCGCAGCTGTCCTGCGATTGCTTGAGAGGCGTTAGGATCGAGAGATGACAATGACCTGCGTCTTCTCCGGAGCAAAGCTGACCTGCCACACATCTCTCCACTGCTCCACCAGTCTGAGCTGCCTGTTCAGCTCACTGAGGTGGTTCTCACTCGCGTGCCGACAGATGACTCCAGCTACCACGTGCTCGAGAATCTTGCCCATCACGGAGACCAAGAAGATTGGTCTATAATTGTTGGGCTCAGACCTCAAGCTTCTTTTGATGACCGGTACCACACGCGCCTTCTTCCATAATGAGAGCCACTTGCACTCCCTCAAGCAAGACGTGAAGACTGAAGATAGAGGACCTGATAGGTTCTTGGCGTAGTCCTTGATGAGCCGTAGTCTTTGATGTGCCGTTGACGCAACCTGCCCCACCTCCACAGACGCGGTGTTGACAGTGGGTTCGGTTACTCGCGGCAGGGGTGGGGAAATCGCTCCGGGTCGTTCACCTTTATCTTGGTGCAGAAGAGCTGGGACGGGAGTGAAGCTTTTTCTCTCCTGTTCGTGGCGGTGGACCTGTCTAGCTTGGTGAGTGGTTGGATGGGGTCTTGATGGCTCGTCCCCTGTCTTTCCTTAACCAAGCTTTGATTTCCAAACTACTCTCCTACGGTTTATATCCTTCTCTCTGTAACTTCATCTCAAGTTTCCTTTCTGACCGTTCTATTGATGCTGTGGTAAACGGTCACTGTTCCTCTCCTAAATCTATTAACAGTGGTGTTCCTCAGGGTTCTGTCCTGTCACCCACTCTCTTTTTATTATTCATCAATGACTTTCTAAACCAAATTTTTTGTATTATCCACCCCTACGCTGATGATACCACCCTGCACTTTTCCACGTCTTTTCATAGACGTCCAATACTTCAGGAAGTAAACATTTCACGCAGGAAAGCCACAGAATGCCTGACTTCTGATGTTTCTAAAATTTTTGATTGGGGCAGAGCAAACTTGGTATTGTTCATTGCCTCAAAAACTCAATTCCTCTATTTATCAACTTGACACAATCTTCCAGACAACTATCCCTTCTTCAATGACACTCAACTGTCCCCCTCTTCTCCACTGAACGTCCTCGGTTTGTCCTCTTCATATAATCTGAACTGGAAACTTCACATTTTATCTCTAGCTAAAACAGCTTTTATGAAGTTAGGCGTTCTGAGACGTCTCCGCCAGTTTTTCTTACCCCCTAGCTGCTAACTCTGTATAAGGGCCTTATCCGGCCATGTATGGAGTATGCTTTACATGTCTGGGGGGGTTTCACTCATACCACTCTTCTAGACAGGATGGAATCTAAAGCTTTTCGTCTCATCAACTCCTCTCCTCTGACTGTCTTCAGCCTCTCTCTTATCGCCGTAATGTTGTATCTCTAGCTATCTTCTACCTCCATTTTCACGCTAACTGCTCTTTTAATCTTGCTAACTGCATGCCTCCCCTTCTCCCGTGGTCTCGCTGCACAACACATTCTTCAGCAGCAGCCCTACAGCCATAGCCGAACCAGGCTGGGTAACATGAAATGGTGAGGTACACTCGGCTGAGGACGTACAGCTATTGGGGGGCGAAGAGTTTGGTGGTAAGGGCGTGTGCCTTGGCATTAGTATCCATCACCAGAAGGGCCTCCCAGTCAGCGTGTGCCATGACCCACTGCATGAATGGCCGATCAGCCCTCGCCCACAGCCATATGGTGTGCGGAACAGCGTCTTCCCTCGCTACGCTCAGTTCCACCTGTGGCAGTACAGCGCAGTTGTATGAGCTGCCCACTGGCCCCAGTTGCTGGCAGCAGACAATAGTCTCAGGATTTAATAGTCCTCCCGTGGGTGGGGAAGGTTTCGTTGTTTGCCAAACCCTTCACCACCAGCAAGCTGATGTAGGCTTCCCGCTCCAGATGGAAGTTTAAGTCTTTTACTATCATCGCCTAGGAGCACTTGTGGCACAGGAGCAGGGTGTTGAGCTCCTCTCTCTCAGGAGGTCGATTGGAGCTCTTCCTTGTCTGGGGGCGTGGTACATGACACAGAGGAGGAGGCCACTGCTGTCATCCAACACAACCCTGAAGAATTGCGCCTCTGTCAGGTAAAGTGCTGCCTCCATATCCTGGGTTCGGAAGCCGGCTTTGAAGTAGGTGGCCACTCCTCCACTTGCTCTACCATTGCAATCCTTCCTTATCCACAGCGAATAGCTTGGAATTTTCTCAGGCTTTGGTTCTACCTCACCATTCAGCCACGTTTCGGTACCTGCGACAACGTCAGCACGGTGATGCAGAACGAAGTCGTGGGTGAGATGAGGTCACCAACGTTTCACGTTGGAAGACAGCACGGTCAGGTGACAGCTGACGCGCCTGCCCCTCGCCGTCTTGCGTTGGTTTGGCGGGGAGTTGGTATACTCTCTCTCTCTCTCTCTCTCTCTCTCTCTCTCTCTCTCTCTCTCTCTCTCTCTCTCTCTCTCTCTCTCTCTCTCTCTCTTGTATACCTAACAAAAGACCAAGATCCATCAGGTACCTGGCACCAGCCGCACAATAAACAGAAAACAAACATACTAGTGACACTTCCTTACATTAGTCATCATTGAACCCTTCCCTCCCTTCCTTCTATTCCCTGCCTCCTCTCCATCTGCTCCCCATAACCCTCACTTCTCTCAGTTTGTCAACTAAATTTCGGTGAGTAAGAGAGATAGACAAATTTGATTGTTTGAAGAAAATATTAATCAGGTGTATTAAGATAAAGAGGAAGCAAAGAAAAGTTACATTTAAAGAATTCAGACCAGGAATAACAAGACTGAGCACAAGGAAGGAAAATGAAGGAAGGTAGCAGAAAACAGAACCTGAGGTCCTAGACATTACGGATCGTAGAGTGTGTGGGAAGCTTTGTTACGTAGGCTGAAGACACAGGCCCTTTGTGAGACGAAATAAATGGGATAAGATATGAGAGCGTGTCTTGACGAGATGGCCGTTGTGAGGTTGCGATAAGAGAACAAACTATGTAAGGGGAAATGACAGAGGGACAAATGTGTGAGAGTGAAGGAAGACATGAAAGAGGGAATAAAAAGAAGTGAGAAAAGAATGTTATGGCTCTTAAGATTATGCTAAGTTAGGCGTGAAGAACATAACATAATAGCAACGTAAATTAAGGAGACTACATAAGGCCAGATCGTCTGCAGCTTCCTATGGACTGAAAATTGAGTAAGTGTTTAAGTGAGAATCGAGTAACAGATGATATTCAGTTTCTAGAAGAACTGTCCTGTAGACTTTCTGTCTTCTTCCTCCTCCTTTTTATTAATTTCAAGCACCTAACCCTCTTCCTTATTTTTCTTTTGATTCATCTCTTTCACCTCCTCCCACCCTCAAACGAAATGCGATTAGTCTCTAACCACAGCCGCCACAACCACCACCACAACACCGACCACACCCATTACCTTCACATTAGTTCGTCTTGTCCATTCTCCCATCAAATTTAAGAGAGAAATTTGTTGACGTAGTAATACTAGTGGTAGTAGTAATAGTAGTAATAGTAGTAGTAGTAGTAGTGGTAGTAGTAGTAGTGATGGTGGTGGTGGTGGTGGTAGAAGTAGTAATAGGAGGAGGAGGAGGAATAGTTATTATTGTTATAGTGTTTTACCTCTCACAACAACAATAACAATAATAGTATTAACGATAACAAAACCGCTATAATTGGAACACAGCTACAACGAACTCTGAAATTTGTTACACTATGTTTCTGAAACTGCATTTGATTTTTAGCTAATTAGAGAGAGAGAGAGAGAGAGAGAGAGAGAGAGAGAGAGAGAGAGAGAGAGAGAGAGAGAGAGAGAGAGAGAGAGAGAGAGAGTGTGGGGATGCGGTGGTTGGAAGAGAAGCAGGAAGGGAAATAAAATAAATGTGAAATGTATGATCAAGCAAAAAAAAAAAAAACGAAATAATAAGGATGTATGTTCTAAGGTGATATACTTTGAATGATACTGAAGGAATCCACATATATTTGATATTTTTGTAAAGGTAGGGAAGAAAAGGAAATATGAAGGGTACTTCAGGAGATTAAGCATATAGAAATATTGTAAGAATATATATAACAAAATGAATAACAGCAAAATTTTTGAAGAAATTAACAAGCTAGAAAAGAAATATAGCAGAAAAATAAAATGAACAGAAAGTAATCTACTTAAATGATAACTAGTAATGTAATTAAAATAGGAGAAAACATTGAGTAAAGAGAGATGTGTTTAAAAAAAAATGCACAAATGTAAAATATATAGATTATAGGTTTACTATTGAAAAATTAATTAAACAAGAGAAAAAGTGTTATAACAAAAAAAAAACATTCGCAATATACATTACATTAATAATAATAATAGTAATAATATTAATAATAAAAAAATAATAAATAATAATAATAATAATAATAATAATAATAATAATGATAATAATAATAATAATAATAATAGTAATAATAACAATATTAATACCAATAATAATAATAATAACGAGAAAGGTGGACAAAAAAATATAACTAGTAAACAAAAAGAATTTTTCACTGAAAGAAAAAAACGTGAGACATGGATAAATTGTACTAAAATGGGAACCCATGCCATATATATATATATATATATATATATATATATATATATATATATATATATATATATATATATATATATATATATATATATATATATATATATATATATATATATATATATATATATATATATATATATATATATATATATATATATATATATATATATATATATATATATATATATATATATATATATATATATATATATATATAAGTGTCAATACTATGAGCAATAACAACATTTTATGGAAGATCTTAGGTAACAATTCAAGGCCACCAAAAAACGTTCGTTTATCAACTTAATAAACGAACTTTACCAAAACATCACAATTTTAAAGGATTAGTACATATCAATTTCGTAATGAACAGGACACACACACACACACACACACACACACACACACACACACACACCTGCAAAAACAAAAATAATAATTTTTATTTTTATTATAGTTATAATTACAAGGCTTTTCCAAAATCTTTCAACTGCCTCACAGAAAGTCTATTGAGGAGGACGGTAAGGAAGCAGATAAAATACACAAAAGAAAAAAAAAAAAAAGAAAGGGGAAGGATAGGAAGGGAAGGACAGAGCAAGTAAGGGAAGAAGAAAGGAATAGAATGGATGTAAAGAGAAACATAGGAAGAGGAAACAAATATAAATGATACTGGAAGAAAATAAGTGAAAAAATGAATGGAAAAAGGAAAAAAAAAAAAAAAATTAAGTGTATTTCTTCATAATGTTAGCCTATAATACCGTTTGGCACTTTTTGTTGTAACTATTCTTTAAGGCTTAGATGGTCGATCTTTCATAATTACGAGTATGGATGCGTAATTGCTCGATCCAACCCATAGTGGCACAGGCACATCTCCATAGTGATGACTTGGCAGTCTCATGCCACTCCATGATAGCTTGAAAAATGGCCACAGCTCCGCAGGACTGCAAGCTTGGTATGCAAGGGAAGTAAGGGAAAAGGAAACTGAAGCAAAGAAGTATAAATTAAATAGAAAAGGAAATTAGAAAAGGAAAGAAGATGATATGAGACGAGGGAAGGGAAAGTGGTGTAATGACATAATATCAAGCTAACCGGCAAGAGAAGGGGAAGGGAAGCATAACAAGGAAAGGAAGCAGAAGGGTAAGAAAATCACGGTGAGAAGGGAGATCATACTTAAGAACAAAGGGGCTAAAAGGAAACGTACATAGGCAAGTAGATTGAGGAAGAGGTGGAAAAGGAGGAGGAGGAGGAGGAGGGGGGTCAGGAGGAGAAAAAGAGAGGAAGGAAAAGATTTTGTCATTTTTTTTTTTTCCTAAATGCAATTAAGTTTGATGACCAATTCACCTGCAAAAGGTCTTGTTTACAACACAATTCTAACTAACCTGACATTAGGGATTCAAATAGCCAATGAGTAAGAAGAAAAATACAATCTATCATCATTTCATTTAGTAATTTATTCACTTCATTTCAACAAATTCACTTCCAAAATTCATGTAACTTATGTGTACGATTTTCTTTCATTCTTTAATCTTCCAAAGCAAATTTAATTGACACATTTTTTTTTTACTTTTGATCCTAAGAAAAGTTATAGAGTATGTGTGTGTGTGTGTGTGTGTGTGTGTGTGTGTGTGTGTGTGTGTGTGTGTGTGTGTGTGTGTGTGTGTGTGTTTGACATAAATAGCTTGTCCAGTTATATAATAAAACCTCCTTCTCCTTCTCAGACGGTTGCCATTCTATTTCCAGGCATATAGTATGTCCTCCTCCACCTCCTCCTCCTTCTCCTTCTCTTCCTCTTCCTCTTCCTCTTCCTCTTCCTCTTCCTCTTCCTCCTCCTCCTCCTCCTCCTCCTCCTCCTCCTCCTCCTCCTCAGACCCTGGAGCCTCATGTTCTCTTGATCACTGACGCTCCTCTTAATCTGCCTCGGGAATTGCCTGCTCTCTTTCTTTATACCTCCATTATAATTTGTTGGAATTTCTCAGAACTCGTTTCTCTTACTTCCCAAATTGCATTTCTCTTGGATTAGGTTAGGGTGCCTTTCTCTCTCTTTGACTGTTTTATCGTTCTTTTACTTATTCATTTTAAGTGTACTCGTATGTGTGACTGGATTCATGTATGTGTTGATGTATATTTTAACTAACAAGTATCACTCCATTGTTTAGCATGATAATCCTACTATCATTAGTATTGAATTTTGTACTTGGTACATGCATTGTATTGTATCGGTTACTGAATGGTATAATGTATTATAGTATCATTATTATTATTGTGGACATTTGGCATATTAATAAGTGATTTTGGTAATTATATGATTACGGTCAACTACCATTGTTACAATCGTTGGTTGTACAATTGTTCGTTAAAACCCAGAAGGCAGGTGTTAGGAGCTGAGGTGTGGTAGGTCAGTGTGAGGTGTAGGCAGTGCGTGGCAGGCAGTCAGACAATGTTGAAGGGTGAAGCGGAGTTTCCTTGCTGGCTAAACGGAATCGGTTTATAATATATTTTGCTATTGATATGTGTGTGGTGTCTGTTACATATAGTTATGTTAAATTTGATCTTAATTTTGTGATTATAATAGGTGATAGAGTCGAGTTTGACAAGAACTGTTTTTTAATATATCTGCTTGATTATTGCGGCTGGTTTATATGTTTCCCATTTGAAACCCAGTCTCAGCAATAAAAGGTGTGTGCTTTCACTGAATTTGTGTATTTATACTTAGGTGTATTGCTTAATGTTATATGTGCAAAGTGCCAGCAAAAATTTATTTATTATCAATTGTGTTGCACCTACAACTACTTGTTTACTTGTTTGATTAATTAATTATTGCAATTCAAACTTGCAGTCCACGCTACTCAATAAAGAAGAAAGTGAGGGCAGTCGGGCTATATTGTCATCCTGGGCAGGGACAACAACAGTGAACTTTTAGTAAGTAAGTAAGTAAGTAAGTAAGTAGCTTTATTGTCACATTGAATTACATACAACATGAAAATCTTCTTGGCTTGCTCAGTAGCTCATCCACATAATATAATATAATATACTAAAAATAATACATTATTAAAAATACATACTCACACACATAAAACAAAAGTTAGCGGGAAGCAAAGGAATTGAAGAGATCTATACTCTTAGGAATAAAGGTATTTTTAAATCTAGTAGTTTGCAGCTTTGGGAGGGCAAGTCTTTTACCAGATCTCAGGAACTTGTATTGGCAGTGCAGTGGATGCTGGACATCATTCATGATTTTATTTAGTTGTTTTATCACCATCATAATATATATATATATATATATATATATATATATATATATATATATATATATATATATATATATATATATATATATATATATATATATATATATATATATATATATATATATATATATATATATATATATATATATATATATATATATATATATATATATATATATATATATATATATATATATATATATATATATATCATCTAGGGAATCAGTTCTAGCTTTAAGTTTACCAGCGTTCTTTACAATTCTTTTGAGTTTATTTCTATCTTTACATGTTAAGGATCCATACCATACTGTAATAGCAAAGTTCAAAATGGATTCAATTACTGATTTATAAAATAGTGATAATATTGATTGATCTATATGGATGTTTTTCAATAGTCTTAGAAAATGAATTCTCTGTTTACATTTTTTGTATAATTTAGTTGTATTTGAAGATCCTGTTAATTTGTCATCAATTATTACGCCAAGATATTTATATTCATGTACTCTTTCAACTTGCTCATTGGCTATGACTAGTGGATCTGGAATTGTGTTAATTGTACGGAAATCAATTATCATTTCTTTTGTTTTCTTTACATTTAGATTTAAAAAGTTATTATTGCACCATGTAACAAAGTCTTCAACTTGCTTCAGGAACTCTCGTGAATCATCATTACTGATTTTTCCCACTATTGCCGTGTCATCTGCATATTTAATTATAGAACAACTTTTATATTTACTTCTGCAGTCATTTGTGTACAATACAAAAAGTAGTGGAGCCAGAACACAACCTTGGGGTGCCCCTGTATTTGTTATAGCAATGTCTGATTTAACATTTTTAAGTTTTGTATATTGTGAACGCATTGTTAGGTAACTATGTATCCATTTGATGAGTTTTCTGTTTACATTTAATGCTAGTAACTTTTGTAACAATATGTGGGGTTGGATGGTGTTAAAAGCGCTACTAAAATCTATAAAAAGAATGCGAACCTGTGTATTTCGATTCTCTAAGTGTTCATGGATAGGGTGAAGTAACGTTAATATAGCATCTTGAACACATCTGTTTTCACAATAAGCAAATTGAAAGTTATCTCGCTCTGAGTCTAAATATTTACAGAGATGTGGTTTTACAATGTGCTCCAAACATTTCATAAGAATTGGGGTTAGTGCGACAGGTCTTAAATCATTTAGCTCTTTTGGGTTGTTGATTTTAGGCACTGGAATAACTTCAGATTTCTTCCACACATCTGGAATTACGGACTGATCAAGTGAAGCTTGGTAAAGTTTACAAACTGGATTAACAAGTTGTTCTGCACAGTTTTTCAATAACCTTGAACCTATACCGTCTGGACCACCAGCTTTACCACACTTAATTAATTTCAAAGAGCGTCTTGTATCTTCTTCTGTGATAGTTATATGGTCTGACTCAATACTATTTGCAAGTGACATAATATTGTTACATTCTTCATTAAAATCATGGATATCACATCTAGAGTAAAAAATTTTTAATTCATTTACATATTCTTGAGGATTTGACGATTCTATTCTCTGTTTTCTCTTCTTAGAACCACACAACATTTTCACACCATTCCAGGCATCTTTTGGTTTGTTAGATTTAAAATGATTTTCTATTTTAATTTTATACGCATATTTGGCATCTTTTATTTCCCTTTTTAGTTGTCTTTGAATATCTGCACCTCTATTTCTATCACCGATTGCGAAAACTCTTTTCTTTTCTTTAACTAATAGTTTTACACTGGAGTTAATCCACGGTTTGCTATTTGGATATATATTTACTTCCTTGATTGGTATTATCATTTCAGTACAAAAATTTACATAGGAATTGAATACGTCTAAGTTATAATTAATACTTTCTGTTTCCGAGAATAATACATCCCAGTCTGTACATTCGAAACACCCCTGAAGAATGATCTTTTCGTTATTTTTCCAGTTTTGCACACTAATTTTCTCGTATTTTTCACATTTAAGTTTTTGCAAGTATGATGGCGCAAGGAACACCATATTGTGGTCAGAATCACCTAGTTTTGGTTTTTGATAGGCACGATATCCATTCCTAATGTTACAGAACATTTTGTCTAGTGTAGCATTTCCTCTTGTGGGACACGTCACTGTTTGTTGATATGTGGGCACACTTGACTGAAAGTTACAATGATTGAAGTCACCTAGAACTATGATAACTCCTTCAGGATTATTATTTTCGTATTTTTGTACACAATTTTGTAACTTCTCACTTGCAACCGATGCATTGGCCTGTGGCGGAATATACACTGTTATAACTATCACGTTGTTGAATTCGACCGACGACGATGTATAGCCATGGAACCTTGACCGTTGCACTTGTGTTCATCTTTCATCGCCACACTGGGACTCCCACGCACTCACCACCTAATTCCCTCTTCCAAGGTTGTTGCCACTCAACATAGTCCAGAGTGAGTTGGCTACTGAGGAATTGCTAAGGACTACAGATGCATGAGGCAAGTGTAACTGTTATTACCTAAAAGGTGTTTATTGACTTCACTACCATGTCGTTAGTGGAGGATTTACGCAAAATTCGCACCGTCAAGAAAACACAGGTTACAAAGCGAGTTAATGAGCTGAGAAGACTCGTTGTTGATGATGCTTACAGTGATGTCGTTCAGAAGTTTGACTTGATTAAAGGAGTGTTCCATGATTTCATGGTAGCACATGACACCTATCACAGTGAACTTACTGACGAGTCTGATTTAATGGCTAGTGACAAATATTTTAATGAAGTGGAATGTAATTATATTGATGGTTTACAAGGTGTTCGTGAATATATAAAGAGCGGTTCTACTGATGGTGACACTTTTATTGGGTATCATGTGCCTGAGAGGAGTAGTGTGTCGTATGTCAAATTACCTCCAGTACCTCAATCGGATGTTTTTTTGTGGTAAACCTGAGACTTATCCTATGTAGAAGGCATCTTTTAATACTTTGGTATGTAAACACAACATTGGGTATAATGAAAGGATGTTTTACCTCAAAAAAGTATATGGCAAGAGAGGCGTAGAGCGCGATAGAAGCTTTATTTCTTTGCCCTGATAAGTCTTCCTATGATGCAGAACTTAAAATACTCGAGGACAGATTTGGAAATTCCTCTCTTGTTGCTTCTGCTTTTCGCAGGAAACTAGAAAATTGGCCAAAAATTGGTGAGAGATAGTAAAGCACTCCAACGGTTTTCGGACTTTTTGGCTCAAATATGTGTTGCAAAAAAGTCTTATAACTCATTAAACATTTTGAGTGATGAATTTAAGAATAAGAAAATCTTAACCAAGCTGCCTGCCTGGTTAGTAAATAAGTGGATTGAGAAAATTGTAGAAAGTGCATCTTTGCCAGATTTTGATACATTTTCCGAGTTCATTAAAGGCAAAGCCTTAATTGCCAACTATGCATTGTGGGCTGGTATACATCATTGAATTCTTCCAATGCAAGGAAGCCGCAGTAGATTAAGCATGACCCTCGTGTTCAAGGTTAGGTGCACTCAGTTCAGTCAGGAACGCCTGCACAACAGAATCAACCATCACAAATGGGACATAAGGGTTGTACTGTATGTGGCAATGGACACAAGGTTACTAACTGCACTGTTTTCAATAAGATGTCCTTAGGAGACAGAAGGGCACTCATTCGTGATAAGCACATGTGCTTTGGTTGTTTGGCTTCTGGGCATATTAGTAAGGAATGCAGGAACAGGCACGTTTGTGCTCTATGTTCAAGGAGACACCCAACGTTACTTCATGACTACAGTTTGAAGGTGGCTCTGCTGATAGTGCTGCTACTGCTGACAATGTTAATCTTGCTCCAGACTTGATTTCAGAGATCAAAACGAACAACCGTGTGACAACGATGGTGCTACCTGTCATGCTACGTCACTCATCTAGTAACTCGGAGATTTTAGTATACGCAGTCTTAGATACACAGTCTAACACCAATTTTGTGACTAATGAAGTTGTACAGATGTTGAGTGTTTCTGGTCGTCACACTACATTGGATATAACAACTATGACTGGACGCAGTATGTATTGATGGCTTGGAAATAAAGGGTGTATATGGTGGTCCTTACATGAAAATATCGTCATGTTATATGAGAGATTCTATTCCATGCTGAAATGAAAGCATTCCAACAGCTGATGTTATTAGCAAATGGCCACATCTTTCCCACATCACATCCCCCACTATTATGAAAGTGCACCCATCGGACTTCTGATCGGTTATCATTGCCCTCAAGTCATGCGACCATTAGAAGTTGCGATTGGAGGTGACTATGAGCCATTTGGCTGGAAGACCAATCTTGGTTGGTGTGTCACAGGAGCGACTAGTGTGGATGTAGATGTGGATGAGATTGATGAATTAGGTGCCACCCATTTTGTGGACGGCTGCATTGCATTTAGGATCGAATGTCGCGAAGTGATGTTGGACACGGATGTTGCTGAAGTTAATGTACTTGGAATGTATGAAAAGTACAGTGCAGAGGATGTGAAGTTTATGGATATCATGTCACAAAGAATGTATCAGAGACGATGGACATTACGAAGCACCTTTACCATTAAAACATGAGGCACCATTGCCTTTGAATAAATCCATGGCACAAAAACGCTTGATGAGTTTAAAATCTAAATTCCAAAGAGATCCAGTGTATCACCAAAAGTATTCAGAAGTAATGAAAGATATGATCGTTAGTGGGTATGCTGAAACTGTTCCACTAAATGAATTTTTACCAATTGGACGAACTTGGTACATTCCACACCATAGTGTACAACAACCAGACAAGCTGAGAGTAGTTTTTGATTGCAGTGCGCAGTTTCAAGGAGAAAGTCTGAATGACAGGTTATTGTAGGGTCCTAATCTTATAAATTTGTTGTTGGGAATCCTATTCAGATTTCGACTTGAACCTAGTGCTCTCACTTGTGACTTTCATAAAATGTATTATCAATTCATGGTTTCACTTGGTGATAAGGACTTATTGAGATACTTATGGTGGGAACATGGTGACTTTAATTCTGAACCTGTTGATTGCAGAATGCGAGTCTGTACATTTGGAGCTACTTCATCTCCTGGAGTTGCTACCTATGCACAAAGAAAAATTGCTAAGGATCACGGCTCAAAGCATGCTGAGGAGCCATTACTGTTTATTAACCGAGATTTCTATGTGGACGATGGTGTCGCTTCTGTATCTACTGTGAGTTCAGCTTGTAATTTGATCACTGAAACCCAGAAGCTTCTTGCTGAAGGTGGTTGCAAGTACCACAAAGTGATGACAAATTCGAAAGAAGTAATGAATTATGCAAACCCAGAAGACCGATCATTAAAGCAAGAGTCCAACTTACACAAGACTCTGGGCATTTTGTGGAATGTGGAAATTGATCAACTTCATTTCCCCTTAAACTTTTGTAAAGGCATGCCAACACGCAGAGGTTTGCTTTCTACACTCGTCAAGATTTATGACACCCTTGGATTCATATCTCCACTTGTTCATCTAGCAAAATTGTTATTACATGAAATGTGTAATGACAAAACAAGGTGGGATGACTTGTTTACTGGCGAAATGCTGAAGTATGAAAAGTGGCGTAGTGTATGTGACGCGATTAGGGAAGTTGTCGTGCCTCGTTGCGTTCGAGCAAGCAAAACTGTGTTTGATCTTGAAATGCATAATTTTGCCGATGCTAGCACCACAGGATACGCAGCTTGTTCTTACCTTAGATTTTTTGATGAACATAGGCAGGTCCACGTTACTTTCATGGTTGGTAAGTGTAGAGTTTGTCCACTTAAACCAGTTCTGAGTATTCGTCTTGAATTGGTAGCAGCAGTTTTAAGTGTGGACCTTGCAACTAAATTGCGAAAGGAAATGCAGCTGCAGTACACAGATTATTTTTGGATTGACAGCAATGTTGTGCTTTGATACATCCACAATGTTTCCACTAGGTTCAAGGTATTAGTTGCCAATAGGATTCAAAGAATCTATGATAAGTCCTTTGCTAAACAATGGTTTCATGTCAACAGTGCTGAAAATCCTGCTGATGACGGATCACGTGCAGTTTTCTCGGAACGTTGGTTAAAGGGACCTGGATTTCTTAGAAACCCTGACTTAATTATTAATCATATTACACCAACAGTATCACCTGATGACGTCGAAGTGAAGTGTTTGAGCAGCCAAGGTGATGAGTCTCAAGAGACAGTCCATGTGCATACCTTTCGAAATTGGTTTACCACCTTGAAATTGTGAGCCTGGTTGCTGAGATTCATCAACAACTGCAGAGGTATAAGGAGAGAAGAAAGTTTAAAGGTTGAAAAATTAGAATTGGCCAAAACCATTGTTATACGGATGGTTCAAAGACAATATTTTTAAATGGAATTCAAAAGGCTGTCAAATCAAAAGTTAGTTTCCCATGGGAGTTCACTATTTAAGTTGGATGTATTTCTGGATGAGAATGGTTTGATCCGTGTTGGTGGTAGAATTCACAACGCTGCTCTTTCTGATGAAGTAAAGCATCCTTTGATCTTGCCCTCAGATCACGAACTCTCCTGGCTGATCATACAGCATTTCCATAAAAAAAAAAAAAAAACACCATTAAGGTAGGGGCATTACCTGCTCTGAAGTTCGCAGTAACGGTTTTTGGATTTTGTCCTTGCAAAAAGTGGTTAAAAAATTGTTTCGGACATGTCTAACTTGTTCTCGTCTGCGTGGCAGATGGGTGGAGCAAAAAATGTCTGATCTACCTGAAGACAGACTGTTCCCATGTTGTCCATTCTGGTTCACAGGATGTGATTTATTTGGTGCTTATGTTGTTAAGTCAGGCCGCCGGAACTGCAAAAGATATGGGGTGATGTTCACATGCTTAGTAAGCACGGCCGTGCACATTGAAGTTGTTCACTCTCTCACCACAGACAGTTTCCTCATTGCATTCAGGAGGTTTGCTGCCCTTCGTGGTTCTGTGAGATAAATAAGATGTGAGCAAGGAACAAATCTTGTTGGTGCAAAGAGTGAGTTATTGAAATCCACCCGCAGGCAGTCAGAGGTGGGGTATGGGAGAGGATGATTGGTGCAGCAAGACGCATTATTGAAGGCATTCTGTGTGAGCACCGGTCTCGCCTAGACGACGAGGGACTCATGACTGTGATGTCTGAAGCTGCATCAGTGATCAACAGCAGACATCTCAATGTTAATAACATCATTGACCCTCAGTCACTTGAACCACTCACACCAAACCATCTGATCCCCATGAAATCAAAGATCATTCCTCATCCCCAAGCTGCAGAGAATGCAGAAAGTTGTGATTTATACGCTTCCAAGCAGTGGCGTAGCGCTCAGTATATAATCGACTTATTTTGGTCTCGATAGAAAAGGTAAATTGTTCAACAGTACTTGTCCCGAGCAAAGTGGAATAGACGTCGAGTAAATCTCACTTTAGGTGATTTGGTTTTACTCATAGATAACCAGTGTCGTCGCTTATTTTGGAAACTAGGACGTATTGTTGAAGTTTATCCTTCTCAAGATGGCTTGGTACGATCTATAAAGGTACAGCTTGCTGCTCGCACATTTTTAAAACGCCCTGTCCAAAAATTGATAAGGTTGTTGTGTCAGTAATAATTTTGGGTAGATTCCCCACCGAAAAAAAAAACTTTTTTATTACCATTGTGTATAATTATAATTAATTATAATTAGGGGAGCCATGTGACTGGATTCATGTATAATTATAATTAAGTATAATTAGGGGAGCCATGTGACTGGATTCATGTATGTGTTGATGTATAACTTAACTAACAAGTATCACTCCATTGTTTAGCATGATCATCCTACATCATTAGTATTGAAATTTGTATTTGGTACATGCATTGTATTGTATGGGGTTACTGAAGGGTATATAATGTATTATGGTATCATTATTATTATTATGGACATTTGGCATATTAATAAGTGATTTTGGTAATTATATGATTACGGTCAACTACCACTATTACAATCGTTGGTTGTACAATTGTTCGTTACAAGCCAGAAGGCAGGTGTTAGGAGCTGAGGTGTGGTAGGTCAGCGTGAGGTGTAGGCAGTGTGTGGCAGGCAGTCAGACAGTGTTGAAGGGTGAAGCGGAGTTTCCTTGCTGGCTAAACGGAATCGGTGAGTTGACCAGATGTTTATAATATATTTTGCTATTGATATGTGTGTATTGTCTGTTACATATAGTTATGTTAAATTTGATCTTAATTTTGTGATTATAATAGGTGATAGAATCGAGTTTGACAAGAGGTGATAGAATCGAGTTTGACAAGAACTGTTTTTCAGAATATCTGCTTGATTATTGCGGCTGGTTTATATGTTTCCCATTTGAAACCCAGGTGTGTGCTTTCACTGAATTTGTGCATTTATACTTAGGTGTATTGCTTAATGTTATATGTGCAAAGTGCCAGCCAAAATTTATTTATTATAAATTGTGTTGCACCTACAACTACTTGTTTACTTGTTTGATAAATTCAATATTGTAATTCAAAGTTTGATAAATTCAATATTGTAATTCAAACTTGCAGTTCACGCTACTCAATAAAGAAGAAATTGAGGGCAGTCGGGCTATATTGTCATCCTGGGCAGGGACAACAACAGTATGTGTGTTTCTCCTTCTGTCTACTTGTTTTTATGGTTGACAGTAAACTATGCATTCCTTTATCTCTGTAGTTGTGTGTGTGTGTGTGTGTGTGTGTGTGTGTGTAATAATAATAAAAATAATAATAATAATAATAATAATAAACGGTTTATTAACTAGGCAGTTAACAAACTGAAAATGTACAGAGGGGGTGGGAAAATACTTAACATTAATCCTAAAGGTAAGTCTAATCTAGGAGGGAAAATTGATTGATAGCTCGCACCATGGTGGGAATCGCGCTGAGTCTGTACCGGTCCGTGCGCGGCGCTATAGTAAGGTCAGTGGGTGTGGTGTATCTTGGTTTGAGTTTGAGTATTCTCTTAAAAACATCCACTGCCTGGACACTGGGGGATGGGAGGGAGCGGGAAGATAGGCAGGAAGCGGAGTGGTGTGGGGGGGAGGAAAGGTTTGATAGATAGCAGCAAAGTGATGATCAAAGGCAAACACAAAAGCAACAGCTAGAGAGGTGTTTTGTTTGTCCAGGTGGCTGTGGGTGAATTCAAGGAAGCTGGTCAGGTAATGGGAGGTGGAGGTGGCTTTAATATTTCCAAACTGTCTGATATCCGATATCCACGGTATTACAAATTTTGGTGTAGGCCCAGTCATATACAAAATCTTCACAAATAAAGCTAGGGATAGGGGTGATAGTGACTGGCCTGAGGTCATTGAGTGACTGTGGACTGGAAGTTTTGGGGATAGGGTTGACGTAAGATGTCTTCCAGTCCGCGGGGCAAGAGTGTTGGGAGAGAGAGGCGTTTATTATGGAGCATAGCGGTGTTGCTAGCTCTACAGCAAACTCCTTGTAAATTTTTATAGGAAGGTCAGTGGGTGTGGTGGATCTTGGTTTGAATTTGAGTATTCTCTTAAAAACATACACTGCCTGGACACTGGGGGGATGGGAGGGAGCGGGAAGATAGGCAGGAAGCGGAGTGGTGTGTAGAGAAAGAAAGGTTTGACAGATAGCAGCAAAGTGATCGTTCATCTCCTGTGCCGCGAGATTAGCAGTAAGGTGTGAGGTGCAAGGAAGAGATGAAGTGTGCTTTTGTAGGCCATACAAAGCTTTGATCTTAGCGTACCACTGTCTGTTGTTGGTCAGCTTGAGGTGGTGTATCTTTTCTGGGTAATAGCTTGCCTTTGTAGCCTTAATCTCCCTGATCACTCTGTTTCTTAGTTTCCTGTATAGGACCAGGCAGGAGTGAAACGCCCAGATCCGCTGACGCATAAGTCTTTTAATGTCTGATGCCCAGGGGGCATCAGACGGGTGCGTTGTGACGCTCTTGGCTGGGAAGTAGCGGTGGAAGGCTTCTGTGGTGGTGGCGACGTAATTTTGCCATTTTAAGTGGATGTCCTCCACATCGAGCACCTCGGTCCACGGGTGTTGTGTCACCCACTGCCCAAACTCCCTCATGGCTGAGTCAGGCATGGGGCGCTGGGTCCTGGTGACAGCTGACCGGGGGATCGAGGTGGTGGGTGTGGGTGTCCACAATATGGAGAGGTGTGTGCTCCGTCCCATGGGAGGCAGCGGCTTGGGGGACGAGTACTGCTGGCCCAGGTCTGTCAGTATAAGGTCGAGGATGGCTTGCTGGTGGGTGGGGAAGTCCACGACCTGGGTGAGGTGTAGCTGGTGTAGGATATCGTTGATATCTAATCTGTTAAAGTCCTCACAGATGACCAGTTTGGCGGCAGGATACCTCACCCTCAGGGCATCAGCAGTGTCGATGATGTGAGCGGTGAGTAACTGTGCTGTGGTGGCTCGTGGGGGGTGGTACACGACGCACACGATGATGGAGGCCGTGTTGCTGGGATGTGTGTGTGTGTGTGTGTGTGTGTGTGTGTGTGTGTGTGCGCGTGCGCCTGCGATTTCCTACCTAGTTTTTTGTAAACCTGTATTTCTTTGGTTAGTGAATGAGATCACTCTAGCACAGTGGTTTTTAACCTAGGGGCGCTTCTCTCTTGGGGGGCGTCAGTACTTTTCAAGGGAACCATGGTCCTTTGTGGGAAAAAAACAGAAACTTCTCTAAAAATTTTTTTTCTCTTGACAAGAGTGTGATCTAATATTGATGGAAAAAATTTATGGGAAAAAAACAAATGTTTATAACAGTTATAACAGGAGGCAGAAGGCACCTGCTGAAACGATAAAGCACTGGATAAGGAGGTGCTGTGAACTTATCATTAAACCCAGCTGTGACCTCACTGAACCTTTGTCTCACAACACAAGGGGGCAGTCACAGCCCGCCCTCTAAAGACAACTCTTTCTCCACACTAAACTAAAAGCACATAACAACACACACAAACGCCCTTCACTGAAAAATTCAAAATTATCATGGCGATTCCTACACCAGTCTCGGAGTCCCCATCTGGGGAGGGAACCACAAATGTCCCTAGATGGGACTGCTCTTCTGATAACGACCATAAGTGTCTTGACATCGCCCCCCCTCAACTTTTCTTCATTAACTTCTGCAACATTCACGGTCTAAGAACTAATTTTCAATCTGTAGAACACCACCTCTCCTCTTCTAAACCTCATCTTCTTTTCCTTACTGAAACTCAGGTGTCTGAGGCAACTGACAATAGCCCCTTGTCTGTTCCCTACTAGGTTATTTTCAATCCAAAGCTAGATGTTGCGTTTATGTGAGCAACAACCTAAACTGCTCTCGTCCCCACGCTCTTGAATCTTCCGAGTTTTCACCATCTGGCTGCGACTGCAGTGTCACTATCAAACTAAATTTATATGTGCTATATACCTCTCACCTAACTCCTCTGACTATAAGAAATTCTTTGATTACTTAACTTCCAAAGTGGAGCACATTCAAACTCTCTTCCCTTTTGCAGAGATCTCCATTCTTGGACATTTCAATGTTCACCACCAGCTTTGGCTTTTCTCTCCCACTGACCATCCTGGTGAACTTTTTGTTTTTGTTTTATGTAGGAAGGACACTGGCAAAGGGCAACAAAAATCTAATTTAAAAAATGCCCACTGAAATGCCAGTCCCATAAAAGGGTCAAAGCAGTGGTCAAAAAATGACGAATAAGTGTCTTGAAACCTCCCTCTTGAAGGAATTCAAGTCATAGGAAGGTGAAAATAGAGAAGCAGGCAGGGAGTTCCAGAGTTTACCAGAGAAAGGGATGAATGATTGAAAATACTGGTTAACTCTTGCGTTAGAGAGGTGGACACAATAGGGGTGAGAGAAAGAAGAAAGTCTTGTGCAGCGAGGCCGCGGGAGGAGGGGAGGCATGCAGTTAGCAAGATCAGAAGAGCAGTTAGCATGAAAATAGCGGTAGAAAACAACTAAATATGCAACATTGCGGCGGTGAGAGAGAGACTGAAGACAGTCAGTTAAAGGAGAGGAGTTGATGAGACGAAAAGCTTTTGATTCCACCCTGTCTAGAAGAGCAGTACGAGTGGAACCTCCCCAGACATGTGAAGCATACTCCATACATGGACGGATTAGGCCCTTGTACAGAGTTAGCAGCTGGGAGGGTGAGAAAAACTGGCGGAGACGTCTCAGAACACCTAACTTCATAGAAGCTATTTTAGCTAGAGATGAGATGTGATGTTTCCAGTTCAGACTATAAGTAAAGGACAGACCGAGGATGTTCCGTGTAGAAGAGGGGGACAGTTGAGTGTCATTGAAGAAGAGGGGATAGTTGTCTGGAAGGTTGTGTCGAGTTGATAGATGGAGGAATTGAGTTTTTGAGGCATTGAACAATACCAAGTTTGCTTTGCCCCAGTCAGAAATTTTAGAAAGATCAGAAGTCAAGCGTTCTGTGGCTTCCCTGCGTGATATCTTTACCTCCTGAAGGGTTGGACGTCTATGAAAAGACGTGGAAAAGTGCAGGGTGATATCATCAGCGTAGGAGTGGATAGGACAAGAATTTTGGTTTAGAAGATCATCAATGAATAATAAGAGAGTGGGTGACAGGACAGAACCCTGAGGAACACCACTGTTAATAGATTTAGGAGAAGAACAGTGACCGTCTACCACAGCAGCAATAGAACGGTCAGAAAGGAAACTTGAGATGAAGTTACAGAGAGAAGGATAGAAACCGTAGGTCCATAAGCCTTCCGAGGATTAAGGCCAGCGAGGGTGGAGGGGAGGGAGGAACAAACCCAGAATCGTCCAAAGTAGTGTTTTAGCAAAGGTTTGAGCGAAGAGTTCAGCTTTAGAAATAGATGTGATAGCAGTGGTGCCAGCTGGTTGAAATAGAGGAGGGAAAGAAGAAGAAGCAAAGTTATTGGAGATATTTTTGGTTAGATGCCAGAAATCACGAGGGGAGTTAGATCTTGAAAGGTTTTGACATTTTCTGTTAATGAAGGAGTTTTTGGCTAGTTGGAGAACAGACTTGGCATGGTTCCGGGCAGAAATATAAAGTGCAAGAGATTCTGGTGATGGAAAGCTTAAGTACCTTTTGTGGGCCACCTCTCTATCATGTATAGCACGAGAACAAGCTGTGTTAAACCAAGGTTTAGAAGGTTTAGGACGAGAAAAAAAGTGAGGAATGTACGCCTCCATGCCAGACACTATCACCTCTGTTATGCGCTCAGCACACAGAGACGAGTCTCTGACACGGAAGCAGTAGTCATTCCAAGGAAAGTCAGCAAAATACCTCCTCAGGTCCCCCCAACTAGCAGAGGCAAAACGCCAGAGGCACCTTCGCTTAGGGGGATCCTGAGGAGGGATTGGAGCGATAGGACAAGATAAAGATATGAGATTGTGATCGGAGGAGCCCAACGGAGAAGAAAGGGTGACAGCATAAGCAGAAGGATTACAGGTCAGGAAAAGGTCAAGAATGTTGGGCGTATCTCCAAGACGGTCAGGAATACGAGTAGGGTGTTGCACCAATTGCTCCAATTGCCACCAATTTCTTATAATCAGAGGAGTTAGGTGAGAGGTATACAGCACAGATAAATTTAGTATGATAGTGACTCTGTAGTCGTAGCCAGATGGTGGAAAACTCGGAAGATTCAAGAGCGTGGGCACGAGAGCAGGTTAAGTCATTGCGCACATAAACGCAGCATCCAGCTTTGGATCGAAAATGAGGATAGAGAAAGTAGGAGGGAACAGAAAAGGGGCTACTGTCAGTTGCCTCAGACATTTCTGCCCGGAACAATGCAAAGTCTGTTCTCCAACTAGCCAAAAACTCTTTCATTAATAGAAAGTGTCGAAATCTTTCAAGATCTAATTCCTCTCGTGACTTTTGGCATCTAGCCAAAAATATCTCCAATAACTTTGCTTCTTCTTTTCCTCCTTTATTTCAACCAGATAGTACCATTGCTATCACATCCATCTCTTAAGCTGAACTCTTCGCTCAGCCCTTTGCTAAAAAACTCTTGGACGATTCAGGTCTTGTTCCTTTCTCTCCTCCACCCTCTGATTACTTTATGCTACATTTTAAATTCTTCGCAATGATGTTTTCCATGCCCTCGCTGGCCTAAACCCTCCGAAGGCTTATGGACCTGATGGGGTTCCTCCTATTGTTCTCCGAAACTGTGCCTCCGTGCTTGCACCTTGCCTAGTCAAACTCTTTCAACTCTGTCTGTCAACATCTACCTTTGCTTCTTTGCAGGAAGTTTGCCTACATTCAGCCTGTTCCTTAAAACGGGGACCGTTCTAATCCCTCAAACTACCATCCTATAGCTTTAATTTCCTGCCTATCTAAATTTTTTTAATCTATCCTCAGCAGGAAGGTTCTTAAACATCTACCACTTCACAACCTTCTATCTGATCGTCAGTAAGGGTTCCGTCAAGGGCGCTCTACTGGTGATCTTCTGGTTTTCCTTTCTGAGTCTTGGTCATCCTTTTTTAGAGATTTTGATGAAACTTTTGCTGTTGTCTTGGATATATCAAAAGCTTTCGACAGAGTTTGGCACACAAAGCTTTGATTTCCAAACTACCCTCCTATGGCTTCTATCCTTCTCTATATAACTTCATCTCAAGTTTCCTTTCTGACCGTTCTGTTGCTGCTGTGGTAAACGGTCACTATTTTTCCTCTTAATCTATCAACAGTGGTGTTCCTCAGGGTTCTGTTTTGTCACTCACTCTCTTCTTATTGTTCATTAATGACCTTCTAAACCAAACTCCTTGTCCTATCCACTCCTACGCTGATGATACCACCCTGCACTTTTCCACCTCTTTTCATAGATGTCCAACACTTCAGGAAGTAAACATTTCACGCAGGGAAGCCACGCTTCCACTTCTGATCTTTCTAAAATTTCTGATTGGGGCAGAACAAACTTGATATTGTTCATTGCCTCAAAAACTCAATTCCTCCGTCTATTATCTCACCATAACCTTCCAAACAACTATCCCCTCTTCTTCAATGACACTTAACTGTCATCGTCTTCTACACTGAACATCCTCGGTCTGTCCTTTACTTATAATCTGAACTAGAAATGTCACATTTCATCTCCAGCTAAAACAGCTTCTATGGGGTTAGGTGTTCTGAGATGCCTCCGCCAGTTTTTCTCACCCCCCCCCCCTTCCCCAGCTGCTAATTCTGTACAAGGGCCTTATTCGTCCATGTATGGAGTATGTTTCACATGTCTGGGGGGGTTCCACTCATACCGCTCCCTTAGACAAGGTGGAATCAAAAGCTTTTCTTCTCATCAACTCCTCTCCTCTAACTCTTCAGCCTTTCTCTCATCGCCGCAATGTTGCATCTCTAGCTATCTTCTACCGCTGTTTTCATGGTAACTGTTCTTCTGATCTTACTAACTGCATGTCTCCCCTCCTCCCGCGGTCTTGCTACACATGACTTTCTCTTACTCTTATTCTGTCCACCTCTCTAATGCAAGAGTTAACTAGTATTCTCAATCATTCATTCCTTTTTCTGGTAAACTCTGGAACTTCCTGCTTGTTTTTTTGTATTTCCACCTTCCTATGACTTGAATTCCTTCAAGGAGGAGGCTTCAAGACACTTATCCTTCAATTGTTAACTACCGTTTTGGACCCTTTTTGGGGACTGGCATCTCGGTGGGCTTTTTTTTCTAATTAGATTTCTGTTGCCCTTGGCCGGTGTCCCAACTACATGAAAAAAAAAAAAAAAGTTTTATATAGTCTACTGCTCTGCTTAGGCCCGGTTCACGCTAGTCCGTTTTTACTGATTCCTTTTCCATTCACCGTCCAACAATGATGTAACAAAAACGGTGTCCGTATTGAACGGAGGAGTTGGCCACCGCCTCCGTGTTTGTTAACATGGCCGCGTGGATAAGAGACCTCGACAAGGAACTTGAATATTTCTTGCCACCTTGCTACTCGCAGCTGACGAAGAGAGGCCAGTGAGGAGAAGAGTATCATATATTGCACAATAAAGAAATACAAGTAACTAAACGCTAGTGAATCCTACAAGGCACGGTGAGGGCAGTGATGTCCGCCGTATCAATGCACAGTGTGGTGGAGAGGGAGACTATATTAGTATTTTCCGGTTCTCTGGTTGTCATTTGTTAATACCTGTCATTACCATAGCTGATGAGTGAGACTTGTTGCGTTTCTGCTGTTTGTTGGGCTGATACCTGTCCAGTCCATCCTCCTTGTGTTTTTGTGCTTTGCGGTGTTGTCGCACCTCTCGCTGGGACCCCCGTCACTCCTTTTTATTTTTCCACGAAGTGAAATTTTTTTTATTTTCAGTATAGCATTATTATATTACAAAGCTATAATTCAATAACATTTTTTTTCATGTACTTGAGTATCATACCTAGAACATTTAAAATATCAGAACGTGCAACACTGCCAGTCTCTCCGTACAAAATTAAACTTGGTTATTTCTTCCGCTCGACGGCGTCCGTTCAAGCGAAGTCAGAAACGGAGCCCGGTTCTTACTACAGTCGCTCGAACTGAAACGGTGATGAAGTCATTGTTGGACGGTATACGGAAACGGAATCCGTAAAAACAGAGTAGTGTAAACCGGACCTTAGTCATAGGATCGCTTTCTATTTCCTAAACTTATTGATCCCCCTCTATATCTCTCGAAACCCATGGGAAGGAGGGTTTTAACTCGTCCTGAACCTGTATGAGCAATTCTCGTGACTAGTGAAATAATTTATCTACCAGTCTTATAAACATCCGTGACAATATCACATTTATTCAATTAAGGCTGTTGACGTTTGCTTTATCTCAGTTGTTTTATTTGCCTAAAAACAGTAAACAGCAAATTATTTATCCATGAATTGAACACACGCATGTGTTGCTATGTTTGTTATTCGCAAGTTTTTAGCGCCATTTCAATGTGAAGTAGCTGCTGTTTCGAATGAAGTGCAAGTTCTCAAGAACTTAATCTTGCGACGTACTGGGTTAATTACCTTCCTGTTTACCCCCTGATGTCACATCGGGCTCTTTGGATTCTAACTATGTTCGGATCCACGTATCTTTGTGAAGCTGCATCTTCCATTCTCGTTGCTGTCGGGAACAAATACATAAATAGGTTGAACGCTGAATGGGACTCACATTGTGCACTCTCTGGCATGCATTCAACCACGCATTCAAGATCTACAGTAGCTGAGCAGCGCTAACTTATACTCCATAAAAAGATTAAACCGCTTTTCTTTTTTTTTCTGTAAAATCTTAAAGCGAATTTCATTAATTATTCCAATTTCTTATAGAGGGACCGTTATTAAAAAAGTGAAGAACCACTGTTCTAACAGCATCTTACGTTGCTGCCTGTCGTATGGTATATGAAAGGTTGGAAGCACTACCATAGGGCTTTGATAATCCCCGCACCTCATTCGTCATAATAGTTCGTATCCTCGCTAGTGTGGCTTTCTCAGATACATCCAATGTCTTTCGAACCACTCACCTTTTTGAAGCAATGTCTGAAGCACACATGGTATTCAATATATTTGCTAAATATCGTAAGACTTTCTCATATGAAACACAGCAATAGGGATGTCTGAATCATTGCTGGGTTGAGTAAACTATGCATTCCATATCAGGGACACCTCTTCTGAACTTTTGAAATTATTTCATCAGCCGCAGATAATAAAAGTTTTGAATCCTTTAAAGATTCAGGGTTGCCAACCATCAACATGTAACTTCGTTCTTGTTCTCATAATGTTTCAGGAGTTCATCTCATATTCGGACAAAACCTTGACACGACTTTTAACTTTGACTGTGCATTGAGTAAAGCGGCTTGAATATGTTGGGCCGAAGTTCCTATATGTACAAACATGCTGCTAAGAATCTTTGCAACAGGCTGACGATGAACCGAAGCCGTTAATCACCATGGATTTATCGATTGTAATAATGTAAGGCATACAAATTCAACCTCTACACATATAATTAAACACAACTGAATACATAATATGTTGGTATATAATATACGTACATATGCAATGAAACTCAGTCATATAATGTACGTATCTATATGCATATAAAATATAGGTATTTATTTGCAGGCATACGCTCATGTGCACGGACAAACATACACATAAAATTTACATCTGAGTAATATATATATATATATATATATATATATATATATATATATATATATATATATATATATATATATATATATATATATATATATATATATATATATATATATATATAAATAGACAAAGATGTTTCTGTCGAACATTTTATAACTTCTGTGGTAAGCTGGTCCAGCATTTGAGTTATCTTGTGGAAATGTTCCGTTGTGCGTAAATTATTCTGCAGCGTTTTTTTTTTTTTTTTTTTTTTTTTTAATGTAGGAAGGACACTGGCCAAGGACAACAAAAATCCAATAAAAAAAAATATGCCCACTGAAATGCCAGTCCCATAAAAGGTTCAAAGAAGTGGTCAAAAATTGATGAATAAGTGTCTTGAAATCCCCCTCTTCAAGGAATTCAAGTCATAGGAAGGTGGAAATACAGAAGCAGGCAGGGAGTTTCAGAGTTTACCAGAGAAAGGGATGAATGATTGAAAATACTGGTTAACTCTTGCGTTAGAGAGGTGGACAGAATAGGGGTGAGAGCAAGAAGAAAGTCTTGTGCAGCGAGGCCGCGGAAGTAGGGGAGGCATGCAGTTAGCAAGATCAGAAGAGCAGTTAGCATGAAAATAGCGGTAGAAGACAGCTAAATATGCAACATTGCGGCGGTGAGAGAGAGGCTGAAGACAGTCAGTTAGAGGAGAGGAGTAGATGAGACGAAAAGCTTTTGATTCCACCCTGTCTAGAAGAGCAGTATGAGTGGAACCCCCCCAGACATGTGAAGCATACTCCATACATGGACGGATAAGGCCCTTGTACAGAGTTAGCAGCTGGGGGGGTGAGAAAAACTGGCGGAGACGTCTCAGAACACCTAACTTCATAGAAGCTGTTTTAGCTAGAGATGAGATATGAAGTTTCCAGCTCAGATTATAAGTAAAGGACAGACAGAGGATGTTCAATGTAGAAGAGGGGGACAGTTGAGTGTCATTGAAGAAGAGGGGATAGTTGTCTGGAAGGTTGTGTCGAGTTGATAGATGGAGGAATTGAGTTTTTGAGGTATTGAACAATACCAAGTTTGCTCTGCCCCAATCAGAAATTTTAGAAAGATCAGAAGTCAAGCGTTCTGTGGTTTCCCTGCGTGATATGTTCACCTCCTGAAGGGTTGGACGTCTATGAAAAAACGTGGAAAAGTGCAGGGTGGTATCATCAGCGTAGGAGTGGATAGGAGAAGAAGTTTGGTTTAGAAGATCATTAATGAATAATAAGAAGAGAGTGGGTGACAGGCCAGAACCCTGAGGAACACCACTGTTAATAGATTTAGGAGAAGAACAGTGACCGTCTATCACAGCAGCAATAGAACGGTCAGAAGGGAAACATGAGATGAAGTTACAGAGAGAAGGATAGAAACCGTAGGAGGGTAGTTTGGAAATCAAAGCTTTGTGCCAGACTCTATCAAAAGCTTTTGATATGTCCAAGGCAACAGCAAAAGTTTCACCAAAATCTCTAAAGGAGGATGACCAAGACTCTGTAATGAAAGCCAGAAGATCACCAGTAGAGCGGCCTTGACGGAACCCATACTGGCGATCAGATAGAAGGTTGTGAAGTGATAGATGTTTAAGAATCTTCCTGTTGAGGATAGATTAAAAAACTTTAGATAGGCAGGAAATTAAAGCAATAGAACGGTAGTGTGAGGGATTAGAACGGCCACCCTTTTTAGAAACAGGTTGAATGTAGGCAAACTTCCAGCAAGAAGGAAAGGCAGATGTTGACAGACAGAGCTGAAAGAGTTTGACTAGGCAAGGTGCAAGCACGGAGGCACAGTTTCGGAGAACAATAGGAGGGACCCCATCAGGTTCATAAGCCTTCCGAGGGTTTAGGCCAGGGTGGAGTTCTTAGACACTTCCTAGTCAGCATCGCGTGTTGTGCATCGAAAATCATGAATTACATATATTGATTTATAAACGAATATACATGTTTCTGAAGTAAAACGCTGATTAATTATAGAATTTTCCTTCTCATGAAATACACTGTAAAATTTTCGTTTTCATGACTACACTGTAGTCATGCATGAATTTATAAAAGATAAATGAATTAAATAAAGATAAGCAAAAATAATAACAATCAATAATAATAATAATAATAATAATAATAATAATAATAATAATAACAAAAAAAAATACGCAATAGTTTCTTCCTGTGTTATACATAGTTTTGTCCATATGTTTTTAGTGGCCCCCTAAAATTACTGAACTCTGTAATAGAACCTGATGTGCTACTAATAAACATATTCATATTTCTGTTGATACATTTTCTAATTCTACGTAAAACCTGATTAATTTAAATATTTTTGTATCATAGATAATTTAAGTGAAAGAGTAATTTACTATCAGAAATTATGCGCGAAATTTTCATTTCGCGCATAACTTCAGCTTCTGCGTCTCTTCCTACCTGTGAAGTTAACTTTCAAGAAGAAAGTTTCAAGAATTTTCATAATGCAATTTTAGATTTGATCTCCGTGATCTCTTCAGGGATTGGCACCTTCAATGGATTAGTTATATTGCCATTGGTCAGAGATCCTCTTACATTAGAGAAAAAGAAAGTTTCGACTATCACATGGTTAACTGTTTCTAATATATGTGTATTTTTTTTTACCTCTTGCTTCTTGAATTCTTCCTCTTTTACATTGAGTCTCCTAAGCTGCTCTTATCATATATCTCTCGAAAGCTCATTTGGCATATCGAAAGAGAGAGAGAGAGAGAGAGAGAGAGAGAGAGAGAGAGAGAGAGAGAGAGAGAGAGAGAGAGAGAGAGAGAGAGAGAGAGAGATTACTATAATATTAGTTACAAATATAATTATTATATAGTTAACAACAATATGGCCTAGTCTGCAGAGCCATAAATGGCTTCTTAGCAGGCATAATGAATATTAACAATGACGACACACATGGAAATTGTTTAGCTAACAAAGTACTTACTGAAATATCTTGCCATAATACAGTTACGTATAACTACATACACATAAACACAATCTTCACTTATATATCTATCTATCTATCTATCTATCTATCTATCTATCTATCTATCTATCTATCTATCTATCTATCTATCTATCTATCTATCTATCTATATATATATATATATATATATATATATATATATATATATATATATATATATATATATATATATATATATATATATATATATATATATATATATATATATATATATATATATCACAAGAAATTCCATGAGGAAAGTAGTATATAATAACCATATTAATATCCATAATAATAATAATGTTAATAATAATAATAATGATAATAATAATAATAATAATAATAATAATAATAATAATAATAATAATAATAATGATAATATCTCTAAAGCTGAACTCCTCGCGCAAATTTTTGCTAAAAACTCCACCCTGGATGATTCTGGGAATATTAGCCCCTCTCCTCCACCCTCTGATTACTTCATGCTACCTATTTAAGATTCTTCGCAGTGATGTTTTCCATGCCCTCGCTGGCTTAAACCCTCTGAAGGCTTATGGACTTGATGGGGTCCCTCCTATTGTTCTCCGAAACTGCGCTTCCGTGCTTGCACCTTGCTTAGTCAAATTCTTTCAGCTCTGTCAATATCTACCTTTCCTTCTTATTGGAAGTTTGCCTACATTCAGCGTGTTCCTAAAAAGGGTGACCGTTCGAATCCCTCAAACGACCGTCCTATTACTTTAATTTCCTGACTATCTGAAGTTTTTTAATCTATTTTCAACAAGACGATTCTTAAACATGTTGTTGCCTTAGACATAACAAAAAATTTTGATAGAGTCTGGCACGAAGCTTTGATTTCCAAATTGCCCTCCTACGGCTTCTATCTTTTTCTCTGTAACTTCATCTCAAGTTTCCTTTCTGACCGTTCTATTGCTGCTGTGGTGGACGGTCACTGATTTTCTTCTAAATCTAAACAGTGGTGTTCCTCAAGATTCTGCCCTGTCACCCTCTCTCTTTCCATCATTCATCAATGATCTTCTAAACCAATCTTCTTGTCCTATCCACTCCTATGCTGATCATACCACCCTGCACATTTCCATGTCTTCGTAGACGTCTAACCCTTCAGGAAATAAACAGTTCATGCAAGGAAGCCATAGAACGCCTGACTTCTGATCCCTCTACAATTTCTGATTGGGGCAGAGGAAACAGTATTGTTCAATGCCTCAAAAACTCAATTCCTCCATCTAGCAACTCGACACAACCTTCCAGACAGCTATCTACTCTTCTTCAATGACACTCAACTGTACCCCTCTTCACTAAACATCTTCGGTCTCTCTTTTTCTTATAATCTAAACTGGAAACTTCACATCTCATCTCTAACCAAAACAGCTTCCATGAAGGTAGGTGATCTGAGTCGTCTTCGCCAGTTTTTATCACCCCTCCCAGCTGCTAACTCTGTACAAGGGCCTTATTCGTCCATGCATGGAATGTGCTTCATATGTATAAGGGATTTCCAGTCATACCTTTCTTTTAGACAGGTTGGAATCAAAAGCGGAGAGAAGTCTTATCAACTCCTCTCCTCTAACGGACTGTCTTCAGCCTCTTTCTCATCGCCGCAATGTTACATCTCTAGCTATCTTCTACCGCTATGTTCATGCTAACTGCTCTTTTGAGTTTTACTAACTGTATGCTTCCCCTCCTCCCGCGGCCTCGCTGCACGAGACTTTCATCTTTCTCTCACCCCTATTTTGTCCACCTCTCTAATGCAAGAGTTAACCAGTATTCTCAGTCATTCATCTCTTTCTATCTTAAGCTCTGGAACTCCCTGCCTGCTTCTATATTTCCACCTTCCTATGACGTGAATTCCTTCAAGAGGAAGGTTTCAAGAAATTTTTTCGCTTTGAACTCTATTTGGGGACCAGTATCTCAGTGGTCCTTTTTCTTACTGGATTTTGCTGCCCTTCTCTGGTGTCCCAAACTACTCCACACCATTCACAGTTCTCCACACTATTAATTTCTTCTAGAGAGTTTTCCGTTTCATCACATTCAACATCATCTATGGAAACATCCACACAAGCCATCACTTCTACCACAGTTGAAGGCAGCATATCGGAATGTGTGACCTCTCCACCAGAAATCAGTAGCAGAATTGACAATCTGAACAAAGAACTGTCGGTGATTGAAACTGTGACAACGAAGCTGATGAAATGTGTTGGGGATGCGGAGTCTGGAGGAATTGCATGTTCCCTCGGATAACCCTGCGGAGTTGCTGAGAGAACTAAGAAAAATCGAAGCAGCGTTAGAGGCATTACAAGGATCCAGGAGGAGGTTCATCTTGTCCTCTCCTCTCCTCTTACTTCTCAGCTCAGCGTCTAAGAGAGTGAATTGTAAGTAGCAGCTGCAGCAATAGCAGTAATAGTAATTGTAGTGATGAAGGTGGTGGTATTATGGTTATCATTATTATCATTACACTATGTAACAAAATTTCACTTTTGTCGTGTCTTTGGCCCCAAACCATAATTTTCAAGTTATTTTCATCTGAACAAAATAGAAAAAAAAGTTATTTTGATCCTTAAACTCTGCTTTTGCCGTTAGCATAATGAATTTCCATTTTTGCCTTTTTTTCATTATAGTATGGGTTACTATTGGATTAATGTCAGTTAAAGACCGTTGAAAAATCTCAGTTGCTTATCTAATTTCTTTTGAAATGCTGCAAATAAGTTAATACAATGAAAGAAAGAATATAAAGTGTTCTAAACATTTTAAATTTTAATAAGATCATTCTTGAACTGACCAAATTTAGCAAGAAATTTTTCATATTTAGAAGAACTTCCTTACATTTCAGAAATCTCAAATCTTCCAGA
>NC_087163.1:17354584-17364584 GCF_035594125.1 Scylla paramamosain
ATTCTACCTACATCCCCCTTGCTATAACCCTCATACTACTTAAAGACTTCTACCAGGTCCCCTCTTAACCTACATCTTTCTAAAGAATGTAAATTTAACAACTTCAATCTCGCCTCGTAAGGAACACTCCTCATCCCCTGTATCCTTTTAGTCATTCTCCTCTGTACTGATTCTAATAGACCTATATCTTTCCTGTAATGTGAGGACCAGAATTGCACGGCGTAGTCTAGATGTGGTCTGACCAGCGTCAAGTATAAATTTAATATTACTTCCGGCCTTCAACTTTTAACACTTAAAAATTAATCCTAGCACCATATTTGCCCTGTTTCTGGCTTCTATTCATTGTTTCCCTAGACGGAGTTCAGAGCTAACTATAACTCCTAAATCTTTTTCGTACCCTGTACCAACCAGAGTTTGGTTGTTTAATGTGTATCTACCGTGTGGGTTTCCTATACCTACGCTAAGTACTTTCAATTTATTGATATTAAATTGCATTTGTCATCTATCCGTCCATTCATTCATTCTATCTAAATCTGCCTGCAAGGCGATGGCATCCGATTCTGACCTAATTAATCTGCGTATCTTTGTGTCATCCGCAAATTTACTAACATCACTACTAATTCCACTATCCAAGTCATTGATATATATTAGAAATAACAATGATAATACTGATCCCACTAATTACATGACCCCACTCAGATTTCGAGCCGTTTATTACAACTCTTTGTCGCCTGTCACTAAGCCATGACCCTATCCAGCCTAACACCTTCCCATCTATCCCGTGTGCCCTAACCTTTCTCAGGAGCCTTTGATGGGGTACCTTGTCAAATGCTTTACTAAAGTCCAGATATAAGATATCATAACTATCACAATTATCTACTGCCTCGTACACTTTACTGTAAAAACTTAACAAGTTTGTCAGGCAAGACTTCCCCTTCGTGAAGCCATGTTCTGACTTATTTATCAAGTTATGTTTGTCTAAATGTTCCCTAATGTTCCTCGCTATTATTGACTCCAATATTTTACCTACAACTGAAGTTAAGCTGACAGGTCTATAGTTAGACGCTAAAGTTTTATCTCCTTTCTTAAAGATGGGTACTACATTAGCCTGCCTCCACATTGCTGGTACCTCACCCGACTCCAGTGATTTCCTAAAGATAGAAACTAACGGCTCACTAATAATCTCTTTGTATTCCTTAAGTACTTTGGGATATATTTCATCTGGTCCTGGTGTCTTGAACTTTTTTAGCCTATCTATTTCCTGTTCCACTATTTCCCTAGTTATGGAAATATGTCAGCTTCTCATTCTCGTCTGCTCTAAACACCTATTCACTATCTGGCATATCCTGCATGTTTTCCTGGGTGAAGACAGTTAAAAAGTACTCATTCAGAAGTTTACTAATCTCCTCCCCAGAACTAACCAGCTCCCCATCTGCTGCCTTTAATGGACCTATAGTATCCTTATTCTTCGTCCTGTATACCTGATAAAATCCCTTGCGGTCCGTATTCGCCTGGCTGGCTACCTTTAATTCATAATTGCCCTTACCTTTCCTCGTTATCTTCCTGTTCTACCTAATTCATTATATTGTGACCTTAAAACTTCTTCACCTGCCCTTAATCTCTTTTATATTTTTCTTACGCCCTCTATAATGCTTTAACCTAGCAGTCATCCATTTAGGGTCATTTTTCTGTGATCTTATTGCCCTATACGGGATATTTACTAACTGACCTATATGAACTTTATCTACGAAATATTTATACAATTCATCTACATTTACCTCACCTAATTCCTCTGCTTTCTTGTTACCCACCATCAGACTCCAGTCCATATTCCTAAAATTAAAATCTCCTACCACACATACCTGACTGTACCTACCTGCTCTATTTATTTCCTGCCACAGTGAGGTGTTAATTTCCTTTGTACTGGTCGGTGATCTGTAAACTACCCCTAGTACTGCTGACTGCGATCCTTTCTTGATATCTAACCATATCGACTCTGCTTTGTTATCTGTTTTAATTCTACTGTTAATAGAAGACTGTAATGTGTCCCTAATGTATAACGCGGCGCCTCCTCCTCTCTTTTTTTCGCTATCTTTATAGAACAATGTATAACTATCTATTTTAACCTCTGGATTAGATACTTTTCCTGACATATCTTACCAAGTTTTAGTTAAAGGAATTATATCAAATTTCTATTTGATATCATTTATATTTTATTCAGAATACTTCTACTGTTTGTGTAGTAAACACTTAAGCTATTTCTCACCTTTCCTGAGCTAGCAACCTTTCTAGATTTAATTAATTTGCTTCTCGCCTTCTCCTCACAACCCCTTCTTCCCTCCCGACTAACGAAAAAAACGCTGGAGTGCAGTTACCTCCCACTCTAGTGTTTAACCATAACACGAACACCCTGGCGTGATAAATGCACTCCATCCCTGGCGTACAAGGTGTCCCTACCATAGAAAAGGTCCTAGTTGTCGATGAACGTCCATCCATTACTCATACAATGATTCGCTAGCCTCCGATTCACTGTAATAGCCCTGGACAGTCACTCAGCACCAACTCCCCTCCTCGGCAAGACACCACATACCACGGGGATCCCTCCCTTGTCCCTTCTTCTTCTTCGTACGACCTTAATCCCACTGTATTGCAGGGTCAGCCGCTCGAATTATCCTTCTCCATCTGTTTCTATCCATTGCATCATCTTCTTGCACTCCCAGCTTGTTCATATCACTCCTTATTACGTCTCTCCATCTTATTTTCTGTCTCCCAACCCTCCTTCTCCCCCTAACCTACACCATCATTGCCTTCCTCACTGGTTCATCCTCTTCTCTCCTTATCACGTGTCCAAAATATCTTAGTCGTGCTTCTCTTGCCTTCTCCTTGATATTACATATTCCACACATTCCTCTTATATCTTCACTTTGTCTCCTTTCTAACAGTGAAATGCCAGCCATCCATCTCACCATCCTCATCTCCGTTCTCTCCAGAATGCCTTCCTCTTTCTTCCTTAAAGACCATGTCTCTGCATCATACAGAAGTACTGGTCTCAACATACTTCTGTATATCTTGATTCTCAGCTTCAGTGGTATTTTCTTATCTAAGGTTACTCCACTCACTTCCCTCCATTTCTCCCATCCAGCTTTTACTCTTTGTCTAACTGCTTTTTTCTGTTCCTCCTTCTTCTGCAATTACTGATCCTAGGTATTTGAACTCTCTTGTCTGCTTCAATCTTATGCCATCCTCTGGTGTTACATTTATTTCCTCATAACCTCTGTTGCTTACCATTACCTCTGTCTTTCGTGTGCTCACTTTCATTCCCTTTCTCTCCAGGTTACCTTTCCATAACAAATATCCCTCCTGTAACTCTTTCTCCGTATCCGCAATGATGACTAGGTCGTCGGCGAACAGCAACTCCCACAAGTCCTCATTGTCTCTTACATCCATCGTTATTGTGTCCAACACTATGAGAAAGAGAAAAGGACTCAAAGCTGATCCCTGATGGAGTCCTACTTCAACTGGGAAGGATTCCGTTTCCCCATACCTTGTCTGTACTGTTGTTTTTGCTCCCTCATACATCATTTTCACGTCTTATCAACTTTTCTGGCACTCCTCTCTTTCTCAAACTCCAGTACAATACCTTCCTAGGCACCCTGTCATACGCCTTCTGGAAGTCCACAAAACACCAATACACCTTTCTGTTTCCTTCTAGATATTTTTCCTGTATTTGTCGCACAATAAATGTTGTATCTACAGTGTTCAATCCCCTCATAATTCCAAATTGGTGATTGTGTATTTTGACCATCTCTGTCTCCCTTCTATCACTCTCTCTAGCATTTTCAGACTATGCTCCAACAGTTTAATACCTCTGTAGTTTTCACAACTTAATATATCTCCTTTCTGCTTATATAACTTAACCATTCTACTTTCCTTCCAGTCTTCAGGCATTTTCTCCGTGCTCCAAATCTTTTCTAACAATGAGTATATCCACTCCACTCCAAACTCTCCCAGTGCTTTAATAATTTATATTGTTACTTCAGATTTTCCTCCTGCCTTGTTAGCCTTTCCCTTCTTTATGGCTTTATCCACTTCCCTTCTACTTATGTTGGATATTGGTCCTTCCACTGGTAATGTTTCACTCAGTTCTTCATATTCATTTTCCATGTTTAACAGGTTTGAGAAATATTCCTGCCATCTTCTTTTTATGTCCTCTTCCATCATAAGAATGTCTCCGTTTTGGTCCTTTACTATTGCTACTTCACCAACATCTTTCCTCGTTTCATTTTTTACTTTCGCTACTCTGTATATAATCTTCTCTCCATCTGTTGTATCCAGCCTCTCATACCAATCTCTGTATGTATTACTCTTTGCTCTGGCTACTGCTCTTTTTGCCTGCTTCTTGGCTTGTCTGTAATTTTCTTTAGTGGTGTCATTCTCAATGTCTTTCATTTGTTTTAGTGCTAACTTCTTATCCTTTATTGCAGTTCGAACCTCGTCATTCCACCATCATGTATCTTTCTCTTCTTTTGGTTTCCCACTCGTCTTACCACAAATCTCTGTTGCTTTTGTTATTAATATATCTTTCATATCTTCCCACACCTCCTCTGCTGTTTCTGGTAAGCTGCATGTTCTATGTCTTTCCCTGAACGTTTCTTCAACTTTGTTTCTAAACTCATTCTTCTTTTCATTTTTTCAGCTCCCAGACTTTAATCTTCTTCTTTCTTTCTTCTTTCCTTCTCTTCCTTCCACTTTTCATCCTAAAATCTGCTACTAATAATCTATGTTGCGTCACCACTGGTTCTCCAGGTATAACTTTGCAATCGTTTGTCGTTTGTCTTCTCCTCTTACCAGGATGCAGTCAATCTGTGTCTCATTATGACCGCCTTTATATATAATTAGATGATTTTGTCTCTTGTTGAACCAAGTATTCAATATTGTAATTTCTGCTGCTTCTGCCATTTCCAGTAATCCCTCATCTTCTACATTTCGTCTTCCGAAACCCATTCCACCATGGACTCCTTCATACCCATTACCACTTTCTCCTACATGTGCATTCATGTCTCCAGCTATTACTGTTAATTCTGTTCGTGCTATACTTTCTATATACTCTTCAAGTTTTTCTCTAAATTCCTTTTTCTCCTCCTCTCTGCAACCCTGGTGAGGTGCATATGCAGATACAATATGCCATATTTTTCCATCTCTGATTAGTTGCATTCCCATTAACCTGTCATTAACTCTTTTTAATTTCAGTAACCTGTTCCTGTAGATCTGGATGAAGAATAATGCCCACTCCATTTTTCTTTGTACTTTCTCCAGCATAATACACTTTGTATCCTTCTCCTATTTTTCTAGCACTGTTTCCTTTCCACTTAGTTTCTTAGATGCACAAGATTTTGATATTCATTCTCTGCATTACATCCACTAGCTCTCTTCCTTTGCCTGTAAGACTTCCTATGTTCCAGTTCCCTATTCTAATTCTTGGCTTCTTTTTCCAGTTCTTGGTCTTGTTTCCCACTATCTTCTTTAACCGCAGTCGTGAGTTCTGCGGTACCCTTTGCCCATTTTCCACTGCAACCAGGGGTTGTTGCAGCGTGTCGCTTAAAAGGGACGCCCTAGCCATACTATTGTCCACAAATAACTCGAGATTCATTATTTATGTTTGGTCTTGTTTTTGACGCTCGGTTGACTAGACCTGTCAGCAACACTCCCCATTTATCCTGGCTTGTGACCGGCACTGAGTTGGGTTAGCTTGCCCCACCAGTGGCTGGGTTGGGATCCCTCCCTTGTCCCTAATCTTGTCCAAAGCCTGTCGAAACCTGCCAATAAGCTCCTCACTCCTGACCTTATCATGGTCATTCCCTTCCGCACTAAGAAAAACAATGGGCTTGGTCCCATCTTTTTCCAAGCACGTGTCTAGCCTATCAGCTACCTTCCCTATCCCGGCCCCAGGCAAACACCCTAGCACAGAACGCGCTAAGTGCCTAACCTGACTATCACCAAACACAAGCACTTTACCTTGGGGCAGGGTAACTGCATCTGCCCCCTCCTTCTTGTCTCCTCCCGCCATGTCCACCTCCATCTCCTTCACTTCCTCCAGCACACTGAAGGGATTCTTCGTCTCAACGCAGGGCGCCCTGAGAACATTCACCCTCTTGGCTCCCCTGCACACAACCGACCACTGCTCCTCCGTCGCCTTACTAGGTAAGGTGACAGTGGGGCACGACCCTCCCACAGGTGCTGAGATCCTCTCACAAAACTCAGCCTGCAGGTCTGAGATCCTCTCACGAAACTCAGCCTGCACCTCCGAGATCCTTCGATGGAACTCAGCCTCCACCTCTGAGACCATCGCAACGAAGGCCTCGAGAACAGGAGAACTAACACAACCAGACTACTCAAGCAACACAAGGCGCCATGTCTACACTAGCCAGCTATATTAGCGTCAGGTCGCTGCTCATTGAACACGTCCGTTCACTAGGAACCCTGACCTGAGACTTGTTGCTAGGTATAAACGGCTAGTATGCTGCTGCTGCTGGTGCTGTTAGCACGACTAACATCATCACTACCACTGCTACGTACTATCGCGTCCACTGACCATGACGTAATACCTCATTGAACCAGTTTCCGTCACGTTTCCGTTTCAATGCGAGACAGGGCGAGTGGAACGGCTGATCTCTGGATGGAAGGCGAGCGACTCACCCATAGTCTCGAAACAATGAGGTATTTTGTGTCATCAGGAGCCCAAACACTGATACTAGAAAGAGACCTTAGAATATAAGAATGGATGAACAGGTAGAGATAAGAGAGGGAGGACAGAAGAAATGGAGAAAAATGAGAAGGGTTTTGATAAATGACACACACACACACACACACACACACACACACCGAGTAGTGTAGTGGTAGTGTAGTACTTAGCACGCTCGGCTCACAACCAAGAAGGCCTGGGTTCGGATCGCGGGCGCGGCGAGGCAAATGGGCGAGCCTCATAATGTGTAGCACACACACACACACACACACACACGGCCTGGTAGCGCAGTGGTTAGCGCGCCCGATTCACACTCGGGAGGGCGCGGGTTCAAATCCCGGATGAGGTCAGAAGTCTTTGGGCGGACTTCTTTACAGTGTAGCCTCTGTTCCCCTAGCAGTAATCAGATCAGTAATTAGGTACCTGGCGTAAGTCGGGAGTTGTGACCCGCCGCTAGGTAGAAGAAACGAACTCTAAAAATAATAGAAAAAAATGTGCGTTGAGTGGCATGACCATCCTCGGCCTAGTCTATTAGGCGCCATCTGGCTGCCACGGTTTCAAATTGCAAGTTACTTCCTTAGGGTTAAATGTATACTTAAGATGTAATATGTATGTTAGTATTTAACATGTAGACTTTCTGTAACTGTAAGGCTGCAAGATTAATAAAATGAATAATAATAATATTATTGTTATTATTATTATTAGTAGTAGTAGTAGTAGTATTAACCATTTTTCAATAAGTCTGTAAGGATAACGTGTCCGTCAAGAAAAGTTCATGTTCAGGTAAAGAACCGTTTTGGCAGTATCACTGCAAATGCCTAAATAATGAGTCTTCTGTTTTTTTTATTTTCTTTGGATCTCTTGCCAGGAGAGGAAGAGAGGAGAGTAACGGATACAAGCTGAGAGAAAATGGAACTAAGGTTTAGGACATTCATTTGAAGCATTGTTTTCCGGCTTTATTTATTTTCTTTTTCCTGTATTTATTTTCTAACGTTTGGTGCATACAAAAAAAAAAGATGGGGGTGTTTCAACTAGTAAACCGTCCCGATAGGTAATGAACGAGCGCCGCTACACACTCAGCAAAGATACGCAAAAGTATCTATCATCGCCTTGACAGACAGTTACCAAATTCAGCTGTTACACACACTGAGATAACATTTAATGGATGAAAATTCATGAATATTAACCGCATCCATATTTATACAGAGCAAATTTATTATTAGTTCATTGTAATCTTCACACACACACACACACACACACACACACACATAGTCTATAGGAAGACAAAAAAATTAGTAAGGAAGTGGAAAAGGAAGGGAAAGACAAGCAGAAAGGCGACGAAAAAATCATGAACAAGAGGTAGATTATGAAGGAAGTGGAGAAGGAAAGAGGAAAACGAAAGGGAAAAAGATGGAAATATTAAATATTTTTCGCCTTGGTAAGATCCAAATAAAACAATGCGCTACTTCTTACATAAAATAGTGTTTCAAGGATGCTTTCTGTTCTCAAAAAAACAAATGAATAGATGAATAGATGTACATCTATAAGGAAGAAGAAGAGGAGAAGGAGGAGGAGGAAGAAGAGAGAGAGGTAGGAGGAAGAGAAGTAATAAGTTAAGACTCATGCCCACAACTTTTCCTTGAATATAATTAAAATTCATTTTTTTACGTGGCGACAAATTGAGCTTTTAGGTAGAGTGCTACTTCCGCTGATAAATAATTAAAGGGAAAAATGGAACAAGAACTCAAAATTTTATGTTATTTAGCTCGTCCTTGGGTTTGGTTTTAACCTTTATATGACACACTATTTCTTTCTCCTCCCCTGAAAGTCTGTTTTCAGTTCCTTATTGCCGATCAAAGAGAGGGAATAGAAGAAAGAGAAGAAAGAGGAGGAGGAATAGGAGGAGGAGAGGGAAATGGTGGTAGCTATGGAATGTAAAGTAGGTCACAAAAAAATAATAATAATAAGAGAGAGGAAAAACTGGAGAAAACGGGGGAATAGATGATGAAACAATATTATGAATGAAACTTTCAAAATTCATGGATGAGATAGCGAAGGAGGAGGGGAAGGATACAGAAGGTGGAGGTGCAATGCCAAATGTGACGTAGGGCCTTTATTGTGCCATAACACAGGTGGAAGTGCCAACTGTGCCATTCAGGCCCCGGAGCACTTGGAGTAACGTCCCATGACCCACAAATGTCTTTGTGGGGCATTAGCGTGGTGAACCGAGGCAAAGGCAAGGGGAGAGAGGTAGGGAGAGTGAAACGGGAAAAGGTCCCAGGGAAAATGTATTACAAAGAATGTACTTATATATATATATATATATATATATATATATATATATATATATATATATATATATATATATATATATATATATATATATATATATATATATATATATATATATATATATATATATATATATATTGCGGTTTCTTTCGTTGCGATGTGCTACGGCGGTTTTGATGTGTGTGTGTGTGTGTGTGTGTGTGTGTGTGTGTGTGTTTGTGTTTATGTGTGTGTGTGTGTGTGTGTGTGTGTGTGTGTGTGTGTGTGTGTGTGTGTGTGCGTATCTGTACATATTCATATATTCCCAGAATGGTCACGGTATTTTTAAAATGCTTCCTGGTTTCCCATAACAGGAATGTACGTACATCATATATTGGAATTTTTATTAAAAGTGACAGAATGGAGCAAATTTTTTTCATAATACATTTTATGGAAATTCTTGTATTTTTGTCAACTTTTCTATCTAGTGATATTTTATATTTACACCTGCAGGCAGAGAACAAACGCGGGCAGGGGAAAAGGAAGGAATATTAATAAAAAACTTATCACTCAAATGTCTGAAATTGAAACGTTTCACTCTCTCTCTCTCTCTCTCTCTCTCTCTCTCTCTCTCTCTCTCTCTCTCTCTCTCTCTCTCTCTCTCTCTCTCTCTCTCTCTCTCTCTCTCTCTCTCTCTCTCAACTTCTTGTATCTTTCTCATCTGTTTTTATAATTTTCCAAGTTTCTTCCCTCGTACCTTGAGCTGCTTTTGTGTTCATATTTCCTCAACTCTCATCTTTATTATTATTATTATTATTATTATTATTATTATTATTATTATTATTATTATTATTATTATTATTGTTATCATTATTATTATTATTATTATTATTATTATCATTATTATTTTCAGCTGTTTGTATCTATCAAACACTTGCTCATTTAGTTTAGGACACTTGCTCATTTTTCCACATGCAGGCTTCTCTA
>NC_087163.1:17369584-17432084 GCF_035594125.1 Scylla paramamosain
TTTTTAGAGATTTTGGTAAAATCTTTTGCTGTTGCCTTGGATATATCAAAAGCTTTTGATTAAGTATGGCACAAAGCTTTGAACTCCAAACTAGCCCCCTACGGCTTCTATCCTTCTCTCTGTAACTTCATCTCAAGTTTCCTTTCTGACCGTTCTACAGCTACTATGGTAGACAGTCACTGTTCTTCTAAATCTATTAACAGTGGTATTCTTCAAGGTTCTGTCCTGTCTCCCACTCTCTTCTTATTATTCATGAATAACCTTCTAAACCAAACTTCTTGTCCTATCCACTCCTGCGCTGATGATACCATCCTGCACTTTTCACGTTTTTTTCATAGACATTCAACACTTCAGGAAGTAAACACTTCACGCACGGAGGCCAGAGAACGCCTGATTTCTGATCTTTGTAAAATTTCTGATTGGGGCAGAGCAAATTTGGTATTGTTCAGTGCCTCAAAAACTTAATTCTTCTTCTCTAACTGACTGTCTCCAGCTTCTCTCTTATCTCCGCAATGTTGCATCTCTAGCTGTCTTCTACCGCTATTTTCATGGTAACTGCTCTTCTGATCTTGCTAACTGCATGCCTCCCCTTCTCCCGCGGCTTCGATGCACAAGACTTTCTTCTTTCTCTCACCCCTATTATGTCCATCTCTCTAATGCAAGAGTTAACCGGTATTCTCAGTAATTCATCCCTTTCTCTGGTAAATTCTGGAACTCCCTGCCAGCTTCTGTATTTCCGCCTTCCTAAGACTTGATTTCCTTCAAGAGGGAGGTTTCAAGACACTTGTCCTTCAATTTTTGAATACCGCTTTGGACCCTTTTATGGGAGTTGCATCTCAGTGGGCTTTCTTTTTTTTATTGGATTTTTATTGCCTTTGGCCAGTGTCCCTCCTACATAAAAAAAAAGTAGTAGTAGTACTAGTAGTAGTAGTAGTAGTAGTAGTAGTAGTAGCATTACTTGTTGTTGTAGTTGTTGTTATTGTTGTTGTTGTTGTTGTTGTTGTTGTATATATATATATATATATATATATATATATATATATATATATATATATATATATATATATATATATATATATATATATATATATATATATATATATATATATATATATAATATTGAAATTGGATGATTAAACCTTGGAATGGGAACGAAGTTTCAGTCTGTAAAAAGAAGGTTTGTGTGTGGTTAAGCATGATTCGCTTGAAGGATCTATTAAATCAGAACTTAATGATACCTTATGTGCACGCTCATCATCAAATCCCTTGCTCACACGCTTCAGATGATCGACATGGATAATCTGTTCTACTAAGGTTTTGAGATCTAGAATTTTTACTTTATGGCCATGGGGAGATTCGATTACACGGTGTGGCCCAAAGAACAATGGATCTAATTTAGAGTTACGATCGTGAACTCTGGCGAAGACTATATCGCCGACTTCAGTGGAAGAATCTGTCGCTCTACGATGTTGTTTCTGCAGCATCTCAGATTGCAATGCAGTGGAGCGATCGTGAATGAGCTTATGAGTTAACTGAAAATCGCGGAGACGACATTTGACGTTGTCATCTATGTTACAGGACGCGGCGCGCTGTGGAGAAACTTATATGGAAGACGCTTGTCGGTACCAAACAGCACGAATTGTGGAGACTCGTTGATGTTGGAGTGAATTGCTGAGTTGACAGAGCAACCTTTCTGAGTCATTCGTCCCAGGAGTGCTTTGCTTCTGTTACGTAAAGCAGAACGTCAAGGATATGTTTATTACAACGTTCTATTTTGCTGTTTGAACTGGGTGAGTAACGAACGATGTTATATTTCTTGATATGAAATTCTTTACAAATCTCCTGTAAAATAGTTTTTGAATTCAGCGCCATTGTCAGATAAGATGACATGAAGGAAAGTTATTAGGACAAATTATGTTGTCAATGATAGCGCGACCAACAGAAGTTGCAGTTTTGTCCTTGAGAGCAACAAGAAAGGTGAAACGAGTGAAACTATCCACACAAACTAGAAGATACTGATAACCGTTCTCTGTAAGTGGAAGTGTGAGCAGATCAACAGAGACTGAATCCAAATAAACGGAAGCGCTGGGATATGGAAGCGACAGACTGTCGTGAGCGAGTGAGGTACAGTGTGAAGCACACTGAGGACAGAGAGCACAGTGTTGCAAGATATCTTTCCTCACAGTCGGCCAGAAATATGATCGTTTTGCTTGTGCGAGACATCTGTCCCGATCTGGATGCTGTGCGTGAGGTGAGTCGTGAACGTGGTGAAGTATGATACTCACTAGCGACTGAGGTATCACGAGCTGAGATAAACGCTCACTAAAATCGCCAGTAGAGATATCACTCGACTTATAAAAGAGATCGTCTTGCATGAAAAAACGTATCAGCACTCACTTGCAACTTAGGAAGATTTGTATCATCACCAGATCCGAGGTAATAAGCAACACTCGAACAGAAGGCGTCTGAATGTTCATATTTCCTTATTTCATCCATGACTGGCATGGCAGGATTTTCTGTCATGGTGGAGATAGCAGCAACATTGTGTGATAGCGTGTCTGCCACTGAGTTTGCCTTACCAGGAATATATGAAAATGTAGGATTAAATTCTTGAATCGTCAGATGCCAATGAGTAAATTGACCTGTGAAGATGTTGTATTTGACGGTCTCTGTGACAGCATAATGATCAGTGTGGACATGAATCTTATAGCCTAAGATCTTATAGCCTGAGTTCACGGAAAAGACGTAACGCCCAAATCACGGCGAGACTTTCACGATTTGTGACGTCATAATTTTGCTCTGCCGTGTTGAGATGTCTGGTAGCATACGCTAATACGCGATGTTTACCAAGTGAATCTTTCTGCATGAGAACAGCACCAATTTCAAAGCCAGAAGCGTCAGTGTATGAGATGAAATCATTCTCGAAATTAGGAAAAGCAAGAACTGATGCTTGACATAAGGCAGTTTTGAGAAGATCAAAAGAATCTTGTTCTTTTTCAGACTAGATGAATGCAATATTTTTCTTGAGCAAATGAGTGAGAGGTTGAGCGAGAAGGCTGAAATTTTTGATGAACTGGCGATAAAATCCAAGAAGACCGATGAATTGCCTGATCTGATCTATATTAGTAGGAACAGGGAAATTTTTCACAGCATTTACCTTGTCATTTAAAGTGTGAATACCATCTCTCTCGACTTTGTGGCTAAGGAATTTGACTTGCTGTTTGAAAAACAAGCAGTTGCTGAGTTTCATCTTTAAGCCACCAGCTTGAAAGCGTCACATAACGAGAGACAGCGTGTGTAAATAATCGTGTAAAGACTTTGATACAATGATAACGTCATCAAGGAAGCAGAACACACTTTTACCGATGAGACCTGAGAGAACAGAATTAATCAATCCTTGAAAAGTTAAAGGCGATTTACGTAGATCTTGAACCATGTGTTTGAACATAAATTGGCCAGATTAAATAGTGAAAGCAGTATATGGCCGTGAAGTTTCCTCTAATTCAACTTGGAAGAATCTTAAGTGTAAATCTAAGGTGGAAAATTTCGTATTTGAATCATCGAGAGACTAAAGATTACCTAACCTTGGCATTGGATAACGGCCAGGAATGGTTGATAAGTCAAGTGGATAGAATGAGTGATGACGTATGTGTGGCCCACAGGTTCAACAGGGAGCGAGACAACATTCCTGAAAGAATTTAGGAGGGCGAGTAATTCATGATGAGATTCTGGAAAATCAAGTACAGATATGTGATGATCCGTAATAAGCGGGAGAGAAGACATGTTATGGCTGTCAGATGTAGTTACATCACTGATAGAGGAAGAAGATAAATTATCCAAGATTACAACTTTCTCAGAGTATGGCAAGACTTCTCCGAGTAGCACACCTGTTTTGAGCTTGACAGGCGTAGATGTGACATTTTCCAGCCCGATTTTGCAGAATCTATTGTCATCGATTGTGGTAAGAACAGATTCTAACTCAACACCCTTGCATGGAGATTGTTGCGCATAACAGAGGATATCAGTGCTTAATACAGCAGATTTAACCTTAGCGTTAACAGCATATAAAGCACATTCAGATAGCGTTACCGGATCTGCTAGCAAAATGTCTTTACAAGGAGTTACACCATGGTCTGACTGGGAAGTTGATTGAGAATGAGGCTATGAGAAAGGCAAATTAGATGACGTGAATCCCGTGTAGATAACATCCGATCGCTAGTAGAAGGAAGAGTTGCAACAGATGTCTCTACACCAGCAAGAGAGGAAGCATCAGAGGGAAGAACAGTAGGAATATAAGTATCCTTTGAGCGATGTCATGGATGGCAAGTAAAACAGTGATGTCATAATTACACATAGTGCTGAAGTATATGAGAAGAACAGCACTGAAAAATACATCAAATACAATATAAAGATAATCACATATGTCTAGTTCCTGGGATGATAAGGACAGTGAAAAGAGTGAGGTAAGATAATTTTCCCAGATATACAATTGAGATTTATATCAGAAGGTAATGTAGTGATGTGATCCTGAGAAGAGGAAGAGAGTTTTCGAAATACATCCATCTTGATAAGGTTAACTGCAGCACCTGTGTCAAAGAGAGCTTTTTATGATACAGAGTGACACATAACATCTGTGGTAATGCCACTGAATAATCCACCATATCGAATGTTAAATGAATGAAGTGCTGAGTTAGGAGGATGAGTGAAGCATACCTTGTGTTTTGTACGATGTTTAGGTACATAAGAAGGTGAAGACTTGAGGATGGATGATGTTATGATGGATTGGTTAGAGAAAGGCGCGAAGTTTTCCAATGATGTTTGTGAAGCCTGAAACTGCATGATAATACCTGCAGTCTTGTAAGAAATGACTTACTCTTTTGTGGATGGAATATAATGCTTCAGGATTGAAGGAGTGTCTTCCCGAACTATCGAGAACAATCCTGCACTGCGTGAGAACATAACCAGGCAGTTTGCAACGGTTGCAGGTGACATTTCTTGATTTTGATTTCGATCGAATGTACTAATAGTGAGATAAAGGGGATGTGCATCTAATGTAACGTCCACGAGAAGAAGAACGGGAAGGTGGGTGATGAAAAGAGATGAGTGAGTCAGGTGAGGAAGCAGCAGGAGCCTGAACAGGTTCAGAGGTGGGAAGGGGACACTTATCAGAACTAAATTTGCAGACATCATATATGTAATCTAATTTGTGGAATTCGATGTCACTTGCGACCTGGAAATTCGGAGCATCAAGGAAGGAGGTGAACAAGATATAATCTATGAATATTTTCAACCCATCTGATGACAGTGAGTAATTTCTAAAACAATTTGAGTCATGGAGCTGAGTGATCAAATTTGAGCTCAGAGAGGAAGCAATGTTTTCTGCCTGTTAAGGATTAGTGTGTGAGCGGATGTGCTGTGAGATAGATTTGGAGAGTTTGAGAAGAGAATAGAACATAAGAACATAAGAAATAAGGGAAGCTACAAGAAGCAACCAGGCTTACACGTGGCAGTCCCTGTATGAAATATAGCTACCTATTTCCATCTATTATCCCCATCCATAAACCTGTCTAATCTTCTCTTAAAGCTCTCTAGTGTCCTAGCTCTAACAACATGACTACTGAGTCCGTTCCACTCATCTACCACTCTATTTGAGAACCATTATTTTCCTATCTCCTTCCTAAACCAAAATTTTTCAAGTTTGAACCCGTTATTTCTTGTTCTACCCTGGTTCCTGATCCTAAGAATGTTGCATACATCCCCCTTGTTATAACCCTTATACCACTTAAAGACTTCTATCGGGTCACCTCTTAACCTATGTCTTTCTAAAGAATGTAAATTTAACAACTTCAACCTCGCCTCGTAAGGAATACTCCTAATCCCCATTCTCCTCTGTACTGATTTTAATCGACCTATATCTTTCCTGTAATGTGGGGACCAGAACTGCACAGCATAGTCTAGATGAGGTCTGACCAGCGCCAAGTATAACTTTAATATTACTTCCGGCCTTCTACTTTTAACAGTCCTAAAAATCAATCCTAGTACCCTATTTGCCCTGTTTCTGGCTTCTATGCATTGTTTCCCTAGACGGAGTTCAGAGCTAACTATAACTCCTAAATATTTCCCGTACCCTATACCTACCAGAGTTTGCTTGTTTAATGTGTACCTACTGTGTGGGTTTCCTCTACCTACGCTAAGTACTTTGCATTTATTGATATTAAATTGCATTTGCCATCTATCCGTCCATTCATTCATTCTATCTAAATCTGTCTGCAAGGCAATGGCATCCGATTCTGACCTAATTAATCTACCTATCTTTGTGTCATCCGCAAATTTACTAACATCACTACTAATTCCACTATCCAAGTCATTGATATATATTAGAAAAAACAATGGCCCTAATACTTATCCCTGTGTCACCTCACTAATTAAATGACCCCACTCAGATTTCGAGCCGTTTATTACAACTCTTTGTCGCCTGCCACTAAGCCATGACCCTATCCAGCCTAACACCTTCCCATCTATCCCGTGTGCCCTAACCTTTCTCAGGAGCCTTTGATAGGGTACCTTGTCAAATGCTTCACTAAAGTCTAGATATAAGATATCATAACTATCACCATTATCTACTGCCTCGTACACTTTACTGTAAAAACTTAACAAGTTTGTCAGGCAAGACTTCCACTTCGTGAAGCCATGCTGTGACTTATTTATCAAGTTATGTTTGTCTAAATGTTCCCTAATGTTCCTCGCTATTATTGACTCCAATATTTTACCTACAACTGAAGTTAAGCTGACAGGTCTATAGTTAGATGCTAAAGTTTTATCTCCTTTCTTAAAGATGGGTACTACATTAGCCTGCCTCCACATTACTGGTACCTCACCCGACTCCAGTGATTTCCTAAAGACAGAAACTAACGGCTCACTAATAATCTCTTTGCATTCCTTAAGTACTCTGGGATATATTTCATCTGGTCCTGGTGTCTTGAACTTTTTTAGCCTATCTATCTCCTGTTCAACTATCTCCCTAGTTATAGAAATATCTGTCAGCTTCTCATTCTCGTCTGCTCTAAACACCTGTTCACTATCTGGCATATCCTGCACGTTTTCCTGGGTGAAGACAGTTAAAAAATACTCATTCAGAAGTTTATTAATCTTCTCCCCAGAACTAACCAACTCCCCATCTGCTGCCTTTAATGGACCTATAGTATCCTTATTCTTCGTCCTGTATACCTGATAAAATCCCTTGGGGTCCGTCTTCGCCTGGCTGGTTACCTTTAATTCATAATTACCCTTACCTTTCCTCGTTAACTTCCTGACTGTTCTACCTAATTCATTATATTGTGACCTTAAAACTTCTTCACCTGCCCTTAATCTCTTATGTATATTTTTCTTACGCCCTCTATAATGCTTTAACCTAGCAGTCATCCATTTAGGGTCATTTTTCTGTGATCTTATTGCTCTATACGGGATATTTGCTAACTGACCTGTATGAACTTTATCTGCGAAATATTTATACAATTCATCTACATTTACCTCACCTAATCCCCTCATTTCGGCCCCTACCATCCTCTCCACTCCCTCATCTACTCGCCTCGACCTCACCTCTCTCATTTCAGCATGACCTGACATTCCAACATACTGACACCTATCTCCCCCTCCCTCTCTCCTCCGCCCCTTCTGGACACATCTTCCCTCCTCTTGTCCTACACCCTCACGCCTAACCTCACCTCTCTCATCCTGCCTTATCTCTCTCAACTCCGTCCCTGACCTGACCTCACTCTGCATCCGTTGCCAGTCCACCCCTTGGAGGTACCTTTTTAATTCCTCAAAATCTGCTCTCCTAAAGTCAGGTATTTTACTAGTGTTTTTGCTTCTAAAAGTTTCTTCCCATTCTAAATTGTACCTAATTTCCCTATGGTCACTGTTATCTAGCTATCCTCCAACCTCTACCTGCGTGACTGCTTCCTCCCTGTTAGTAAGAATTAAATCTAGAATATTATTCCCCCTTGTGGGTTCTGCGACTACCTGTTTTAAAAAATTATCCTGAATTACCTTAAGAAATTCCTCTGCTTCCTTGTTACCCACCATCAGACTCCAGTCGATATTCCTAAAATTAAAATCTCCTACCACACATACCTGACTGTACCTACCTGCTCTATTCATTTCCTGCCACATTGAGGTGTTAATTTCCTTTGTACTGGTCGGTGGTCTGTAAACTACCTCTAGTACTACTGATTGCGATCCTTCCTTAATATCTAACCATATCGACTCTGCTTTGTTATCTGTTTTAATTCTACTGTTAATAGAAGACTGTAATGTGTCCCTAACGTATAACGCGACGCCTCCTCCTCTCCTGTTTTCCCTATCTTTATAGAACAATGTATAACCATCTATCTTAACCTCTGGATTAAATACTTTTCCTGACATATCTAACCAAGTTTCAGTTAAAGGAATGATATCAAATTTCTCTACACACGCTATTCCTCTAAGCAAGTCTATTTTATTCAGAATACTTCTCCAGTTTATGTAGTAAACACTTAAGCTATTTCTCATCTTCCCTGAGCTAGCAACTTTTCTAGATTTAACTAATTTGCCCCTCACCTTCTCCTCACAACCCCTTCTTCCCTCTCGACTAACGAAAAAAACGCTGGAGTGCATTTACCTCCCGCTCGAGTGTTTCGGCCAAAACACTAACACCCTGGCGTGATATACTCCATCCCTGGCGTACAAGTTGTCCCTACCATAGAGGAGGTCCCAGTTGTCGATGAACGTCCATCCATTACTCTTACAATGATTCGCGATCCTGCGATTCGCTGTAATAGCCCTGGACAGCCACTCAGCACCAACTCCCCCTCCTCGGCAAGACACCACATACCACGGGGATCCCTCCCTTGTCCCTAATCCTGTCCAAAGCCTGTCGAGACCTCCCGATAAGCTCCTCACTCCTGACCTTACCAAGGTCATTCCCTCCCGCACTGGCTTGGTCCCATCTTTTTTCAAGCACGTGTCTAGCCTATCAGCTACTTTCCCTATCCCGGCCCCCGTTAAACACCCTCGACCTACGCTTCCTATCCCTAGCACAGAACACACTATCTAAGTGCCTAACCTGACTATCACCAAACACAAACACTCTACCTTGGGGCAAGGGTAACTGCATCTGCCCCCTCCTTCTTGTCCCCTCCCGCCATGTCCACCTCCATCTCCTTCACTTCCTCCAGCACACTGAAGGGATTCTTCGTCTCCACGCAAGCCGCCCTGAGGACCTTCACCCTCTTGGCTCCCTTGCACACAGCCGACCACTGCTCCTCCGTCGTCTTACTAGGTAAGGTGACGGTGGGGCACGACCCTCCCACAGGTGCTGAGATTCTTTCACAGAACTCAGCCTGCAGGTCTGAGATCCCCTCACGAAACTCAGCCTGCACCTCCGAGACCTTCGATGGAACTCAGCCTTAACCTCTCAGACCTTCGCAACGAAGGCCTCGAGAACAGGAGAACTAACACAGCCAAACGACTCAGCAACACAAGGTGCCATGTCTATACTGGTCAGCTATATTAGCGTCAGGTCACTGCTCACTAAACACGTCCTTTCACTAGGAACCCTGACCTGAGACTGTGAGGAACCCTGACCTGAATGGGTGGCTCCAAGCTTAGAATGACTCCGGAAATTATTTTTGAGGTGAGTGGTGAAGTCATCAAAGGTGAAAGAAGCAAATTTGTCTGATTTCACCAACAAGCCAGAGAAACTCGAAGGTTCGTGACAGATGCGTGATTTTAAAATGGATATTGTTTCCTTATCAGATGTGGCTGCACGTTGATTGCATTCCTCCTCACTTCTTTGAATAAACTGATGAACAGTCTCTGTGCCAGTACCAGAAATATTAGGAAGGTGATGAGATTCATGAATGAAGGTGATATGAGGAGTAGCGGTGGTTTCAGTAGACACTGTAGCAGGTAATGAAGTAGACAGTACAGACTGTGAGCGTGTTTGCATTAACGACATGAAGTGTAAAGATGATCAAGGAACAATAGGTACAGAAATATAAACACACAAAATAGCACGCAATATGATAACAGCACAAAGTATAACACAGAACAGTACGCAAAATGATAACACATACAATAAAAAATCATAATGAAAGACAGAAGGGAATGATATAAATAATGATAGGCAGACAAACAGACAGACAGACGGCAGGAGACAGATAGGCAGACAGACAGACAGACGGCAGGAGACGGATAGGCAGACAGACAGACAGAGAATTGGATAAATAGACTGATATGCACCACTTAATAAGAGAAGAAGGAAGAATGAAAAGAGAAGAATAATTTGGATCAAATTGGATACTTAAATGTTGGCGAGGAAGTGACAGCATATGACTGGAGGAACACAGCTGTGTCCGATGACACAGTGTCCGATGAGGCCTGGCCGTGAGTACTGTTGGAGAGGGTGGTGGGTGGAGGGTGACTCGGGGAAGGACCGAAGTCCATGAGTACTGGGGTGGCTCGAGTAAGGAACCAAGGGACACCCACACCTCAGGAGGGAAGCAGGAACGACAACTAGCGAACAGGAGCGGCGGCGACAGGGTGTGGTGGCAGACAGTTGCGGTGATGAGCAGGCTGCTTGCGGCCACAGAAGTTAGTCACTTGAGAGCAAGGTGTGGCCAAAGAGAGAGAGAGAGAGAGAGAGAGAGAGAGAGAGAGAGAGAGAGAGAGAGAGAGAGAGAGAGAGAGAAAGAGAGAGAGTGAGAAAGAGAGAGAGAGAGAGAGAGAGAGAGAGAGAGAGAGAGAGAGAGAGAGAGAGAGAGAGAGAGAGAGAAAGAGAGAGAGAGAGAGAGAGAGAGAGAGAGAGAGAGAGAGAGAGAGAGAGAGAGAGAGAGAGAGAGAGAGAGAGAGAGAGAGAGAGAGAACACGTGGATTTCAGCCTTGCAACTTGCTTGCAATAGGTGGTAATATTCGTGTCTCGGTGTGTATTTGTGAATTCGTGTGTCTTCGATCGCACAACACCGCTGACCATCATTGCTCTAATATTTGATGCAACCACCACTTGTTCTTGATTATGTTTTACCTCTCCTCTTCTTTACTGTTCTGAGTTTAGATGATGTACTTGCCCAGTTCATGATGTTTGCCACTGCTGGATCAGATGAGGAGCTTGGTGTTTTGTTAGCGTGGAGGACCGGTAGTGAGCTTGGTATTTCTGATAACTTGAAGGTCGTGGGCTATAAGATGATATAATTGGTGTGTGCTAGTAAAAGACACGTATGATGAGATTTCTCCTTGATTTAATAACAGGTAGAATGTACACACTTCATACGATACGAGATTATAACGTGACGATTGATTGTTCTCTCGCTCTCAAGTGATATGAAATGATGAATGATGAAGCGTCTCTCAAGACTTACTGTGACCGAGCGGAACTAAGTAAGAGACCAAGACTGACTGCTCGTGACTGAGTGACTGACTGTCTGGGGCTGACTGTGTACTGAACTGGACTCTGAGCTGAACTGGACTGAGAGCTCTTTCTTTCTTTCTTTGGTATAGAAAGATAGTGAAGGGTAAAGGGTTCGGACAGATAGAAGAAAAATAGGTAGAAAATGAAGGAAAGTATAAGAGAAAAAGATTGTGGGCAGACCACAATGCTTTTTTTTTTTTTTTTGTAAGCAAAACCCATCTAGCCATCACCAGTCCCTAACTTCAAGACTGCTTACAATTTTAATTTAATTTCTTTGTCTTCATAAGTTTAACTTTATGTATAAAGTGTATACATATATACACAATGTATGTATTCACACGTGTTCATTCATTCCCCATACATTACTCTACTTTCGTAAAAGGCATAAACTCAATTTTAACACCTTTTTCTTTCTTTTACGGATGGTGTCCTGAGAATAAGAGCTTGGCCTTCTCTTCTCGACCTCCAGCCACGCACGTCCCCCAATGATCCCGCTATGTTGGTTTCTGCTGGACTTCCCTCTGTCTTAAAATCTTGCAACACTTGGTTCCTGAGCAACACATAAGTGCCGCAACTCAGGGTAGGCACCAACTCCCACCTCTCTCCACTGCCAGCTGTCAGTAAATGACTAGTGTACTCCACTCCTTGCCGGGTAGGAAAGTTGTGCGCGGGGAGCCACCCTGCTCCTCACTACCGCGTATAACGAACGCCCGGCAACTCAGGGCGTGGAACAGAGGGCGGGGGCTACGATGCTCTAGGTCAAATTGTCCGTAGGAGGTGTGGATTCAGGTAAGTGTGGTAAGTATTATTTCTGTATTAGCGTGTTAGGTACGATATATTAGAATATTGGTGTTGGTTCTTTTTCACATGCTCGTAGTCTGCGGGGGTAGTCTGTGGTAGCGAGTTATATTATCTAGGTTTTCCCTTAATTTAATAAATATAGGATTGTTAAGATCTAATTTTCTCCAAATTGATTGAGCTCTTTCATGGATTCTAATGTTTAAAGTGGAAATTTAAAGTAAAGTGGTAGATCTAGTGTAAGGGTAGTGTTGGTTTGTTGCGAATCTTAAAGCTATATTTTGTACCTTTAGTAGTTCAGCTAATTGTGTAGAACTCATTGCATGCAGAGGTATCGATGGGTAGTCTAGTATTGGCAGAATTAATAATTTAACCAGGTGTATCTGTATCTTTTCAGGCATTTTGTATAAACGTTGCAGATTTTTTAAGGCTGCAGATGCTTTATGACATCTGTTCTCGATGTGTTTGTAATATCCTATAGAAGTTATATTTAGTCCCAAGCATTTTCCTGTAGTTTTGAACTCTATGAGATCTTCATTAATATTTAGTGGGGTTGGAGTTTTAACGCCTAGGTGAAGTGGCGTGAACTTATTAACGTTGGTTTTTATTTTTCATATTTTTTTAAATTTATTAATGTTGTTTATTTCCCTCACAGTTTGGATGTTCATCATATTTTTTTTATTTCTCCTGGAATCCCACAACTTGAGTGATATCATCAGCATATATAACGTTTATGTTTCGATGTGAGTTAGTAATTTCGTTAGTATAGATAGTATAGAGTGTAAGAGATAATACGCTGACTTGTGGGAATTTTGAATTTCTAGTGCTGCAGTTCTGTCGTCAAGGAAATCGCACATTATTCTTTCAATGGTCTGTGGTAAATTTAGTTGTAGTATTTTGTATTTTAATCCCAGGTGCCATACCTTATAAAATGCTTTTGTGACATCCCTGAGAATCACCTGACACTGTCCCCCATCCGCCTTATATTGTGAAATCTGTTCTGTTACCATAGCTAGTGCGTGTGTTGTGCCTCTCTTTGTTCGAAATCCATATTGATTGCTAGTATATATATTGTTGAACTCCAGGTAATTTATTAGTCTATCATTTATAATCCTTTCTAATATTTTCCCCGGAACCTCTAAAAGTGAGATGGGTCTATAATTTGTAACATGGTGTGGTGACTTCCCTTCTTTAGGGATGAGTCTAACTATCACGTTTTTCCATTTGTCTGGGAAATACTACTACTGCCTCCTCCACAGAATGAGGCAGTAGACACCTGCCGAAACGATAATTACTCCCAGCGAGGTCTAAAGCACTGTTCAGGGGGTGCTGTGAACTTATCATTAAACCCAGCTGTGACCTCACTGAACGTTTCGCTTTGTGTCTCACAACACAAGGGGGCAGTCACAGCCTGCCCTCTAAAGACAACTCTCTACCTCCACACAAAACTACAAGCACCTAATAACACAGACACCCTTCACTCAAAAATTTTAAAATCATGGCGATTCCTACACCAGCCTCGGAGTCCCCATCTGGGGAGGGGACCATAAATGTCCCCAGGTCGGACTGCCTTTCTGTCGACGACCCTAAGTGTCTTGACACCCCCCTCAACTTTTTCTTCATTAACTTCTGCAACATTCGCGGTCTAAGATCTAATTTTCAATCTGTAGAACCCCACCTCTCCTCTTCTAAACCTCATCTTCTTTTCCTCACTGAAACTCAGGTCTCTGAGGCAACTGACAGTAGCCCTTTTCTGTTCCCTCCTACTTTCTCTATCCTCATTTTCGATCCAAAGCTGGATGCTGCGTTTATGTGCGCAATGACTTAACCTGCTCTCGTGCCCACGCTCTTGAATCTTCCGAGTTTTCCACCATCTAGCTACGACTACAGAGTCATTCTCATATTAAATTTATCTGTGCTCTATACCTCTCTCCTAACTCCTCTGACTATAAGAAATTCTTTGACTACTTAACTTCCAAAATGGAGCACATTCTGACCCTCTTCCCTTTTGCAGAGATCTCCATTCTTGGAGACTTCAATGTTCACCACCAGCTTTGGCTTTCCTCTCCCTTCACTGACCATCCTGGTGAACTAGCCTACAACTTTGCTATCCTCCATGACCTAGAGCAATTGGTGCAACACCCTGCTCGTATTCCTGACCGTCTTGGAGATACGCCCAACATTCTTGACCTTTTCCTGACCTCTAATCCTTCTGCTTATGCTGTCACCCTTTCTTCTCCGTTGGGCTCCTCCGATCATAATCTCATATCTTTATCTTGTCCTATCACTCGAATCCCTCCTCAGGATCCCCCTAAGCGAAGGTGCCTCTGGCGTTTTGCTCTGCTAGTTGGAGGGACCTGAGGAGGTATTTTGCTGATTTTCCTTGGAATGACTACTGCTTCCGTGTCAGAGACCCGTCTTTGTGTGCTGAGCGCATAACAGAGGTGATAGTGTCTGGCATGGAGGCATACATTCCTCACTCTTTTTCTCGTCCTAAACCTTCTAAACCTTGGTTTAACACAGCTTGTTCTCGTGCTATACGTGATAGAGAGGTGGCCCACAAAAGGTACTTAAGCCTTCCATCACCAGAATCTCATGCACTTTATATTTCTGCCCGGAACCATGCCAAGTCTGTTCTCCAACTAGCCAAAAACTCCTTCATTAAGAGAAAATGTCAAAACCTTTCAAGATCTAACTCTCCTTGTGATTTCTGGCATCTAGCCAAAAATATCTCCTATAACTTTGCTTCCTCTTTTTTCCCTCCTCTATTTCAACGAGATGGCACCACTGCTATCACATCTATTTCTAAAGCTGAACTCTTTGCTCAGACCTTTGCTAAAAACTCTACCTTGGACGATTCTGGGCTTGTTCCTCCCTCTCCTCCACCCTCTGACTACTTCATACCACGTATTAAAATTCTTCGCAATGATGTTTTCCATGCCCTCGCTGGCCTAAACCCTCGGAAGGCTTATGGACCTGATGGGGTCCCTCCTATTGTTCTCCGAAACTGTGCCTCCGTGCTTGCACCTTGCCTAGTCAAACTCTTTCAGCTCTGTCTGTCAACATCTACCTTTCCTTCTTGCTGGAAGTTTGCCTACATTCAACCTCTTCCTAAAAAGGGTGACCACTCTAATCCCTCAAACTACCGTCCTATTGCTTTAATTTCCTGCTTATCTAAAGTTTTTTAATCTATCCTCAACAGGAAGATTCTTAAACATCTATCACTTCAGAACCTTCTATCTGATCGCCAGTATGGGTTCCGTCAAGGCCGCTCTACTGGTGATCTTCTGGCTTTCCTTACTGAGTCTTGGTCATCCTCTTTTAGAGACTTTGGTGAAACTTTTGCTGTTGCCTTGGACATATCAAAAGCCTTTGATAGAGTCTGGCACAAAGCTTTGATTTCCAAACTACCCTCCTACGGTTTTTTTTTTTTTTTTTTTTTAAAGAAATATTTACAGAAAGGCTTAAAATTCCACGTTGAGTTTGGAATTATTTAAGAAGCCTATGATAGTATTATTTACAGGAATAACACTATACATATTTAACATAAAGATGATAATGCTAATACAATAATACAATAAAATAATAAAAAATTTAAAGCACCAGTGGGGACAGGTGCGTGCTACGCCAGCTGTGGGCTGCCAGCTTCACCTGGTGCGTGGACATGTCCTGCACTTGGGGCGTGGCCGCCGTGAACATGTTCCACAGCCGCGAAGTCCTGGCTGTGTAGGTACGCTGGTGTTGGCTAGAGCGAGATCGAGGCACCTTCACTAGCTCGTCGCTACTGGCCGCAGCTCTGGTGCACCTCTGCACTGTGTGTGGCAGCAACCTCAGGGGGTCAAGGTGAGGGACCCTCTGCACCTGAGTTTTGTGGCACACCACTAGCGCCGACACGTCCCGGCGATGCTCCAGTGACGTTACTGGTGGTTGGTGCTGTTGGTCCTCATGGGTGGCCACCTGCGCAGGGCAGAGACTCGGAGAGAGGTCTGGCGGGCGACGACACCGATGTGGTGATCGAAGCGTAGGCCGCGGTCCACAGACACGCCCAGGATCTCTTGATATAATCCTGAAGTGGCAGGCTCTTGCCTCCAAAACGCAGCTGTTCTGAGATTGCGTGTGAGGCACCTGGGGACCGCGAGATGACCATCGCCTGCGTCTTCTCAGGAGCGAAGTTAACCTGCCACATCTTTCCCCACTGCTCCACCAGTCCGAGCTGCCTGTTCAGCTCAGTGACAGCACGCTGACTGTCGAGGCGGCAGTAGGAGCGGGAGAGTGTGCAGTCGTCGGCGTATGCTGCCACAGATGACAGCTGCCGGAGGAGGTCGTCGATGTATATGTTCCATAGGACTGGGCCCAAGACAGAGCCTTGTGGAACTGAGGCCCGGACAGGTGAAGGCCTTGATGACTGCCCATTGACTACTACCTGAAGGGTCCTACCCTGGAGGTAATCTTCGAGCAGCATTAGCAGCTCACCTTGGACACCCTTGGCGCGAAGCTTTTCAATGAGCCCCGCGTGCCAGACCCTGTCAAAAGCCCCAGCAATGTCCAGGGCCACCACAAGGGTGTCCAGGCCTTCTTCCAGGGCGTCTTGCCAGTCCTTGGAGATGATGAGGAGGAGGTCTGCGGTGGATCTGCCAGGCCTGAAGCCAAAGTGCCTGTCTGAGAGGAGGTGGTTCTCGCTCAGGTGTTGGTAGATGGCAGCAGCCACTATTTTCTCCAGCAACTTGCCCATCACTGAGAGCAGGGAGATGGGTCTGTAGTTGTTGGGCTCAGACCTTGAGTTTTTCTTATGGACCGGTACCACACGCGCTTCCTTCCATACTGAGGGCCACTTCTTCTCCCTCAGGCAAGATGTGAAGACGGTGGTGAGAGGAGCTGACAGCTCTCTAGCGCAGTGCTTGAGGAGCCGTGGGCTGACGTCATCCGGGCCTGTGGCTTTACCCACATCCACCGCACCGAGTAGCCACTCAACCTGCTCTGCCGTCACCAAGACAGTGGTGACAGTGCAGTCAGTTTCCGGGGCCAGCTGTGGTACAGGTCGTGCCGAGTCGTCAACCTTCATCTTGATGGCGAAAAGCTCGGCGAGGAGTGTGGCCTTGTCTGCACTGCTCGTGGCGGTGGATCCGTCAGGTCTGGTGAGTGGAGGAAGAGTCTCGCGGTGACATGCTCCTTGCTGCTCCTTCACCAGATTCCACCAGGTCTTGTTGCCAACACCTGGGCCACTTAGCTTTCGCCTTCTGTCCTCCCTTAGCTGATTCCTCGCCCATCTGCAGATAGACGTCATCCTCTTACACGCCTCCCGGTGCAGCGTCTTGTTCCTGCGTGACGGGTGTCGCTTGTACCTTACCCAGGCAGCATGCTTGGCCTCGGCAGATGCTCTGCAGCGAAAGCCAAACCAGGCGGGATCACCGGGCCTGGAGAGATATACTTGGCTGGGCACATGCTGCTGTTGGAGGGCAAGGAGCCTGGTGGTGAGGGTGCGTGCCTTGGTCTCAGCATCTCCCATTAGAAGGGACTCCCAGTCCGTGTTCTCCATGTCTTGCTTCATGGATGGCCAGTCCGCCCTGTTCCAAAGCCAGACGGTACGCGGGATAGCGTCTTCCCTCGCCGTTTGCAGCTCGACCTGAGACAGCACAGCAAAGTGGTCTGAGCTGCCCACTGGTCCTAGCTGCTGGCAGCTGATGCTGGCTTCGGGTAGGTCTGTCACCACAGGATCCAGCAGCCCTCCCCGCTCGTGTGTAGGGAAGGTGACATGGTTGGTTAGGGCCTGAACAGTCAGGAGATTACTGAAGGCATCCTGCTCCATGTGGAAGTTCAGGTCCCCCACTATCATCACATGGGAACACTTGTGACGCTGGAGCAGGGTGTCGAGTTCCTCCGTCAGGAAGTCTAGCGGGGCTCGTCCTTGTCTCGGGGGGCGGTACATGACACAGAGGAGAAGCCCACTGTTATCTGCAAGTACCACCCTGAAGAACAGTGCCTCCATCAGGTGTGGCACGGCTACCTCAAGTTCCTGTGTTTGGAGGCCGTCCTTAAAACAGGCAGCGACACCTCCGCCTGCTCTATTTTTTCGGTCCATCCTCACCCACAGGGAGTAGCCTGATATTTTGCCGAACGTCGGCTCCACCTCGTCACTCAGCCACGTTTCTGTTACTGCGACAATGTCAGCACTATGTCTCAGCACGAAATTGTGGCTAAGGTCACCTACATTGGTGCGGAGTCCTCTCACGTTGGCGGAGACCACGGTCAGGTGACAGCTGGGGCGTCTGTTCCCTTGCCTCCTCGCGTTGGCTTGGGAATGAGGTGTGGTGGTGAGGCGAGACGCATTAGTGTCTGCCCTGCCACGAGGAGAGATTCCAGCTGGGGTAGTGACCGGGCTGTGGCTGCCAGGAAGGCTGGAGGGGGGCCTGATAGGGCTGCTGGGGGTGAGGAAGTTGTTGCCGCGCTAAACCCTCCGTCAGAACCCTCATGAACATACTCTCCTGCCTTTGTTCCTGGCGTTCGTCAGCAGCGTGGCTGTAGCACATCTCAGCTGTGTGGCCGGGGCGGAAGCAGTAGTTGCATCGGACCCTTTGCTCTCCCCTGTGCCTCACTGGGTACGCAGATGCCTGTGTCTGAGTCATGCGAGGAGGAGGGACAGGTCGCCGGTCAGGTGTGTTGGGGTGACTTCGTGCCCGCCGCCGGCCGCGTCGCTGTCGCTGGGTCTTCTTCCTGCTTCCATTGTTGTTTTTGTTGTTGTTGTTGTTGCTCCCATCGCTATTATTGTTGCTGTTGTTGTTGTTACTACTGCTGCTGCTGCTGCTGCTGCTGCTGCTGCTACTGCTGTTGCTGCTGGTAGTACTGCTGCTGTTTCTCCTGCTGTTGTTGCTGCTGCTGCTACTACTATTACTGCTGTTGTTGCTGTTGTTGTCGTTACTGTTACTGTTGTTGTTGATGGTGTTTTTTTTACTGTTGCTGCTGCTATTGTTATTGGTGGTAATGGTGGTGTTGGTGCTACCTGAGGCTGTGGTGGTGGTGGTGGTGGCGGTGGTGGGGGGTGCGGCCGCTGTGGTGAGGGCGTCCGCTACTCTTATGAGAGGCTTAGGCCTTCCAGATTGCCACCACTGCCTCCAGTGGTCCGAGGAGGCACACGCCTTCTCCCAGGTTCTCAGGATAGAGGAGGGAGTAGCAGTAGTCGCAATAGAGCTGCTGGAGACTCGCATCTGCTTTTTTGCACTCCGTGAGGACCTCCATGAGCTCATGGAGTTCAGCCACGTGTGTCTGTTTTTCGAGAATCCAGTCCCTTTGTAGCGTGAGGGACCGAATTATTTTATTTTTGTTTGTTACATCCTTCTGTAGGCGTAGAGTGTAAGAGATGAGATCCTCCTTATCCATCTCCCTGTAGTGCTGCCGCTCGTGTACATCTACGTCTACGTCTGCGTCTGCATCGCCACCATCGTCGCTTTCGTTGGGGGCGGCAAGCGTGGTGGGAGCATTGTCATTAGGATCTAGAGGGAGGTAAACTACAGCGTCTTCAATGCTGCATAACCTCCGTAGTTCCTGCGTGTCTTCACATGTGTAGACATCATGGTCTCCGAGGCAGGATGAGTGGCAGACATTGGGACAGTCATTTCTGCCTTCGCATCTAACATAAGGTGCATTCTTGACTGCAGCCTTCCCACAGACAGCACACCACTTCTGAGGGCAATACCCGGGAAAGTCTCGCCTCTTGATGGGCCTGTGATCCGTCATTTCTGTGCAGTTTCAGCAGGTGATAGTAGTGGTGACAGCTGCAGTGGTAGATGCTAGGGATGGGTTGGGTGCGGTCAGGTCAGTCAGGTCAGTCCAGGGTCTCGGCGCCGGAGTTAATTGCTTCGGAAGGAGGGAGTGTGGGTGCAGCTTGGGGTTAATTTCCCAGGGGATTTCCTTCCTTTGTGTAGGGAGGGCACAGTAGTGGGAGGGGTACGGAGAAAGGACTCGTCACAGTAACCCCTATATCCTTACAGCACTGTACACTGTCACAACACTGTATCTCCTTCACTGCACTGTACAATTATACGTCACGTGTTGGTGTGCTGGCAGGTGGAGGGGCGCCGACTGCAGATGCGATGAGACCACGTTGTTGGGGAGTATCGTCGCAATAACCCTTGCGGCCTCACAACACTATTCACTGTTACAGCACTGAATCTTCGTCACTGCACTGTACACTATTATCCGTCACTTTAATCGTCGTATTGGTGTGCTGGTATGTGGAGGGTACCGGAGCACGCTGACAGTAGATTAGATGGGACAACGTGCAAGCTCAGTTAAGGAGCGACCTGCGGACACGTCCTCACCCTGCGACCTCTGACCTGACTCTGTAATCCTTCTCTCTGTAATTTCATCTCAAGTTTCCTTTCTGGCCGTTCTATTGCTGCTGTGGTAGACGGTCACTGTTCTTCTCCTAAATCTATTAACAGTGGTGTTCCTCAGGGTTCTGTCCTGTCACCCACTCTCTTCTTATTATTCATTAATGATCTTCTAAACTTCTTGTTCTATCCACTCCTATGCTGATGATATCATCCTGCACTTTTCCACGTCTTTTCATAGACGTCCAACCCTTCAGGAGGTAAACATATCACGCAGGGAAGCCACAGAACGCCTGACTTCTGATCTTTCTAAAATTTCTGATTGGGTCAGAGCAAACTTGGTATTGTTCAATGCCTCAAAAACTCAATTCCTCCATCTATCAACTCCACACAACCTTCCAGACAACTATCCCCTCTTCTTCAATGACACTCAACTGTCCCCCTCTTCTACACTGAACATCCTCGGTCTGTCCTTTACTTATAATCTGAACTGGAAACTTCACATCTCATCTCTAGCTAAAACAGCTTCTATGAAGTTAGGTGTTCTGAGACGTCTCCGCCAGTTTTTCTCACCCCCCCAGCTGCTAACTCTGTACAAGGGCCTTATCCGTCCATGTATGGAGTATGCTTCACATATCTGGGGGGGTTTCCACTCATACTGCTCTTCTAGACAGGGTGGAGTCAAAAGCTTTTCGTCTCATCAACTCCTCTCCTCTAACTGACTGTCTTCAGCCTCTCTCTCACCGCCGCAATGTTGCATATCTAGCTGTCTTCTACCGCTATTTTCATGCCAACTGCTCTTCTGATCTTGCTAACTGCATGCCTCCCCTCCTTCCGCGGCCTCGCTGCACAAGACTTTCTTCTTTCTCTCACCCCTATTCTGTCCACCTCTCTAACGCAAGAGTTAACCAGTATTCTCAATCATTCATCCCTTTCTCTGGTAAACTCTGGAACTCCCTGCCTGCTTCTGTATTTCCACCTTCCTATGACTTGAATTCCTTCAAGAGGGAGGTTTCAAGACACTTATCCACCAATTTTTGACTACTGCTTTGACCCTTTTGTGGGACTGGCATTTCAGTGGGCATTTTTTTTATCAGATTTTTGTTGCCCTTGGCCAGTATCCTTCCTACATAAAAAAAAAAAGAAGATATGGAGCTGTTATAAATATGAGTTAGCCTTTTTATAGTTATTTCTGGTAGTTCTTTGAGAATTGTTTTATTGATACCACTTGCTCCAGGGCTTGTGCTTTTTAATTTAGATATAATGTTTTGAACGTCAATTTCTGATACTTTATTATCTAAAAGTTTAGTTCTGAGTCTGCTTAGGTCACAGTAATCATACGGTGTTGTTCTATGGATGTTCGTTTGTAGGTAGTTGAATATTATTCTTCTCTCCTCAGAATCCTCCTCCTCATCTTCTTCATCTTCTTCATTGAATATTCCCAGCCAATGTTGCCTGTGTACTTCTTCTTGTTCTTCTATGGTGTAGACTTTGTCGTTATTGCTATTAGAGCTCGCTACCATGCGGGCTGTATTTATCTCAGCTAAGTGGATCACGTTTTGGCTTTTGGGGAGAAGAAACGACCAATGAGGTGCCAGGAAATGAGGTGAAAAAGCCAATAGGATATCTCGTTATTGTAGGCAATGACCAGGAACGAAGGCTCAGAGCGAACACAAGTGTGAAATTCCCTGGAGAGGTAGAGAAGGAGGAGAACGAGAACATCCCACGTGTGCACGTGGGCACGTGAGATGAATATGAATACAAGTGTGTGGGATAAATATAAGAAATGGTGAATATACATATATATGTATGTATATATATATATATATATATATATATATATATATATATATATATATATATATATATATATATATATATATATATATATATATATATATATATATATATATATATATATATATATATATATATATATATATATATATATATATATATATATATATATATATATATATATATATATATATATATATATATATATATATATATATATATATATATATATATATATATATATATATATATATATATATATATATATATATATATATATATATATATATATATATATATATATATATATATATATATATATATATATATATATATATATATATATATATATATATATATATATATATATATATATATATATATATATATATAATTGTGGAGACTGATACATTGCTGTTATTGTTGTAGTAATAGTAGTAGTAGTAGTAGTAGTAGTAGTAGTAGTAGTAGTAGTAGTAGTAGTAGTAGTAGTAGTAGTAGTAGTAGTAGTAGTAGTAGTAGTAGTAGTAGTAGTAGTAGTAGTAATAGCGGTAGTAGTAGTAGTAGTAATAATAATAATAATGATAATAAAATAATAATAATAATAATAATAATGATAATAAAATAATAATAATGATAATAATAATAATAATGATAATAATAATAATAATAATAATAATAATAATAATAATAATAATAATAATAATAATAATAATAATAATAATAACAACAACAACAACAACAACACCATAACTACCACCACCACCAACAACAACAACAAGAATTACACTACTACAACAATACCGCTAACATTATTAACAACCACAACCACCGCCGCTACCACCACCACGACCACCACCACCACCACCATCATAGTATTTTTTTTTTTTTTTTTATGTAGGAGGGACACTGGCTAAGGTCAACAAAAATCCAATAAAGAAAAAAAATGCCCACTGAAATGCCAGTCCCATAAAAGGGTCAGTGCAGTAGTCAAAAATTGATGGATAAGTGTCTTGAAACCTCGCTCTTGAAGGAATTCAAGTCATAGGAAGGTGAAAATACAGAAGCAGGCAGGGAGTTCCAGAGTTTACCAGAGAAAGGAATGAATGATTGAGAATACTGGTTAACTCTTGCATTAGAGAGGTGGACAGAATAGCGGTGAGAGAAAGAAAAAAGTCTTGTGCAGCGAGGCCGCGGGAGGAGAGGAGGCATGCAATTAGCAAGATCAGAAGAGCAGTTAGCATGAAAATAGCGGTAGAAGATAGCTAGAGATGCAACATTGCGGCGGTGAGAGAGAGGCTGAAGACAGTCGGTTAGAGGAAAAGAGTTGATAAGACGAAAAGCTGTTGATTCCACCCAGTCTAGAAGAGCAGTATGAGTGGAGCCCCCCCCCAGACATGTGAAGCATACTCCATACATGGACGGATAAGCCCTTGTACAGAGTCAGCAGCTGGGGGGGGGGGGGGGAGAGAAAACTGGCGGAGACGTCTCAGAACACCTAACTTCATGGAGGCTGTTTTAGCCAGAGATGAGATTTGAAGTTTCCAGTTGAGATTATGAGTAAAGGACAGACCGAGGATGTTCAGTGTAGAAGAGGGGGACAGTTGAGTGTCATTGAAGAAGAGGGGATAGTTGTCTGGAAGGTTGTGTCGAGTTGATAGATGGAGGAATTGAGTTTTTGAGGCATTGAACAATACCAAGTTTACTCTGACCCAATCAGAAATTTTAGAAAGATCAGAAGTCAAGCGTTCTGTGGCTTCCCTGAGTGAAATGTTTACCTCCTGAAGGGTTGGAAGTCTATGAAAAGACATGGAAAAGTGCAGGGTGGTATCATCAGCATAGGAGTGGATAGGGCAAGAAGTTTGGTTTAGAAGATCATTAATGAATAATAAGAAGAGAGTGGGTGACAGGACAGAACCCTGAGGAACACCACTGTCAATAGATTTAGGAGAAGAACAGTGACTGTCTACCACAGCAGCAATTGAACGGTCAGAAAGGAAACTTGAGATGAAGTTACAGACAGAAGGATAGAAGTTGTAGGAAGGTAGTTTGGAAATCAAAGCTTTGTGCCAGACTCTATCAAAAGCTTTTGATAAGTCCAAGAAGATCACCAGCAGAGCAATCTTGACGGAACCCGTTCTGGCGATCAGATAGAAGGTTGTGAAGTGATAAATGCTTAAGAATCTTCCTGTTGAGGATAGATTAAAAAACTTTAGATAGGCAGGAAATTAAAGCAATAGGATGGTAGTTTGAGGGATTAAAACGGTCATCCTTTTTAGGAATAGGTTGAATGTAGGCAAACTTCCAGCAAGAAGGAAAGGCAGATGTTGACAGACAGAGCTGAAAGAGTTTGACTAGGCAAGGTGGAAGCACGGAGGCACAGTTTCGGAGAACAATAGGAGGGACCCCATCAGGTCCACAAGCCTTCCGAGGGTTTAGACCAGCAAGGGCATGGAAAACATCACTGCGAAGAATTTTAATAGGTGGCATGAAGTAGTCAGAGGGTGGAGGAGAGGGTTGAACAAGCCCAGAATCGTCCAAGGTAGAGTTTTTAGCAAAGGTTTGAGCGAAGAGTTCAGCTTTAGAAATAGATGTGATAGCAGTGGTGTCATCTGGTTGAAATAAAGGAGGGAAGGAAGAAGAAGCAAAGTTATTGGAGATATTTTTGGTTAGATGCCAGAAGTCACGAGAAGTCACGAGTTCCCAGATCTTGAAAGGTTTTGACACTTTCTGTTAATGAAGGAGTTTTTGGCTAGTTGGAGAACAGACTTGGCATGGTTCCGGGCAGAAATATAAAGTGCATGAGATTCTGGTGATGGAAGGCTTAAGTACCTTTTGTGGGCCACCTCTCTATCATATAATAGCACGATAACAAGCTGTGTTAAACCAAGGTTTGGAAGGTTTAGGACGAGAAAAAGAGTGAGGAATGTATATATAAGCTCATGTTTTTATTATTATTATTATGGATATTATTATCATTACTGTTCTTAGTTATCATTTATTTATTTTATTTTATTATTGCGCTCCTTGTCTCCCTTTTTTGTTTTGGAGGGATCTTTGTGGTGTCTTCCTGCGGGCCTCTTAGTCATAGCTTGCTTCTCGATCACAGTCATACAGTCTACCTTAGTGTACTGAAGCCGATCTACCCAGTGTTTCATTTGACTTCCGAGAACACTCGAACAGTGCGGCAATGTCTCTTAGTACCCCACCACTACTAATAACAACAATATCACTACTACTACCACCAACAATACCACCACCACTAACATCCAAAGCTACCACCACTATCACCACCACTACCAATAACAACAACAGCAACAAACAACAACAATACCAACAACTTGATAAGCAGGGACATTATATTTCCCTAAATCCACTTGCACCCAAAGATCATTAGGCATTGAATGAAAATGTCATTCTGCACGTTGGGCTCTTCATCATATTTATTTATTTATTTATTTATGTTTTCTTTGTGTGTGTGTGTGTGTGTGTTTCCGTTCTTCCTGTTTTTATTTATTTATTTTTTTATTTATTTATTTTTTTTTTTTTTTTGTCTGTCCTTGTGCATTTTAAGTGATATTTTTTCTTTTCTGTTTTCTGATCCACCACCATTTCCCCTCTATTCATCCTTTTATTTTATTTTATTTTATCTTATTTATTTATTGATTGATTTTGCTTTTCCCTCTGTAATTTTACTGTGTAGCTACTCCTGTCAATTACTTTATTCCACATTTTCTACTACTATTTTTTTTTTATTTCGTCTTAATTGCTGACAGTTCCCAGAATTTATCTGTGTCCTCTCCTTTTAATTTTTTTTTTCTCCCTTCGTGTCCCTCCTTCCTTCCCTTCTTCTTTTTCTCCCTTCTTAGTTATCAAGCTTACCCACAAGCCACCTTCAACCATCAGTCGCGCGTGGTATAACGAACTTTATTTCCTTCGCGACTCTGCTTTGTCATATTTTAAAGTTTCATCCTCTTTGGTTGGCGGTGGAGCGAAAAAATGACAAGCAATTTTCAAGATGGTGATTTTTTTTTCTCTCTATTTAATTTTCTCTTTAGCGTTGCTGTTCTTAATGTATTCCTTACTCCGTGATCTCTCTCTCTCTCTCTCTCTCTCTCTCTCTCTCTCTCTCTCTCTCTCTCTCTCTCTCTCTCTCTCTCTCTCTCTCTCTCTCTCTCTCTCTCTCTCTCTCTCTCTCTCTCTCTCTCTCTCTCTCTCTCTCTCTCTCTCTCTCTCTCTCTCTCTCTCTCTCTCTCTCTCTCTCTCTCTCTCTCTCTCTCTCCAGCTTCCGGTCCCTTTACGTCGTCCCCTGCCATGAATCCCCTTGGTTATCACCACTTGCTATCGTTATCACCCACCGAGTAAACGTTAATCTATAAGGACGAGGCCAAGGGGAAAGCGGGATCACATCGTATTGCTATTTTCAGAGTTCTCTGTAAGATTAAAATGGTTAGAGGCTCCAGTGAAAGGGGTCGGTTATTTTATACTTTTCTGTCTTCCTGTGCCACTCTGAGTCTTTCTGAACTGTTTAATTTCACTCTGCTCCCTCATAAAAGACCAAGAGAGCACATCAGGAAAGCATCAACGGGTGACTGTCTGGCTGAAAGAATTGAGTGAGCGGAATGATGTGTAGTGATGGAGCTGTTTGGAGGAAGAGGAGCAGAGGAGGAGGATTACAAAACAATACAAGTAGCAAGAGATACCTAGTTCCTTGCTGATTTGCTGACTTCACCAGTCTATTGTACTCTAATTAGTATGTGGAGGAGGAAGAGGAGGAAGAGAAAAGAAGAAAAAAAGAAGAGGAGGAAGGGGATGAATAGTACCGTATTTTGGTATTAAGATTATGAAAGGAGGAAAAAAGATAGAATCTAAAATCCTTCATTGTGCGAGAGAGAGAGAGAGAGAGAGAGAGAGAGAGAGAGAGAGAGAGAGAGAGAGAGAGAGAGAGAGAGAGAGAGAGAGAGAGAGAGAGAGAGAGAGAGAGAGAACCTCAGCTTTTTGATACAGGGAAAATCTTTCGTCCTCATATCAGAAAAAAAGACAGAGGAGAAAAGCAAGAAAAATAAATGGTATAACAGAACTTCAAAGAGAATCTTGAGGAGGAGGCGTGAATCGCTTTCCTTTTCTCACCATTTGCACTCACGGCTCAGTTATCTGTCCCTTTGTATGGCTCCTCTGCTGTTTCACTCTTCCACCCTTATTATCATAAATAATTTCCCCTTCCTGTTACTTCTTCTACATATATCTTTTTCTTTTCCTCCTTATGCCTGGTTTTTCTTCTATTTTTATTTCACTGTTCTTTTTTTCTTCCATCATCTCCATTTTCCTTTTCTCTTTAACTCGTTCCACCTCTTCATCTGCCTCATCCTTCCTCCGTCTCTTATTCTTCTAATCTTACCCCTTTCCTCTTCTCTCCTCCTCCTTTTCTTCTTTTTGTGCTTTCTACTTCTTATCTTTGCATTCCACTCTCTACCCTCCTTTGTACTTTATACTCTTTTATCCTCTTTCCTTTTTACGTTTTTTTTTTTATCTCGTGCTTTACGTTCTTCTTCTTCTTCTCGATATTATTATTATTATTATTATTATTATTATTATTATTCTTATTATTATTATTATTATTATTATTGTTGTTGTTGTTGTTGTTATTATTATTTTTTTATTATTATTATTTTGATGTTCTTTCTACCTCTGTACGTCGTTCACTTCCCTCTTCTCCCTTTTCCTCTTTTGTTGTTTCTACTACTACTAGGTCTCCCCCTTCTCATTCTCTTCTCTTTCTATTGCACTCTCTCTTCGTCATCTCTCCATCCCCCACTTCTCTCCTCCTCCCCTTTTGTTGTTTCTCTTCCTCCTCTTCCAACTCCTTTTTTTTTCTCCATTCTTTTTCTACTTATCCCTGTCACTCCTTTATCTTTTCCTTTCTTGCTCTTTTTACTTCTTTTCCTTCTCTGTCTCCCTCCCTCCTCCATATTTCCTATTAGGCTCTTCATATTTCTCCTCATGTAACTACTGTTCATCATGAGGATCTTCACAACCTACCAACATGACAGGGAATCATGGCACAGTTGGCTTCGATTTCTCGCCAGCGCAGTACCTAGGTTAGCAACTCTTCTTTCAGTCAGGTGACTTTGACCGCTATTGGCAAGTGTATCCATATTTCCACTGTTCATTTGTTTATTTTACTACACGTGCTATTTTCCATATTACGCAGGCACAGTTTTACACATACATATTTATTCAGTACACACACACACACACACACACACACCCATCTTTCTTTCCGGTTCGTTTTTTTTTTTTTTTTTGTCTAGAGGAGGCAAAGAAGGATGAAGAAGAGTATAGGAAGAGTTAAGGATGATGAGAAATCCAAGGAGGAAGGGGAGAAGACCTAAGAAAGAGGAGAAAAGACTAAGAGGAGGTCTAGGAACAAATAATGGGATGGACGATAGAGATGAGAAAAAGGGAAAAGAGAAGAGGGGGAAGAGAACGGGATTGCTATACAAGAAAGGACAGAGAAATAGTGAAACGTTTGGGTTCAGACATTTATTTCCCATTCGATTATCCTATATAATATTAGTGTGACGAACCTTATCTCACATAGAAGGAGTAAAAATTGTCCTTCATACATGAACTTTCCACTCTCCTGACTTTACAATGTACCGCTTCAGTCTTTCGTGTTTTTTATTCCTCTTTTTCCGCTTCCGCCTCCTCTTTCATTTCTTCCTCTTGGTTACTTTCCGCCCCTCACATATTCTCAAACCCTTGCTTTCCTCTTCACTTTTTTATGCTCTTTCGCTTATACAGCTTTTCTATTTTTTTTTTTTTCTCACATTTCTACTTTTCTTACTTTGTCTTCTATTTCACATCTTTCCATTTAAGTCCTACATAGTCTGACGATCTTTCTCACTTCCAAACGCTTTTCTCTCTTTCATACTTTCAGTATCTTTCCTTTTTCATTCTTTTTTACTTCATTCCGTTCTTTTCATCCACTCTCTATTGATTTTCTGTTTTAGATTTTGTATTCTTTTATTTATTCTTTTCTGTTCACTCTATATTTCTTTTCACCTTTTCTTTTTTCCTTTATCTTCTCTGATCTACTTATCTCTCTCCTGCTCCTTTTCCTCTTGTTTATATCCACTCTTCTCCCTTCCCTTGACTCCCACTGACCATTCTTATTTCTCTATTCTTCCCCTTTCCCTTCCTGCTGTTCTCAAGTCTACTCCTCTAATTTGATATTTTTGCTCCTTCTCCTTTACTCTTTCTACTCTACTCCTCTTTCCCCCCAACTTTTGTCTTTCCTCTTGTGCAAATGGACTCCAAAATACGAGAAATACAACCAACACGCATTTTTTTTTTATTTCTGAAACAGTGAAATATCCAACATTTATTCTAAATGCTGCGTGTCTTGAAAGGATAAAACACACAAAGCAGGAAGTGTGTCTACCGTTAAACGCAAGTTCGAACGAAAGTAAAAAAAAAAAAAACATATATACTATTTCTTTTATAATTGAACGACGTGAGTATAGAAGTCACAACTGTGGTATTAAGACGATGTGGCACCAAAGTTATGTAATTTAATATTTTTAACCTCTCTCTCTCTCTCTCTCTCTCTCTCTCTCTCTCTCTCTCTCTCTCTCTCTCTCTCTCTCTCTCTCTCTCTCTCTCTCTCTCTCTCTCTCTCTCTCTCCGTATCTTTGTGTGAGTGTGTGTGTGTGTGCATTACATGATTTTGCATGCAGGACGTGCGCACGCACATGCACGCACGCACGCACGCAAGCACGCACGCACGCACGCACGCACGCACGCACGCACACACACACACACACACACACACACACACACACACACACACACACACACACACACACGCACGAAATCTCTTAAAAGTGGTGGAGAAATTACATTAAGTTAAGGCTTTGGTTCCTCTTGCCTTTCACTTTTTTTCTTTCTCTTTCCCTCTCTGGGCCATCTTCACTATTTCCTTTGTTTTCTCTTCCGTCTCTTCTCTCAATTCTGTGTTATCATACTTCTGTTTCTTTCCCTGTGTTTTTCTTCTTCACTTCTCTCCAACACATTCTCCTCATCTTCTCCGCTTCATTTTTCCTTCCTACTTTGCATCCTTTCCTACCCCTGGCAATTCCTTCTGGCTATTTGCGTCCTCCTCATTCTCGTACTCCTCGTCCTCCTCCTCTAGGATCCTTTCGTCCTTCCACACCTACTCCACCTCCTTCAACTTCCCTTCCTCTTTTCGCACCCTTTCTTCTTTTACTACCGTGACCTTCTCCTTCCTCCTCCTCTTCTCAGCTCCGCAGCTTCCTCCTTCACACCCTCTCTCATCCCCGATGCCTCTCTCGCGGTGCTTGGCGAGATGAAAGAATTATTGGTGGCCACGTTCTCGCTCTTCTATTTGCAATACATATATATATATATATATATATATATATATATATATATATATATATATATATATATATATATATATATATATATATATATATATATATATATATATATATATATGACGTGATTAACTGTAGTTAACTAGTTAAGTTACTCCTGTATCAGGCCTGTGTTTTGTATTTCGTTAATACGTGTGTAATAACCGTGTTATTGTTCCATGTGATGTGAATTTCGTTGTGAATTGGGTAATGGTGGAAAAGATGGAAAGGAGATAGCCCGTGGGTGGTGCTAACACGATATCGATGCTTATTGATGGTTTCTACTTGTAATACACTGCTTGAGTTTTTATTGAATGTAATTATTGTTTTCTAGTGCTTGTTTGTTTCGGCATGCCCTTATGGTTTAAGGTAATAGATTCACCTCTAGAACTGTGTAACATAAGTGATCGCCCAGTGGCGTAACAATATATAAAATATACATAATTTTTTTATAATTTATTTTTATTTATTTATTTATTAATCTGTTTATCTATTTTTTTTTCTTTCTCGCTGCCTCGCATAGCACCGTCATATATATATATATATATATATATATATATATATATATATATATATATATATATATATATATATATATATATATATATATATATATATATATATATATATATATATATATATATATATATATATATATATATATATATATATATATATATATATATATATATATATATATTGATGACAATTATACAAGGATGGTATATGGGTGAAATGTCATTGAGTTTGGTATAAAATCAGACACAAATGTTTAAGCTATCCATAAAGAAATGAGAATGTATAGTTTCATGAAAGATAAAGCAGACAAAAATTAAATAAACAGTTTTTCTTAGCCTGTACTTTCATTTCTATGAGGTCATTCATTTCTTTCAATTTCCCTGAAGTAAATCGGGGGTCTGTCTTCATTCCGGTAAATTTTGAGTCAGGAGCAGAATGAGGAAAACATGTAAGGGACAAAAATACGAAAATACGAAAATACGAAAACACACACACACACACACACACACACACACACACACACACACACACACACACACACTCGATTATACGCAATCCGTGGAAATAGATAAGAAAGTTACTAATAGAGTTAAAAAGAAAATATTTGAGACATGAGGATAAAAAAAAAAAAAAACATGTAAATAGCCAATAGTAAGTTTACACACGAAGATAAGAAAATAGCAGGGTGCACTCGTAATGGTGCAAAATACAAGGTCTCTAGTCTCACGCCGTTCACCATAACCACATATTTCGTGGTTATGGTTCACACAACCGTCAACCTTTCAACGGCAAAAGCTGTTGCTAGCACCAAATATTTGCATGACACTTTACGAAGAAAAACGCCTCCATCCTCGTACGTGACCCAGACCACACAAGCCGATCCAAGGCACCCCACAAACCTTCCCACTCAAGCCAAGAGATTAGGGAAATGCCTTTCCTCTTCTCTATTTATATTGCTCCTCAGTTATTTCAGTTTGTGTGTGTCTACTGTGGGCTCAAGTTGCCCTCTAGGTCACAACAAGAACATGCTACTGCCCAATGGAATCGTAAAATGCATTAAAAATAATATATTCCAACTATTGATATCAACAACGATCACATAAAAGATGAGCCCCCCAGCTAACAAAATGTCGTGCTCAATAATGAAAGATATCAGTTGATTATTTTCATCTAAAAATTTGCCTGAGACGATCGACCTCGTTTTTAATTAAGATACTTATTGTTAGAAATAAAAATAAATAAATAAATAAATCGTCACCGGCGTATCCTACTATGATATTGGGGCCTTGATTAGTTTTGCTGGTGCCATTTCTGAGTAGGTATTCATTACCGCTTGTCTTGACATTCCGTTTTCATGTCATTTCTTTCAAAAGTGATTTTTTTTTTTTTATTATTATACTTTATCTTTCAAAATCAATGATTCTCTTTAGATCTCTCTGAATAACTTTAAAGCTCATCTTTATTACCATTGACAAAAACTTTTCTTCTTCTCTCATATATTTCACTGGTCTAGTTACCCCAGGTTTATCATTTGGTAGAATTTTGATTTCACTCCTGTGCCTGGCCATATCTGTATAGAAGTTATGCAATCTGTTAAACTTTCTTCAAGTGTTCAAGTGAACTGAAGTCAGTGACAAGTTCGTAGAGTCAAAGGTACCTTGAAGGCTGCCAATTTGTCACGAGTTAATGATTAATTTAGCTAGTTATGTATCTAATTATAGAGGGATAGCACGTGACGTCATCACCAAGACCAAGACCATCCAGTGCGAGGGTGGGCCATTTTTTACCATCACCGAATACCTTAGGTCATTGCCAGCGACGTTTTTAAGCATGGTTCACAGCTGTTGTGCAGTTGGTTGCAAGAATAAACAAGGGGAGAGTGGCGTGTCTTTTTTTTTTTTTTCCGATTCCCAGCCAACCCAATAACTCAGTATGGATAGGCCCATAACTACAGCTGAAGAATATACCGGTAATACAAATAGTATCAGTACTTCACATGAACTTAATGGTAGACTCCAGTATGAGTCAGATATATGGGGTCATGGTTTAAACATATCACCATTTAAGTCTGTGAACAGTATCACAGAACGAAGTATTACAGCAGCAGTGGATGTGGTTGTACTCGTAAGTAGCTTGCGATCACGATTACACTGTACTTTCTGATACTATTAACATAATCACTGGACATTGTGAATAGCATGTCAGTAAAGCACAGAACACTGAACGTAATACCTCAGTTACTTCAACAAGTACTGATATCAGTCAGGAATATATTAATTTTCTTGAGCTTGAATGTTAGTCACAAAGGAATAAATGTCACAAAGTAGAAGTAGAAAATGCTAGACTGTCACTGTGTGAAAAAATCATCTGAAAGTATTGATGAAAGTAAAGTTTTGGCTGCCAACATTTCATGTTTTAAGACATATTCTGAATTTCATTAGTGATCATTTGAAAGAGGAATTTTTTTAATTAAATATCAATTAAATATCAACAACGTATTTTGATCCTCATGACAATTAGGCTTAATCGAAATGTCCAGGACTTGGACTACAAATTTAATAATGTGAGTAGCTCGACAGTCTCTAACACTTTTAATCAAGTTATTTTATGTATGCTCCTCACATTTGATACCATCATTAGTTATTTGGCTTGACAATGAACATGCTAGAAATAACCTTGCCATGTTCATGAAAAATTATTGTCCAAGGTGTATTGCAATAATTGATTGCTTTAAGACAGATACTAAAAGGCCAAGTTAGGTTTATCAATGAACGAGACTCTTCGCCCATTACGTAAGAGTCAAAGCCACTAAAACACTAATTTTACGAATATATCTTTTCTTAGCTTCACCATCTAGAGTTTTAGCATAGGCACTTAAAACAAGAGATGAAGGAAGGGCATCCATATGTCTGACTAGCTCAAACAACAACACAAATGCTCTCTATTTACGTCCACTTTTACTCTCAGCATGGCTGACAGCGTTGCCATGCCAACGTTTGTTAAACAAAAACTAAGTAGCATGACGTCACTACAACCCCTCTATGCATGAGAAATTTGCGTTTCCAGTTCCCATAAATATGTGCCCACTTTCTGAAGCAATCCATTCCGGCTCTAAATGGCGTTCAGCGAAGGTAGCGAAAGTAGCGAAGACACAATCCTCAATGACAGACTAATGCCCTGGTGCTGTCATGTAATGAGGTTGTGTTAGCCCATGCATTATCAATCATGCTGCACAATCATGGTGATTGTGCAACTAGTTCAATCATCATTTCTTGGTTTCCGTTCTTTCAAGATCTAACTTCCCTCGTGATTTCTGGCATCTAGCCAAAAATATCTCCAATAACTTTGCTTCTTCTTCTTTCCCTCCTCTATTTCAACCAGATGGCACCACTGCTATCACATCTATTTCTAAAGCTGAACTCTTTGCTCAGACCTTTGCTAAAAGCTCTACCTTGGACGATTCTGGGCTTATTCCTCCCTCTCCTCTACCCACTGACTACTTCATGCCACTTATTAAAATTCTTCGCAATGATGTTTTCCATGCCCTCGCTTGCCTAAACCCTCGAAAGGCTTATGGACCTGATGGGGTCCCTCCTATTGTTCTCCGAAACTGTGCCTCCGTGCTTGTACCTTGCCTAGTCAAACTCTTTCAGCTCTGTCTGTCAACATCTACCTTTCCTTCTTGCTGGAAGTTTGCCTACATTCAACCTGTTCCTAAAAAGGGTGACCGTTCTAATTCCTCAAACTACCGTCCTATTGCATTAATTTCCTGCCTATCTAAAGTTTTTGAATCTATCCTCAACAGGAAGATTCTTAAACATCTATCACTTCACAACCTTCTATCTGATCGCCAGTATGGGTTCCGTCAAGGCCGCTCTACTGGTGATCTTCTGGCTTTCCTTACTGAGTCTTGGTCATCCTCTTTTTAGAGATTTTGGTGAAACTTTTGCTGTTGCCTTGGACATATCAAAAGCTTTTGATAGAGTCTGGCACAAAGCTTTGATTCCAAACTACCCTCCTACGGTTTCTATCCTTCTCTCTGTAACTTCATCTCAAGTTTCCTTTCTATTTTTCTTTCTATTGCTGCTGCTGTGGTAGACGGTCAATGTTCTTCTCCTAAATCTATTAACAGTGGTGTTCCTCAGGGTTCTGTCCTGTCTCCCACTCTCTTCTTATTATTCATTAATGATCTTCTAAACCAAACTTCTTGTCCTATCCACTCCTACGCTGATGATACCACCCTGCACTTTTCCACGTCTTTTCATAGATGTCCAACCCTTCAGGAGGTAAACATATCACGCAGGGAAGCCACAGAACGCCTGACTTCTGATCTTTCTAAAATTTCTGATTGGGGCAGAGCAAACTTGGCATTGTTCAATGCCTCAAAAACTCAATTCCTCCATCTATCAACTCGACACAACCTTCCAGACAACTATCCCCTCTTCTTCAATGACACTCAACTGTCCCCCTCTTCTACACTAAACATCCTCGGTCTGTCCTTTACTTATAATCTGAACTGGAAACTTCACATCTCATCTCTAGCTAAAACAGCTTTTCCTCGGTTCCTCAGCTGAATCCTCGGTAACAGAAGCAATTAAAAGATTACGAGGGGTGACATCGTCATCATAACACAAAGTTCATTTATCTTTATAGGAACACTGGGAGGTAGGTACAGACCGCACAATGAATAAATAAAAAAGATTTATAAAAACCTTGATAGTAAGAACCTGCAGCGGCGAGTGAACCAGCTGGTGAATGAAAGGAATATCATTGCGAATAAAGATGGCAGTGCTACCGTGGATGCCTTGACCAGGAAATGGAGTGGAGAAGAAAGCACGATACCCAGGACCACACTGAGTGGTACCGTGGTGGACCTGACCAAGAAATGGAGTGGAGAAGAAAGCACGATACCCAGGACCCAGTTGATTCTCCGAGCATTGTCTCTTGGAAAAAAAAAAAAATGCAAACAGCGTGTTCCTCGCAGGAGGCACGCAAGCTGCAACAATTCCACTGCAGAATCTTGATTTTTACTATTTTGAGGGGATTTTCAGGGAAACCACAGAGAGAAGATTCCCTTCGCCAAACTGACTAGTAAACATACTTGGCTAGCGAAGGTTACCTGATCCTACGTTACTTGTAGGCGCAGAAACCTGAGATTGTGTAACTGGTGTGGGAATAGCTACTCGCACACGAGTCTCAGAAACTGAAGAGACCGGAGGAGGAGGATTCCTCGACAAAGACGTATCGGTATCGCTCTTGGAGGAGGACTTATTTGGAAGACGGCAGAGAAACCATTTATATCCATATCAGGGACATCTGACACTCCCACAGGGATTTTTTTTTTTTTTTGGGTGGGGGGCGGGGGCGACGCCCGTTGAGTCTAGAGACTCAACAGAGCCCCAGGAACGTTTCTGGTAGGAATGAGGAGGTAGCGTGGGAGAATTGTTAGTATGTGGCTATGACGGTTTAAAGGTCTTGAAATTCGTTTGTGGTTGGGAATCCTTGGGAGCGTGGACTTCAACAATATGTACTTTTGTACGAGGAGTCTGTGATGTAGCTAATGAAGATGCAATGCAGGGCTTTGCTGAAGATGTAGTGGAGGGCTTGGTTAAGATGCAGAGGAAGTGACACTTTCCAAAACAGTAATTGAAGGAGCGACATTCTCATAAGAGCAGGAAGAAACATTTGATGTCTGAGTAAAGCAGGAAGGTGTTGCAGCCTTATTAAGTGTGGTAGAGGAACTTGAGTGGAGGGAGGAGGCCCATCATCTTTCTGTCTAAAAAGAAGTTCCTGCCTGGCACTAATATTATCCACAGAGACGGCCCTCACTGTCATCACAAACAAAGTATATAATAATATGTACCATACAAACATATATTTGTTAACCTTGTCTGACCTCTAAAACCTTTGATAGCATCAGTCACAAAATTCTTTTCAAGAAATGTTATGCTTAACAGTGACGATTTTTGGTGTAAGACTTAATGAAGTCATGGAACTATGTCTGTACGATTAAATAATTGCTAAAAAGCAAATAATTGAATATGGGATCCCACAAGGATTAATTCTTGGCCCAATATTGTTTGGTGTTTATGTAAATGATTTATCAGAGCATATTGACTACTTGTACAGTACGCAGATGACACTGAGGTGCTACACGCAGGTACTGTCAATAACCTTTTTCAACTTAATGAAGATACATAAATAACTCTCACAAAATATGAATATTATTTTCTCAGAAATGGTATTCTGTTAAATCCAAACAAAATTCAATGTATTTTTTGGGGTACTCGTCAACTCTTAGCCCATATTTCTCCCAACACTACAATACCCTTTGACGGTCATAACATCATTCTAAGTTACCAGGTGAAGAATTAAGGAGTTCGCTTTGATAGATATATGCTATTCGACGTATATATAAATCAATTGGAATTTTGATGCATATAAATAGAACAGGTAGTAATTTTGATATATCTACAAGAACAGTCGTCGTTCAGTTACTCGTCTTAAGTATGATAAATTACTGTATTTGAATATGAGATCAATAAACGACACAGTATTGAATAAGGCACAAAAATAGCAAACGTTGCAGCTAAAATAACTGTGGGAGGAACCAGGATGTATGACCATGTGTCTCTTCTTTTAAGAAAAAAAACTAAAATAGCTGAGAATTAAACAAAAACACATATTTAACATCTGCACAATATATAAAGTTTTACGGACATCATACCCAAAATGACTTTTTTTCTTGTAGCTCCAACAAACATGTAATAAACAGTGTCACTAGACAAAGGAACAATTTATGTTCTCCAGACCAGAACAGATAGTGGTGCCAGGGCTCTCTCTGTACTGGGTTGTGGAACAGACTCTCCACCACCATCACTGAAGCTCACAACTTGTCCAATTTTAAAGTGACCATGAGAACTTTCTCTTATCCGAAAATAATAATATATACTTTGGTGTACTTTTTATTATGTGTTTGTCAACCATGTAATACGACGATTAATAATAATGTAAGACCCATCTACATAATAATCAGCGCTGGTGGAAAATGAATCTGAATCTCTCTCTCTCTCTCTCTCTCTCTCTCTCTCTCTCTCTCTCTCTCTCTCTCTCTCTCTCTCTCTCTCTCTCTCTTTCGCTCGCTCCCTCTCTCAGGTCATACATGACACCAGAATTAAAGAATCCGTTTAAATCAAAGAAATTGCAAGGAAATTTGATAGGAGACCCATCACTTACGGCGAAGAATATCGTAGACATAGAAATAAAGTTATTCTAGCAATAAGAACTGGTAAAACTGATTTTGATAAATGCTCAGGCAACAGCAAGAAAACTTGGAATATAAGAAACTCATTAATAAATAGGAAATCAAATTGTAGCCTGAGCATTACATTTATCAGTGGCAATACAGAACTTCATGAGACAAACAAAATTGCAGAACGATTTAACACACACTTCATTAATATTGGAGAAAAAACGACAGGACGTATTAAAGAGTCTAACATAAACCTTAAATCCTGCACGCAAAACACTAGAAGTAACCTTCTCATTGACTCGAAACACAGAAGAAGAGTTAATGAAAGCAATAAGCCAGCTGAAAGACTCCTCTCCAGAAAGAGTTCGTGTACCGATGCGTATCCTAAAAGGAAGTAGTTCCAGAAACAGCTTATATAAAAATTACACCTCTGGTGTGATATTATATGGTGGTCTGGTGTTTTTTTCTCAAACAGCTTAAAAATAATCAAAGTAATTCCTTTCTATCTGGTGACCGAAAATTGTATAGTAACCACCGTCTAATACCCCTATTATTGGCTATGAGCAAAATTCTTGGAAAAAAAATAAAAGTAATGTGTAATAGAGTTATAAAATTTTGTGATGACAAGAACATTAAATCTGAGTACCAGTAGGGATTCAGGAAAGGCCACTCAATGGAAACTGCGCTAAGTTTATTGAAGGAAAACATTTATAATTCCTTTAATAATAACCTTTTCTCCACTGTATATTTCTGGACCTTACGAAAGCTTTCGACACAGTCGATCACAAAATTCTCTCTCTCTCTCTCTCTCTCTCTCTCTCTCTCTCTCTCTCTCTCTCTCTCTCTCTCTCTCTCTCTCTCTCTCTCACACGCACAAAAAAAAAAAATAACTACAGAATTAAGGAAAATAAATTGTTTGAATGATATATAAGCAACCGTAAACGGTATATAATAAATAATTATTATAAATCAGATTACCAGAGCATACCTTATGGAGTCCCTCAAGGATCGGTACTTGGTCCCTTACTCTTTATATTGTATATTAACGTTGTCAACTCTAATAGTCTTCTTCAGTTTTTTATTCGCTAATGACAGGACTTATGTCACCAACAGAGACTTGCATCTTTTGATTTTTAATGTTAAAAATGAATTATCTAAGGTTAAAAATCGTTAACAATAAGGTTAACACACACAAAAAAAAATAAGGAAATTAAATTGTTTGAATTATATTTAAGCAACCGTAAACGGAATATAATAAATAATTATTATAAATCATATTACCAGAGCATATCTTATGGAGTCCCTCGAGGATCAGTACTTGGTCCCTTACTCTTTATATCGTATATTAACATTGTCAACTCTAATAGTCTTCAGTTTTTTACTCACTGATGACAGGACTCTGTGTCAGCCACCGAGACTTGCATCTTTTGATTTTTAATGTTAAAAATGAATTATTTAAGGTTAACAATCGGATCTCAGCTAATAAATTAACTCTCAACGTAAGCAAAACACAGTACATAATCTTCCACAAAAAAAAAAAAATCTGCAAACACCGAGTCTATTAAAATCGGAAATTCTATTATAAAACTCGTTGCAAAAAAATCTTCATGTTATAGTTGGTAGACAGCTTTCATGGAGCGACTTTATTCAATATAAAAGTAACAAAATAAATAATCTATGTGGGATTCTTGATTTCACCCGCAACCACTTCATCACTAAAACACTAACACAAACATACATACCATTCACTGATTAATCCTTTCCTATCCTAATGTCACACGCTATGGGGAGCAGCTAGCAAGACAAATCTACAGCGTGTATGGTCCAAAATAAAAATAAATAAATAAATAAATAAATAAATAAATAAAATAAAATAAGTAAATAAATAATAAGAATAAATAAAATAAAATAAAATAAATAATAAAATAAATAAATAAATAAATAAATAAATAAATAATAAAAAACAATTAGATAATACAATAATATGACATTGTCAAAAACACAATACAAATAAATTTTTTTTTTCTTATGTAGGAGGGACAATGGCCAAGGGCAACAAAAATCTAATAGAAAAAAAAAAAAAAAAAAGCCCACTGAAATGCCTGTCCCATAAAAGGGTCCAAAGCGGTACTCAAAATTTGAAGGATAAGTGTCTTGAAACTTACCTCTTGAAGGAATTCAAGTCATGGGAAGGTAGAAATACAGAAGTACACATTAGACAGCCAAACTCTGGTAGGTACAGGGTACGAGAAAGATTTAGGAGTTATAGTTAGCTCTGAACTCCGTCTAGGGAAGCAATGCATAGAAGCCAGAAACAAGGCAAATAGGGTACTAGGATTTATTTTTAGGAGTGTTAAAAGTAGAAGGCCGGGAGTAATATTAAAGTTATACTTGGCGCTGGTCAGACCTCATCTAGACTACGCGGTGCAGTTCTGGTCCCCACATTACAGGAAAGATATAGGTCTATTAGAATCAGTACAGAGGAGAATGACTAAAAGGATACAGGGGATGAGGAGTATTCCTAACGAGGCGAGGTTGAAGCTGTTGAATTTACATTCTTTAGAGAGACGTAGGTTAAGAGGGGACCTGATAGAAGTCTTTAAGTGGTATAAGGGTTATAACAAGGGAGATGTAAGCAAAATTCTTAGGATCAGCAACCAGGGTAGAACAAGAAATAACGGGTTCAAGCTTGAAAAATTTAGGTTTAGGAAGGAGATAGGGAAAAATTGGTTCTCAAATAGAGTGGTAGACGAGTGGAACGGACTCAGTAATCATGCAGTTAGTGCTAGGACACTAGAGAGCTTTAAGAGAAGATTAGACAAGTTTATGGATGGGGATAACAGATGGAAATAGGTAGGTGTGTTTCATACAGGGACTGCCACGTGTAAGCCTGGTCGCTTCTTGCAGCTTCCCTTGTTTCTTATGTTCTTATGTTCTTAAGTAGACAGGGAGTTCCAGACTTTACCAGAGAAAGGGATGAATGATTAAGAATACTGGTTAACTCTTGTGATAGAGAGGTGGACAGAATAGGGGTGAGAGAAAGAAGAAAGTGTTGTGTAGCGAGGCCGCGGGAAGAGAGGAGGCATGCAGTTAGCAAGATCAGAAGAGCAGTTAACATGAAAATAGCGGTAGAAGACAGCTAGAGATGCAACATTGCAGCGATGAGAGAGAGGCTGAAGACAGTCAGTTAGAGGAAAGGAGTTGATGAGACGAAAAGCTTTTGATTCCACCATGTCTAAAACAGCAGTATGAGTGGAACACCCCCAGACATGTGAAGCATACTCCATATATGGAGGGATAAGGCCCTTGTACAGAGCTAGCACCAGGGGGGGGGGGTGAGAAAAACTGGCGGAGACGTCTCAGAACACCTAACATCATAGAAGCTGTTTTAGTTAGAGATGAGATGTGAAGTTTCCAGTTCAGATTATAAGTAAAGGACAGACCGAGGATGTTGAGTGTAGAAGAGGGGGGCAGTTGAGTGTCACTGAAGAAGAGGTGATAGTTGTCTGGAAGGTTGTGTCGAGTTGATAGATGGAGGAATTGAGTTTTTGAGGCATTGAACAATACCAAGTTTGCTCTGTCCTAATCAGAAATTTTAGAAAGATCAGAAGTCAAGCGTTCTGTGGCTTCCCTATGTGAAATGTTTACCTCGTGAAGGGTTGGACGTCTATGAAAAGACGTGAAAAAGTGCAGGGTGGTATCATCAGCGTAGGAGTGGATAGTACAAGAAGTTTGGTTTAGAAGATAATTAATGAATAATAAGATAAGAATAAGATTTTGACACGTTCTGTTAATGAAGGAGTTTTTGGCTAGCCGGAGAACAGACTTGGCATGGTTCCGGGCAGAAATATAAAGTGTATGACACTCTGGTGATGGAAGGCTTAAGTACCTTTTGTGGGCCACTTCTCTATCATGTATAGCACGAGAACAAACTGTGTTAAACCAAGGTTTGGAAGATTTAGGACGAGAAAAAGAGTGAGGAATGTACGCATGCCAGACACTATTACCTCTGTTATGCGCTCAGCACACAAAGACGGGTCTCTGACACGGAAGCAGTAATCATTCCAAGAAAAATCAGCAAAATACCTCCTCAGGTCCCCCCAAATAGCAGAGGCAAAACGCCAGAGGCACCTTCGCTTAGGGTGATCCTGAGGAGGGATTGGAGCGATGAGACAAGATACAGATACGAGATTGTGAACGGAGGAGCCCAACGGAGAAGAAAGGGTGGCAGCATAAGCAGAAGGAGTAGAGGTCAGGAAAAGGTCAAGAATGTTGGGCGTATCTCCAAGACGGTCAGGAATACGAGTAGGGTGTTGCACCAATTACTCTAGGTCGTGGAGGATAGCAAAGTTGAAGGCTAGTTCACCAGGATGGTCAGTGAAGGGAGAGAAAAGCCAAAGCTGGAGGTGAAAATTGAAGTCTCCAAGAATGGAGATCTCTGCAAAAGGGAAGAGGGTCAGAATGTGCTCCACTTTGGAAGTTAAGTAGTCAAAGAATTTCTTATAGTCAGAGGAGTTAGGTGAAAGGTATAGAGCACAGATCAATTTAGTTTGAGAGTGACCCTGTAGTCATAGCGAGATGGTGGAAAACTCAGAAGATTCAAGGGCACGTGAGCAGGTTAAGTCATTGCGCACATAAACGCAGCATCCAGCTTTGCATAAAAAATGAGGATAGAGAAAGTAGGAGGGAACAGAAAAGGGGCTACTGTCAGTTGCCTCAGACACCTGAGTTTCAGTGAGGAAAAGAAGATGAGGTTTAGAAGAGGAGAGGTGGTATTCTACTGACTGAAAATTAGATCTTAGACCGCGAATGTTGCAGAAGTTAATGAAGACAAAAGTTAAGGCACTTAGGGTCGTCTACAGAAAGGCAGTCCGATCTGGGGACATTTATGGTCCCCTCCCCAGATGGGGACTCCGAGGCTGTTGTAGGAGTCGCCATGATGATTTTAAAATTTTTGAGTGAAGGGTGTGTGTGTGTGTTATTAGGTGCTTGTAGTTTTGTGTGGAGGAAGAGAGTTGTCTTTAGAGGGCAGGCTGTGACTGCCCCCTTGTGTTGTGAGACACAAAGGGAAACGTTCAGTGGGGTCACAGCTTGGTTTAATGATAAGTTCACAGCACCCCCTGAACAGTGCTTTAGACCTCACTGGGAGTAATTATCGTTTCGGCAGGTGTCTACTGCCTCCTCCTGTAGTATGTTTCGTCACCTTTGGTTTCCTTTATTGTTTAATAGCCTGTATATATTACGTTAAATGCACATACTTACTTGAACCTAAGCGGGATCACTGTGTCCTAGATAATTTGCGCGCGCTATGCCCACCCCTGGTAGTAGATATTTAGTTTAATAATGATTGCAAGTTTTATTTTATACTCGTTTCACTATCTTATGCTACAAGAAAGGGTACAAAACACCCCTAATCAACCAATTCTATCCATGCTTGTAATATATATTGGAGGCCTGTCCGGGAGAGTATCTTATGAACTGGTATGTCATTTGCATGTTAACGTAACTGGTAGTTAAGTAATCATTGTTTATGACTTGTTAAAGTTTGTTTTCAGGCATACATACCCACTTACATACATACATGACCACATTATTCACACTCGTTTTCGTCCCTTCGTTTATATCACGAGTATCTGCTGGTGGGTATATGGTGACCTTGCCTTTTTAGATATTTCACGATATGCCTGGTGAATAGGAAAAGGGCTAACTGCGTATTCACATCGGTACTTATATCGGTTTCAGGTGGGGATTATGCTGTGGAGTGTAGTTCCATTTCCTCACATACTGCTCCGAGACTCATGCTCACTCATTCGGGGCCATTGAAGCTCCAAATCAATTCTTAATTTCCTCGCGACTAACTGGACCAGTCCAATCTAAATTCAAAAGAGTACTTTAGACCAGCTCTTGTTTGTTGAAAGTAAGATGCATAATTTGCTGACCTACGGCTAGTTACGTCTGTGAAGGAAAGGTTCATCAGGGGTCGCGCCCCTCTCTCTTAAAGGTTGTTAACTCGTGTCCAGGGTACAAATCCCGTCTTTGCGGTTAATAACCCTCTCGAATCTTATGTCAAGGCTTTAACTTAAGTGAAACATAGGAGTTAACTTGTGGTAGAATTCTGAAATCAAATCTTTTCATTTTCTACTCAAGTGAGTACATCAAAATGGCGAAATTCCTAGACCATAGAGAATTTGTAGGTAATCCTTCTGTAAAAGAAGTTTAAGCCTCCAAAGTAACCAAGGATCAACTAAAATACATTGCTAGTGATTTCGAGATTCCATTCCAACATGACATTCGAAAAGATGACCTAATGACACTCATTTTAACTCATCTTTGAGAGGAATCTAGCCCTAGTAAAGGACTCAAGATAGTCACACTAAAGAACCTAATATCCTTTTAGAAACAGAAAAAAAAAAGTTGAAATGAAATCCTTGCAAATGCAGATTGAATATGGGAAGGAGGAGAAGGAGAATATGGGAAGGAGGACAAAGAGAGACAAAGAGAACATGAGGAGAGACAAAGGGAGGAGAACATGAGAAGGAACAAAGAGAACATGAGGTTGGACAAAGAGAATATGAGGAGGAACAAGAAGAAAAAGAAAGCTCACCAGTTACTCCTGCTGCAAAAACAATCTCCAGACAAGGTTAATATCACTAAAAATCAAGATCCCGAAAGTTTCTTCAGGGAGTTCGAAATATCTGCTGAACAGTTTGAATTGCTTCAGGAGGATTGGACATGGCTCCCAAAGCCCAAGCTCACTGAGAAAGCTTTAACTATCTTGGAAGGATTAGAAAATAACATTGATTATGCCTCAGTTAAGAAAGGTATTCTAGCGGCATATTCCATTACAACAGAGGGTTAAAGACAAAAATTTAGGAATCTTAAACTCCAGCACCAGACATACTTTAAGTTCGCATCAGTTAAGTACAGAGCGCTGTAAAAGTGGCTTAACTCGGCTTTATTCACCACATATGACCAGCTAGGTAACTTAAACCCCTTAGAGGAATTTAAACACAAGGTGTCTCATTCGGTTATAATGCACATCACCATCAGAGACGAGACAGACTTACTTAAAGCTGCTGAAATTGCGGACGTGTTTTCACTGATTCACTGTCCAGTTCCCGTGGGAGAGAGGAAGGCTGAGTTAATTGTAAAAGTGCGGTGCAGATGCTGTAAACAATGGCAAGTCGGTCGTTAGTAGTAACAAGTTCTCTCCAGTGTGCTCATTTAGCAAAAGGCCTGGCCATCTCATAAGAGATGGCCAGGCCATCTCTTATGAGATGGCCTTTGCAAAGTAGCAAAAGGTGCTTTTACCAAACCACTGGCCTCATATAACACCACGAAAACAGATCCCTCTAACTAGTTATTTACCCCATATATGTCAAAAGGATCAGTCTCCTTTGATGATAACTTAAAATACTCAGTAAATATCATAAGGGATACTGCTGGACGCCGGTCCCTGGGAATGAAAAAAGCTACACTGGTGAAAAGGTGTATTTAAAGGATTGATCCATTTCCAATCCCGTTAGCCAGAGTACACATTGACAATCCTATAGTGAAGGGAGAAGTGATTGTTGGGGCCAGTAGTGATCAGTCCTTGCCCATACCTAATGCTGAGGTTTTATTAGCTAATGACTTGGCCGTTGGTGCGGTCTTTCCATCCCTTATTAATAAAGACTCAACACTCCCATATAATCCTACAAAGAACTTGAGCGGGAACAACATAATTTGTCAAAAGTTTGTGCTATGACCCAAGCACAAGCCTCCCAGAACAATCCCGTTGCTGATCAGTCTTTTCCAAAACCTCCGAATCCTCCAGATCAAGGAGGCAGTAGACATCTGCCGAAACGATAATTACTCCCAGTGAGGTTTAAAGCACTGGATCAAGGGGTGCTGTGAACTTATCATTACACCTAGCTGTGACCTCGCTCAACGTTTCCCTTTGCGACTCCCTTTTGTGACAACTCTCTTCCTCCACACAAAACTACAAGCACCTAATAACACACACACACCCTTCACTCAAAAATTCAAAATTATCATGGCGACTCATACACCAGCCTCGGAGTCCCCATCTGGGGAGGGGACCACAAATGTTCTCAGGTCGGACTGCTCTTCTGATAACGACCATAAGTGTCTTGATACCCCTTAATTTTTTCTTCATTAACTTCTGCAACATTCGCGGTCTAAGATCCAATTTTCAACACCACCTCTCTCCTCTTCTAAACCTCATCTTCTTTTCCTCACTGAAACTCAGGTGTCTGAGGCAACTGACAGTAGCCCCTTTTCTCTTCCCTCCTACTTTCCCTATCCTCATTTTCAATCCAAAGCTGGATGTTGCGTTTATGTGTTCAACGACTTACGCTCTCGTGGCCACGCTCTTGAATCTTCCGAGTTTTCCACCATCTGGCTACGACTACAGAGTCACTCTCAAAATAAATTTATTTGTGCTGCATACCTCTCACCTAACTCCTCTGACTATAAGAAATTTTTTTGACTACTTAACTTCCAAAGTGGAGCACATTCTGACTCTTCCCTTTTGCAGAGATCTTCATTCTTGGAGACTTCAATGTTCACCACCAGCTTTGGCTTTCCTCTCCCTTCACTGACCATCCTGGTGAACTAGCCCTCAACTTTGCTATCCTCCACGACCAGGAATTGGTGTAACATCCTACTCATATTCCTGACGGCCTTGGAGATACGCCAAACATTGTTGATCTTTTCCTGACCTCTAATCCTTCTGTTTATGCTGTCAACCTCTTATGCTGTCACCACTCTTCTCCGTTGGGCTCCTACGATCACAATCTCATTTCTGTATCTTGCCCTATTGCTTCAATCCCTCCTCAGGATCCCCCTAAGCGGAGGTGCCAGAGGCAATTCCGCGTAGGGGGATCCTGAGATGTTGCTGCCAAAGCTGCTCTTGATGCAATAAATTCTTTGCGCCTTGGAGAGAAAAAATTAATTGCTGAGGTTATTCGATCAAGCAATGTAGCTGATGTCGAGAATGATTACTGTCCTAATAGTGTCTTTGGTGATGCTGAAGAACGAGCTCCCAAATTTCACCACCCACCTACACCTTACTAGTTTGTAGCATATTATAGGGAAGGTCGGGGAAACTTTATTCACGCTGCCAAGTATCTAAAAATAAAGGTTGGAGTATTCCCTATAAATAACATAAAAAAAATATGGCAAAGATGTCTTGATCCGAGCTAAAGATTTAACACAAATGATGATGCTCCTCCACCTACTATGCCCTTCTGTTGGAATGTTGGAATCTATCAAGCCGCACCGACATTCAGTTACTGTAAAGGACGTATTTACAACCAGGACCTGTACGAACCCTCAGAAAAAGACATACTTCAGTTATGTCCAGATAATGTACAACGAGTGGCTAAGATTAAAGGCAATGGTAATATGATAATGCTCAAATTCTATGGTTCTTTTCTCCCTGACCGTGTTAAGATCAGTCCTCTTTCTCTACCAGTAAAGGCTTTCATCGATCGTCCATTGCAATGTTACAAGTGTTACATGTTCGGTCATGGAAAGAACAACTGTACAAGTCTTTCCCGGTGTGGTCACTTCCCTGCCCTTAACTCCCACCCTACTGATGAACGCGAATCAAACCCTTATTGCTTCTTCTGCAGAGGAGCTCATCCACTACACTTTCGACAGTGCATGAGGTAACGGCTTGAGCAGGACATCCTTCAACTGGCTAATTATCAGTTCATTAGTCTTGGTAGTGCCAGGCAGGAACTTCTTTTTAGACAGAAAGATGATGGAGTAAATACATACGCCTCCTCCCTCCACTCAAGTTCCTCTACCACACTTAATAAGGCTGCAACACCTTCCTGCTTTACTCAGACATCAAATGTTTCTTCCTGCTCTTATGAGAATGTCGCTCCTTCAATTACTGTTTTGGAAAGTGTCACTTCCTCTGCATCTTAACCAAGCCCTCCACTACATCTTCAGCAAAGCCCTGCATTGCATCTTCATTAGCTACATCACAGACTCCTCGTACAAAAGTACATATTGTTGAAGTCCACGCTCCCAAGGATTCCCAACCACAAACGAATTTCAAGACCTTTAAACCGTCATAGCCACATACTAACAATTCTCCCACGCTACCTCCTCATTCCTACCAGAAACGTTCCTGGGGCTCTGTTGAGTCTCTAGACTCAACGGGCGTCGCCCCCGCCCCCCACCCAAAAAAAAAAAAAAAATCCCTGTGGGAGTGTCAGATGTCCCTGATATGGATATAAATGGTTTCTCTGCCGTCTTCCAAATAAGTCCTCCTCCAAGAGCGATACCGATACGTCTTTGTCGAGGAATCCTCCTCCTCCGGTCTCTTCAGTTTCTGAGACTCGTGTGCGAGTAGCTATTCCCACACCAGTTACACAATCTCAGGTTTCTGCGCCTACAAGTAACGTAGGATCAGGTAACCTTCGCTAGCCAAGTATGTTTACTAGTCAGTTTGGCGAAGGGAATCTTCTCTCTGTGGTTTCCCTGAAAATCCCCTCAAAATAGTAAAAATCAAGATTCTACAGTGGAATTGTTGCAGCTTGCGTGCCTCCTGCGAGGAACACGCTGTTTGCATTTTTTTTTTTTTTCCAAGAGACAATGCTCGGAGAATCAACTGGGTCCTGGGTATCGTGCTTTCTTCTCCACTCCATTTCTTGGTCAGGTCCACCACGGTACCACTCAGTGTGGTCCTGGGTATCGTGCTTTCTTCTCCACTCCATTTCCTGGTCAAGGCATCCACGGTAGCACTGCCATCTTTATTCGCAATGATATTCCTTTCATTCACCAGCTGGTTCACTCGCCGCTGCAGGTTCTTACTATCAAGGTTTTTATAAATCTTTTTTATTTATTCATTGTGCGGTCTGTACCTACCTCCCAGTGTTCCTATAAAGATAAATGAACTTTGTGTTATGATGACGATGTCACCCCTCGTAATCTTTTAATTGCTTCTGTTACCGAGGATTCAGCTGAGGAACCGAGGAAAAGCTGTTTTAGCTAGAGATGAGATGTGAAGTTTCCAGTTCAGATTATAAGTAAAGGACAGACCGAGGATGTTTAGTGTAGAAGAGGGGGACAGTTGAGTGTCATTGAAGAAGAGGAGATAGTTGTCTGGAAGGTTGTGTCGAGTTGATAGATGGAGGAATTGAGTTTTTGAGGCATTGAACAATGCCAAGTTTGCTCTGCCCCAATCAGAAATTTTAGAAAGATCAGAAGTCAGGCGTTCTGTGGCTTCCCTGCGTGATATGTTTACCTCCTGAAGGGTTGGACATCTATGAAAAGACGTGGAAAAGTGCAGGGTGGTATCATCAGCGTAGGAGTGGATAGGACAAGAAGTTTGGTTTAGAAGATCATTAATGAATAATAAGAAGAGAGTGGGTGACAGGACAGAACCCTGAGGAACACCACTGTTAATAGATTTAGGAGAAGAACATTGACCGTCTACCACAGCAGCAGCAATAGAAAGAAAAATAGAAAGGAAACTTGAGATGAAGTTACAGAGAGAAGGATAGAAACCGTAGGAGGGTAGTTTGGAATCAAAGCTTTGTGCCAGACTCTATCAAAAGCTTTTGATATGTCCAAGGCAACAGCAAAAGTTTCACCAAAATCTCTAAAAAGAGGATGACCAAGACTCAGTAAGGAAAGCCAGAAGATCACCAGTAGAGCGGCCTTGACGGAACCCATACTGGCGATCAGATAGAAGGTTGTGAAGTGATAGATGTTTAAGAATCTTCCTGTTGAGGATAGATTCAAAAACTTTAGATAGGCAGGAAATTAATGCAATAGGACGGTAGTTTGAGGATTTAGAACGGTCACCCTTTTTAGGAACAGGTTGAATGTAGGCAAACTTCCAGCAAGAAGGAAAGGTAGATGTTGACAGACAGAGCTGAAAGAGTTTGACTAGGCAAGGTACAAGCACGGAGGCACAGTTTCGGAGAACAATAGGAGGGACCCCATCAGGTCCATAAGCCTTCCGAGGGTTTAGGCAAGCGAGGGCATGGAAAACATCATTGCGAAGAATTTTAATAAGTGGCATGAAGTAGTCAGTGGGTAGAGGAGAGGGAGGAACAAGCCCAGAATCGTCCAAGGTAGTGTTTTTAGCAAAGGTCTGAGCAAAGAGTTCAGCTTTAGAAATAGATGTGATAGCAGTGGTGCCATCTGGTTGAAATAGAGGAGGGAAAGAAGAGGAAGCAAAGTTATTGGAGATATTTTTGGCTAGATGCCAGAAATCACGAGGGAAGTTAGATCTTGAAAGGTTTTGACATTTTCTGTTAATGAAGGAGTTTTTGGCTAGTTGGAGAACAGACTTGGCATGGTTCCGGGCAGAAATATAAAGTGCATGAGATTCTGGTGATGGAAGGCTTAAGTACCTTTTGTGGGCCACCTCTCTATCATGTATAGCACGAGAACAAGCTGTGTTAAACCAAGGTTTAGAAGGTTTGGGACGAAAAAAAGAGTGAGGAATGTATGCCTCCATGCCAGATACTATCACCTCTTTTATGCGCTCAGCACACAAAGACGGGTCTCTGACACGGAAGCAGTAGTCATTCCAAGGAAAATCAGCAAAATACCTCCTCAGGTCCCCCCAACTAGCAGAGGCAAAATGCCAGAGGCACCTTCGCTTAGGGGGATCATGAGGAGGGATTGGAGTGATAGGACAAGATAAAGATATGAGATTGTGATCGGAGGAGCCCAACGGAGAAGAAAGGGTGACAGCATAAGCAGAAGGATTAGAGGTCAGGAAAAGGTCAAGAATGTTGAGCGTATCTCCAAGACGGTCAGGAATACGAGTAGGGTGTTGCACCAATTGCTCTAGGTCATGGAGGATAGCAAAGTTGTAGGCTAGTTCACCAGGATGGTTAGTGAAGGGAGAGGAAAGCCAAAGCTCGTGGTGAACATTGAAGTCTCCAAGAATGGAGATCTCTGCAAAAGGGAAGAGGGTCAGAATGTGCTCCACTTTGGAAGTTAAGTAGTCAAAGAATTTCTTATAGTCAGAGGAGTTAGGTGAGAGGTATACAGCACAGATAAATTTAGTATGAGAGTGACTCTGTAGTCGTAGCCAGATGATGGAAAACTCGGAAGATTCAAGAGCGTGGGCACGAGAGCAGGTTAAGTCATTGCGCACATAAACGCAGCATCCAGCTTTGGATCGAAAATGAGGATAGAGAAAGTAGGAGGGAACAGAAAAGGGGCTACTGTCAGTTGCCTCAGACACCTGAGTTTCTGTGAGGAAAAGAAGATGAGGTTTAGAAGAGGAGAGGTGGTGTTCTACAGATTGAAAATTAGATCTTAGACCGCAAATGTTGCAGAAGTTAATGAAGAAAAAGTTGACTGATGCTTTATTGTCTCTGGAATCTTCCATTTGTGAGGCATTTGCTAATAAGCAACACCATGATTTACTGATTTAGAGAAAATTTATGATCAGCTTGGCGTCATGGCTTTTTACTTAGTCATTTCGAGTATGGTCTCCGCAGCCGACTTCCTATTTTTATTCAACAGTTTTTATCACGGGTACGGATACGGGTTGATGGCGATCTGTCAGGGGTTCTCTCACTTGAAGATGGCGTACCGCAAGGAAGTATATTTAGTGTCACACTTTTCGCTGTAGCTATAAGGAGTGTCATTGGTGTACTTCCGGAGGGAGTAAATGGTAGTTTATATGTCGATGACTTGCTGATCTCCTTTTTTTGGGGCGCACATGCCTCTGATTGAGAGGAAATTGCAGTTAGCAATTAATGGGATTTCTCATTGGGCAGTAACTCGTGTTCAATGTCTTCCCGACTCTGTTCCTTGTGTGGCCACTCCTGTTTATGTGTGTCTCACCAGAGTTTCCCTAAACCTTTTGGTGTTAAGGTTGTATCTGCTATGGCGGCATTAAATGTAACCTCCGTTTCTGTAAGTCCCTGTAGATATGCCAGAGTTGGTTACTGGCAATCCCCTTCGGTCCTGCTATCCGTAATGAGAACCTCCTTTACTAAACTGTTACATTACAGTTGGTTCTACATTTTTTTTTCTTTTTCTATTCTCTCTCTCTCTCTCTCTCTCTCTCTCTCTCTCTCTCTCTCTCTCTCTCTCTCTCTCTCTCTCTCTCTCTCTCTCTCTCTCTCTCTCTCTCTCTCACTTTGGAAGCTGTTCTGGTGTGTAGTACAGCTTAAAGCAAGGAGTTATGCACAAGGAAACTCGGCATATATCACAGCTGTAGATACTTCTCTTTACTTTCTTTTGCATCACACAGTAGATACATCTCTAAACTTTCTTTGTGGTGTCACCTTCACCTAACGGTGTCTCTATGGAAAAATGTTTTCCACTCAGTCTTGTAGGGTATGGCCCAAGAGTGACTGAACTTGTAGGTTTCCTTATCCAATACACATCTTTGCCATATGTGTTCATTATCTGTTCAATCGGGAGCAACTTGAAGTCAGGAGTTTTTTTTTTTTTCTAGCCACCATTTCTCTTGTAGATTACATGACAGTTAGGCAGTCATTTCTATAAGTCTGAGAAATATCTTCTTGTAGTACTTGCTAATACCTTTGCGAGTGATACTTAGAGCAGATGTCATCTGGTCCATTAGATCTATTCCCCCCTTTTGCAGTTTCTTGCATTTTATGCACACTGAAGGCTTGCTTACTTCTTTCCCACCAGATTGTACAGTTTCCATCGAATCATCATAGATTGTGCTGAGCATGTTTACATACTTTTTGTCTCCCCATTTCATATGCATCACTTTGTTATTGAATCTGGTGATTGTCTCTTTCTTTTACTGTTTCTTTTCCTTTACCTCCTCGGAAAGTCCCTTCCTGTTGAATTTTACTGTGCCTATGGCATCAGTTCCATGAGTTAAAAGGATATCATACAACTCAAATGATGCATAGAAGTTATCCATTCTAAGCACATAGCCTTTATTCAGTAGGGGCTTCATAAGTGCAAGGACAATTTTAGTTGACTTACCTAGCTTGGTTACATCCTGATCTGACAATCCTGGCATTTGGCAATCATATTGTGTTTTTTTTTTTCCTGTATAGGAAAAAACATCCATACATACACACTTTTAGTATCTGCTAGAATGTAATCTCCATGCCAAACCTTGCCCTCTTCAGTGGAATATATCTCTTCTCACTAAGTCTTCCTTTTCTACAGCAGCAATGACTCATCAGTGCTAATGTTTTCCTTTGGGATGTAATTATTCCTAAACTTGTCTAGAATCTCCCTAAATTTGAAAGCAGGATCACCATCTTCTTTGTCAGATAAATACAAATACTTGAGAAGAAGTGCAAATCTGTCTCGAGACATACATTTTCCAGAAAAGGGTGTTGCAAGCAACTGGTTTGTGGAATGATATGAGTAATTAGTAGGCTTCCTTAATATGCCCTGCAGAATTGCCAAACCTACAAAGGTATACATCTCTCCTAAATTAGTTAGTTTCCACAGCAGACCTCTACTCTTTCTCTTCATTTTTCCCTTCCTCCTCTTTTGCTCACAGACCATGGCAGCATATCTGTTTGTTTCACTAACTAGATATTCAATAATATCATCATCTACAAAAGCCAAAAATATATCCAGTAGGTTTTGAGTTTTTTTCCAAAATTACTTTAACACCCGTGTCTCCGGTGAAAGTCAATCGCTCTCTACCAACAGGAGACAGACTCATATACCCAACTATAACAGTTATCATAGCCACTAGCTTCACCATCGGACAGACTGTCATCTGCTTCCTCTACAATATTAGACTGTGAATCATCTCCACTAGCAGTGTCATCATCATCATCATCATCATCACTCCCTGATGTGCTTTATGCATCACTGCTGATAGCATCCATAAACTCATCATCTAAATCATGACTCAGAATCAGCTGTATATCATCATCAGTAATCCTCATCCTTCAAGGAAGCATGGTTGTATCTAAATTCCCAAATATGAAAAGAAAATATTGAGATATCGGGGTTATAGTAGACACAAAGCAGTGTTGCACTTTCCGTGACAACTGGGGACTGAGTGAGAATTTAAGTGGGAAGTCACGTACGCCATGGAGAGTCATAAGTTGCTAATTACTATTTTTTATTCATTTCTTTCTTTCTTTATTTATTTATTTATTTATTTATTTATTTATCTATTTATTTTTTGCTTATTATGCACTCATACGTGACCGTCTATATATAGTCGCTATTGGGAAATACAGGGCATTAATCTTGGAGACGAGTCTATATATAGTTATCCCGCAACTTTTTGCTAGAATCTAAACCGTCTATATATAGTTCCACCGCCGGCAAGGAGTTTTTGGCTAGTTGAACAGACTTGGCATGGTTGCAGGCAGAAATATAAAGCGCATGAAATTCTGATGATAGAATGCTCAAGCATCTTTTGTGGACCACGTTTCTATCATGTATAGCATGAGAACAGACTGTGTTAAACCAAGGTTTCGAATATTTACACCGAAAAAAAGAGTGAGGAATGTACACCTTCACGCCAGGCACTATCACCTCTATAATGCGCTCAGCATACAGAGAAGGGTCTCTGACAAAGAAGCAGTAGTTCTTCCAAAATCAGTAAAATAGTTCCTCAGGTCTCCCCAACTAGCAGAGACAAAATGTCAAAGTTACCTCCGCCTTGGGAGGTAACTTTGGGAGGATCCCTTGGGGGATCCTGAGGAGGGATTGGAACGATAGACAAGATACAGGTATGAGATTGTGATCGGAGACTTGTGAATCAGATCTGTGGCGAGACTTGTGGATTAGCCGTGATAAATCGAAATCAAATTCGGAGCACCACCGGAGCACGTGTCGCCTGCAGCACACACTCACTCGAGAGAGAGAGAGAGAGAGAGAGAGAGAGAGAGAGAGAGAGAGAGTAATATGGAGCATAGGGAACAATATATTATGGTTTTCACTTCATTCAAAATCACTCAATATGGGACAGAAAAAAAAGAAAAGAGAGATGGAGAAGCTACGGATTTCTAATAAAGGTCTGAAATAGATACAAGTTGGTTTCTTAATAAAATAATACGTCAGAGAGAAAAAAAACTGAGGAAAGTCGATGATTTAATAAAATGCCGATTAATCTATTTAACGTTCACTAAGCAAAAATACAATGTATGAAATTGTAGTTTTGACCGTTGCTAAAAACCAGTTTTGTGATATTTTGCTGTTGGGTAGTGGATTTTGTGGTATTTATGTCGCTTGTGTGTTTTATTGCCGTTCATTCTATTTATTAAGTATGATTGTATTTATGAAGGGTTTCATTCCATCACTAACATATTTAAATGTTTACTGATCTCTCTCTCTCTCTCTCTCTCTCTCTCTCTCTCTCTCTCTCTCTCTCTCTCTCTCTCTCTCTCTCTCTCTCTCTCTCTCTCTCTCTTCCATCATTTGAGGACAAGAATAAGAATTTGATGTCTCCTTTCACAGGCAGTGTTTTTCGCTCTACATGAACCTTTTGAATTGGTTTTCGTTTCACATCACCTTGATGTTAATTATGGTCCTGTGCACGTATTTTCAACTTGGACTTTTTTTTCTCTCCTTTACCGTAAATCAAGTATTAGAGTGAGAAGAGTAGAGGAGTAACGGAAAAGTAAGAAAATGGAGAAAGAGTATTATTTGACATGTTTGGTGATGATAGTGTGAACAGTTGCTAACCCTGCACACACACTGCCTTATATTACGACGTGGGAAATCATATTAGCATATTAGCATCACCGACGTCAAGCCATGCATACCTATCAACCTTACCGACGGGACACGTGATCAGGCACCAGTTTTTATATTGTTCATTATGCCACCCTTCGCACCACACTTTAAAGATAGTTTAGGGAACTACTTTACATGCATGAGAGAGAGAGAGAGAGAGAGAGAGAGAGAGAGAGAGAGAGAGAGAGAGAGAGAGAGAGAGAGAGAGAGAGAGAGAGAGAGAGAGAGAGAGAGAGAGAGAGAGAGAGAGAGAGAGAGAGAGAGAGAGAGAGGAGAGAGAGACGAGAGAGAGAGAGAGAGAGAGAGAGAGAGAGAGAGAGAGAGAGAGAGAGAGAGAGAGAGAGAGAGAGAGAGAGAGAGAGAGAGAGAGAGAGAGAGAGAGAGAGAGAGAATGTGGTAACTTCACGAAACTAAAAAAATAAAAATTGCAATGAAAATATGATCTTTATGCATATGTTTATGAATATACAATATGTTAGTGAATATGTTCTAATGGATATATAAGAAGTTGAGTGAGTACCGCAATGATGTTGAAGTGTGTTATTGTTGTGCATAGTCAAAGAATTAATGTACAGAGTTTATAGATATTATGTCGCATGAAGAGATAAGATGTACTGAAGCATAGTGGAACAACTTCATGTCATCACTAAGCTAATAAGCAAATGGAAATCCCACAGGTAAATATTTTAGTGCTTTATTTTGTCACATAGTTTTTGCGTTGGAAAGTGATGGTACTATTTACAAACATCGTTATGTATAGTGCATAAAAGAGTTAGAACTTATCAGAAAATAAGTGAATTCAGGATAATGATATAAGAGATGACAAGTTTTATCTATGCTAGATGAAAAATGATTGAGAAAGATAAAAGCCATTATTAGTCATGAAAAAGCCGTTAAGATTTGTACTATGTAACTTATCTTTGTGTTCGTTTACCTAAGTGTTGGCATGTGATGTAAAGCGTTAATTTCTTGATTTTTCGGACTTTCTATGAAACAGGAAGGAAGTTGAATAGTATAAACTCAATTGTAGATTAGTCACAAAACCCTATTCATGGCAACTCAGAATCAGATCTATTCCCCAAATGTTGGCTTGAGATTGAGATTTCCGCGAAAGTCAGGATGTGTTCGCTTTGTAAGTTGAGTAGTCAAAGATTTTTTTTATAGTAGAGGAGTTAGGTGATAGATATACAGCACATAAAAAGTTAGTTTTAGAGTGACTCCTACAGTAGTAACCAAATAGTGGAAAATTGGGGAGATTTATGAGAGTGGGCACGACAGCAAGTCGTTGCATGCACACATAGACGCAACATCCAGTTTTGGTTTGAAAATGAGGATAGAGAAAGTAGGAGAAAATAAAGGATGTGCTACTGTCACTTGCCTTAGACACCTGTGTTTCTGTGAGGAATAGGAAATGAATTTTAGTAAAGTAGAGCTGGTGTTGTACAGATTGAAAATTAGATCTTCGGTCTCAAATGTTGCAGAAGTTAATGAAGAAAAGTTGAGAAGACTGTCTAGACACTTAAGAGTCGATACCAGAAGAGCGGTCTAACCTGGGGACATTTGTGGTACCCTTCTCAGACGGGGACTCCGAGGCTGGTGTACGAGTCGCCCTATTTGATTTAGAATTTTGAGTGAAGGGTGTGTGTGTCATTAGGTGCATGTAGTTTTGTGTGAAGGAAGAGAGTTGCCTTTGGAGGGCATGCTGTGACCTCCCCCGTTATGTTGTAAGAGAAAGTTTCAGGAAATAATCTTGTGTTGAGAGTTACTGGGTTTGTTTCCTGATGTATTCTTGGTGAATGCTGCTTCTCGCTACTTCCTGTCATCCCAAGCCTCAGCACCGCGAGGTTGTAACAGCACTGACACACAGGTTGTCCTCGGTATGCGCCATAAAGACGAGGAAAACTTCGATCCGAAAGAGTCTTGTGAATTTTTATCATAAGATTAATATCGGGTTATAAAAAAATGTTGATGCGTCTATGCCTAGTACTGTTTTGAGTGTGTAGGCGAAGCATTGTATCGCACCCGAATTTGGATGAGTGGGTGATAGATCGAAGGCTTGTCAAGAAACATTCTATACCCATGAGAGATTGCCGGCTGCAGATGAAAATACTTACTGCCACGAAATTTGAGAGGTGTGTGATCATGTATTTGAGCATCTTATAGAGGACGCATGAACATGAAACCATTACATAGGGAGATAGCGTATTTTATTTCCCATTATTTATTTATCTTTGTCTCATCCGCCTTTAGGAATATGAACAGCCTAGACCTTTTGTGTCTTCGTACATCCTTTCATGACTTGTTAAGGACGCCCAGGAATAGCAATGAGATGTGTAATAAACTGATAATAAAATGTTATAGAACCACCTGACTCCTCATACTAAGTTGATACAACATGAAGAGTTTGTGTAGATTTTATAACAATTAATGATGTTATTTAATGCCGAGCTAATATCATGTATAGACGATGTTCTAGGAACCTTTGTTGGTGATTAATTTTTCAAATGCTGCTGGCTAATTGCGCTGGTCGAATGTTCGAAGCAGTACAACGCGTTTCAAAATAACCACGGTTTAAGACAGTTTACTGGACTATATTCGCCTCATGAGGAAAATGACTGTCGGACTGAACAATATCGGTTACTATTTTGATAACATTGTTGTCCGAAATTCCATTGGTGTGAATAACTAGACGAATTATAGAAGTTACTCGAACGACCTCGTTTTCACGAACTAACTGCCGCCCAACAAATGCTATTTTGTCTATTCGTCTATAAGATATTTCGATTACATGCTTGGAAACAACACAGTACAGAATATTGATAAAGTTAAAGCTTTATCACTGACATCCTAAATATATATATATATATATATATATATATATATATATATATATATATATATATATATATATATATATATATATATATATATATATATATATATATATATATATATATATATATATATATATATATATATATATATATATATATATATATATATATATATATATATATATAAGTAATGCTAGTGTTATTTTAGCTGGCGGTCAACCTGATGGCCGTTCCACCCAGCCGCGAAGAGATGAAAGCGGCAGATGGGACTTCGTAAGGATGAGTGGCGGATCGCGGACTCGCGTGTCGCTGCCCGTGTGGGTGTGCTTGGGTTCCTGTGTGTCAGCCAGTGAGCCAGATTCCATATAGTTCCCTCATTATCAATGATATGAAGGACGGCGCGTTGTCGGACACTGACGTGCAATGCTGATTGTGTGTAGTTGATTGGATACAGTACATTGTGTAGTAATCGAACAATACGCAGACGCAGATATGAAAAAATTTTTTAAAAAACTTTCATTGAATAAGTTAATCGTTAAGAAACCACACATATAATTACTTACAATTAGCACACGTTAAGAGAAAACTAATACAAATGTTGATCGTGAAAATATATATTAATGACACCGATGTGACGAATGTAACTGGTGGTTTTACAATCACATGAACAAAACAATACTGTAATTTGTATGGCTGTGAGTGATAAAATCTTCAAAGAGAAGGAATATCAAGAGTGCAGGAGCCGAGCTGACTCCAAAGGTTGAGTAGAGGTGGTTTTCTCCCTAGCACAACTAGCACCACCTACTCACAGTGAATAACCTTCACCATTTTACATCTTACCATTTTACAGTGCCTCACCCGTTATATTGTAGTTTAAAAATAAATAAATAAAAACATCAATGGCACTTATGATCACGCTAAGTTGTAAGTTACATAATTTGGAGCATTTCTGGTTACAGCATTTGTCGTAAATTATAAAACTCTCAAACGAATTTTCAAAATATCTTAATTTACTCTCTGAACCCTGTGCTGGCTCAATCTAGCTGGTAGTGTGTGTGTTACTATGCTGGTTTCCGGTATGGAATGGCGCATGCTCACTTGTATCTTTTGTTCAGCCAATGAAAACTGTTTTCAATGACGTATGACAAGACATCTACTTACGCTGTGGTTTCACTCGAGGTCCACCCTGTAATCGGGTTCCCCTCCCCTCTGCGCATGCATGAACGATTCGATGCTTTATTTGCGCCCTGCCGTTGTGAAGTGCTCTGATGATGAATTCGGTAGATTACATATTTGGCTCATGGTTTCTTGGGACAGTTTGTTGACTCAGGTTAGATTAACCTAAGGCTGGATTAGGTTACGAAAATAATATGTCTTTGGAAAGTGAGATTCTAGGGTGAGATTTATTGGGGGTCCAGGGTAAGAGCGGTTATATGACAAAATGTTTAGTTAGGTTGGGTTAAGCTAGTTTAGTCTCCTGGAAAGGGGCTATCCAGGGAGGGAGCAGATTCCCTGATTACGTCAGGTTAGATTAGGTTAGTATCTTTAACCGGAGGACCGGGTGTGAAGGGCGACGTAGCAATTCCCTCCATCTCCCCAATCTAGGTTAGATTAGGTAAAGTTCGATTAAGCTAGAAATTTTCCAGAGGGCGCAGGTTCCCTGATTACATCAGGTTAGGTTAGGTTAGTGTTCTTAACCGGAGGGCCGGGGATGAGGGGCGTCGTAGCAATTCCCCCCATCCCCCCGATCTAGGTTAGGTAAAGTTCGGTTAGGCTAGAAATTTTCCATTTTTCGAAATAAAATGTCTCATTTTTTTTTTACCTTTTATTGAAGTCCAAATTGTGCCTAATTTGGCTTCCACTACCCTAAAACAACGCTTTCCCACCAGGTCCCCAAGCTTGTCAGAATTGTGAAAGAGAAAAAGAAGATAGGATGTATTGTGTTAAACTCTTCTTCACAACTCTGCTTATCTTCCAACGACTCACCTTTACTGTGCAACTCATCACTTTACTCATACACTAGCCTCAGAATCCCCATCTGAAGAGGGAACCACAAATGTCCCCAAGTCGGACTGCTCTTCTGGTATCGACTCAAAGTGTCTTGACACCACCATCAACTTTTTTTTCATTAAATTCCACAACATTCGCGGTCTTAGATCTATTTTTCAATCTGTAGAACACCACCTTTCTTCTACTAAACCTTATCTTCTTTTCTTCATTGAAACACAGGTATCTGAGGTAACTGGGAGTAGCCCCTTTTCTGTTCTCCCCTACTTTTTCTATCATCATTTTCAATCCAAAGTTGGATGTTGAATCTATGTCCACAACGACTTAACCTGCTCTCGTGCCACGCTCTTGAATCTTCCGAGTTTTCCGTCATCTGGCTACGACTAAAGAGTCATTTTCAAAGTAAATGTATATGTGCTGTATACCTCTCACATAAGAAATTCTTTGACTACTTAAATTCCAAAGTGGAGCACATTTTGACTCTCTTCCCTTTTGCGGAGATCTCCATTTTTGGAGACTTCAGTGTTCACCACTAGCTTTGGCTTTCCTATCCCTTCGCTGACCATCCCGGTGAACTAGCCTTTAACTTGCTATCTTCTACGACCTAGAGCAATTGGTGCAAAAACCTGATCGTATTCCTTATCGTCTTGGAGACACGTCCATCATTCTTGACATTTTCCTAATCTCTAATCCTTCTGCTTATGTTGCTACCCTATCTTTTCCGTTGGGCTTCTCCTTTCACAATATCATATTTGTTTCTTTTCCTATCGCTCCAATCCCTCCCACTGAGCAGTGCCTCTAGCGTTTTGCCTATGCCCGTTGAGGGGACCTGAGGAGGTATTTTGCTGATTTTCCTTGTCAGTGGCCCGTCTCTTTTTGCCGAGCACATAACAGAGGTGATAACGTCTGGCATGGAGGCGTACATTCCTCACACTTTTTCTCAACCTAAACCTTCCAAACCTTGGTTTAAAACAGCCTATTCCCATACTATACATGATAGAGAGCTGGCTCACATAAGGTACTTCAGCCCTCCATCATCAGAATCTCATGCGCTTTATATTTCTGCCCGGAACCGTGCCTAGTCTGTTATCCAACTACCCAAAAACCCCTTCATTAATAGAAAGTGTCCAAAACTTTCAAGATCTAACTCCCCTCGTGACTTCTGGCACCTAGCCAAAAACATGTCCAATAACTTTGCTTCTTCTTTCCCTCCTTTATTTCAACCAGGTGTCATCACAGCTATCTCATCTCTAAAGCTGAACTCTTCGCTCAGATTTTTGCTAAAAACTCTCCTCCACCTTCTGACCTATTAAAATTCTTCGTAATGATGTTTTCCATGCCCTCGCTGGCGTAAACCCTCTGAAGGTTAACGGACATGATAGGGGCCCTCT
>NC_087163.1:17442084-17512084 GCF_035594125.1 Scylla paramamosain
GGCTAAGAGATCTTGTTTTAAAGTGTTCGATAGCGAGACAGTCCTTTTGTTTAGTATGTTCTGCGCCAGCGTCTTTCTCGCCACTGACCTACGCACTGAAACAATGGAGGAGGGGATGGAGACGGAAAAAGAGGGGGAAGGAAGGGAAGGAAGCGGTGGAGGAGACTGTGGAGAATGCAGCGGAGTTGAGGTGGCGGTGAGGGAGATCGTGAAGGGGATCCGTCTATCCTCACGAACACGCTGTATGGAAGGAGAGAGAGAGAGAGAGAGAGAGAGAGAGAGAGAGAGAGAGAGAGAGAGAGAGAGAGAGAGAGAGAGAGAGCACTTTTTAAGGTATAAAGATAAAAAAGAATAATGAACATCTCATATAAGAAAAATAGAAGTGTTGGGAATAGGTTTAACTATTTTTGCAGGTTTTTTTATTCCATGTTCTTCAGAGGAATTGACTAGAACAGAATTGACTAGAATTGAATAGAATGTGACTTTTTTTTTCTTTACAATATCTCTCTCTCTCTCTCTCTCTCTCTCTCTCTCTCTCTCTCTCTCTCTCTCTCTCTCTCTCTGTTCATAAGCACATCTGCAGATGACTAATCAAACAAAGCCATGGACTACGTGAACTAATCGAGACTCAGATAAACTTATCTATTTATCCATTTATGTGTTTATGTTGATAACACTACTCAGGTTGTTAGGTTCATTGTGAATTAACATATAAACATTGTAAACCTTACTACAAACACACACACACACACACACACACACACACACACACACACACACACACACACACACACACACACACACACACACATTTTTATATGAAAAAAAAATATAGAAATGTATATTCTGGGAGACTATAAATTATATTTATAGATGAACGAGGAAAATCTTTTTGAATATATCAACTTTTTCTTTTTCTTTTATTTATTTATTTATTTCACTAATTTCTAAGCCAACTAGAATTACCAGCACTTCCGCCTCCGTTTTAGATCACATCTCGGCAACACAACTCGGAGATAATGTCGATAACTATATAATTCAAACTGATATCGCTTACCATTTTCCAGTTTGAAATTATATCTTCAAAGCAAAAATTCTCAGTTTATATTTAAAAGACAAATCAGCACTTTTTTCTTTATGTAAGAGGGACACTGGTCAAGGGCAACAAAAGTCTAATACAAAAAAAAAATACCCACTGAAATGCCAGTCCCATAAGAGGGTCCAAAGTGGTAGTCAAAAACTGAAGGATAAGTGTCTTGAAACCTCCCTCTTGAAGGAATTCAAGTCATAGGAAGGTGGAAATACAGAAGCAGGCAGGTAGTTCCAGAGTTTACCAGAGAAAGGGATGAATGATTGAGAATACTGGTTAACTCTTGCGTTAGAGAGGTGGACAGAATAGGGGTGAGAAAAAGAAGAAAGTCTTGTGCAGCGAGACCGCAGGAGGAGGGGAGGCATGCAGTTAGCAGGATCAGAAGAACAGTTAGCATAAAAATAGCGGTAGAAGACAGCTAGAGATGCAACATTGCGGCGATGAGAGAGAGGCTGAAGACAGTCAGTTAGAGGAGAGGAGTTGATGAGACGAAAAGTTTTTGATTCCACCCTGTCTAGAAGAGCAGTATGAGTGGAACCCCCCAGACATGTGAAGCATACTCCATACATGGATGGATAAGGCCCTTGTACAGAGTTAGCAGCCGGGGGGGTTCAAAAAAAAACTGGCGGAGACGTCTCAGAACACCTAACTTCATAGAAGCTGTTTTAGCTAGAGATGAGATGTGAAGTTTCCAATTCAGATTATAAGTAAAGGACAGACCGAGGAGGTTCAGTATAGAGTCCTGAAGGGTTGGTCGTCTATGAAAAGACATGGAAAAGTGCAGGGTGGTATCATCAGCGTAGGAGTGGATAGGACAAGAAGTTTGGTTTAGATTATTAATGAATAATAAGAAGAGAGTGGGTGACAGGACAGAACCCTGAGGAACACCACTGTTAATAGATTAAGGAGAAGAACAGTGACCCTCTACCACAGCAGCAATAGAACGGTCAGAAAGGAAACTTGAGATGAAGTTACAGAGAGAAGGATAGAAGTCGTAGCAGGGTAGTTTGGAAATCAAAGCCTTGTGCCACACTCTATCAAAAGCTTTTGATATGTCCAAGGCAACAGCAAAAGTTTCATCAAAATCTCTAAAAGAGGATGACCAAGACTCAGTAAGGAAAGCCAGAAAATCACCAGCAGAGCGGCCTTGACGGAACCCATACTGGCGATCAGATAGAAGGTTGTGAAGTGATAGATGTTTAAGAATCTTCCTGTTGAGGATAGATTCAAAAACTTTAGATAGGCAGGAAATTAAAGCAATAGGACGGTAGTATGAAGGATTAGAACGGTCACCCTTTTTAGGAACAGGCTGAATGTAGGCAAACTTCCAGCAAGAAGGAAAGGTAGATGTTAACAGACAGAGCTGAAAGAGTTTGACTAGGCAAGGTGCAAGCACGGAGTCACAGTTTCGGAGAACAATAGGAAGGACCCCATCAGGTCCATAAGCTTTCCGAAGGTTTAGGCCAGCGAGGGCATGGAAAACATCATTGCGAAGAATTTTAATAGGTAACATGAAGTAGTCAGAGGGTGGAGGAGAGGGAGGAACAAGCCCAGAATCGTCCAAGGTAGAGATTTTAGCAAACGTTTGAGCGAAGAGTTCAGTTTAGAAATATAGATGTGATAGCAGTGGTGCCATCTGGCTAGTTGGAGAACAGACTTGGCATGGTTCCGGGCAGAAATATAAAGTGCATGAGATTCTGGTGATAGAAGGCTTAAGTACCTTTTGTGGGCCACCTCTTTATCATGTATAGCACGAGAACAAGCTGTGTTAAACCAAGGTTTCTAAGGTTTAGGTTAAGAAAAAGAGTGAGGAATGTACGCCTCCATGCCAGACACTATCACCTCTGTTATGCATTCAGCACACAAAGACGAGGCTCTGACACGGAAGCAGTAGTCATTCCAAGGAAAATCACCAAAATATCTCCTCAGGTCCCTCCAACTAGCAGAGGCAAAACGCTAGAGGCACCTTCTCTTAGGGGGATCCTGAGGAAGGATTGGAGCAATAGAACAAGATACAGATATGAGATTGTTATCGGATAAGCCCAACGGAGAAGAATGGGTGACAGCATAAGCAGAAGGATTAAATGACAGGAAAAGGTCAAGAATGTTGGGCAAGACGGTCAGGAATACGAGTAGGTTGTTGTACCAGTTGTTCTAGGTCGTGGAGGATAGCAAAGTTGAAGGCTAGTTCACCAGGATTGTCAATGAAGGGAGAGGAAAGCCAAAGCTGGTGGTGAACATTGAAGTCTCAAAGAATGGAGATCTCTGCAAAAGGGAAGAGGGTCAGAATGTGCTCCACTTTGGAAGTTAGGTAGTCAAAGAATTTCTTATAGTCAGAGGAGTTAGGTGGGAGGTATACAGCACAGATCAATTTAGCTTGAGAGTGACTCTGTAGTCGTAGCCAGATGGTGGAAAACTCGGAAGATTCAAGAGCATGGGCACGAGAGCAAGTCAAGTGATTGCGCACATTAACGCAACATCCAGCTTTGGATAAAAAATGAGGATAGAGAAAGTATGAGGGAACAGAAAAGGGGCTACTGTCAGTTGCCTCAGACACCTGAGTTTCAGTGAGGAAAAGAAGATGAGGTTTAGAAGAGGAGAGGTAGTGTTCTACAGATTGAAAATTAGATCTTAGACCGCGAATGTTGCAGAAGTTAATGAAGAAAAAGTTCAGGGGGGGTGGGTGTCAAGACACTTAGGGTCGTCAACAGAAAGGCAGTCCGAGCTGGGGACATTTAAAGTCCCCTCCCCAGATAGAGATCCCGAGGCTGGTGTAGGAGTCTCTATTGACCATTTCTGTAACGATCTTGCTCTTGTACAATGGTGTAGGAGCTCTATTGACCATTTCTGTAACGATCTTGCTATTGTACAATGGTGTAGGAGCCTCTATTGACCATTTCTGTAACGATCTTGCTCTTGTACAATGGAATGATGTATTAAGCTCTACTTGTCCCAACAAGGCCTTTAACTTATTTCATAGAAATTTCTATAAACTTGTTCAAAAACATTTTCCTGTCAAAAAGATAGTCATAAACAAAAATAATAAAATCAGCTCATACATAACTCCAGGGCTGTAAGTTAGAAAAAAAACACTGACTAGAATCTCTTTAAAAAAAAAAAAAAGTATTGCTATTAATAAAAAATAAAAAAAATAAAAAAATTGCCATTAACCTTTGGAAACAGATACAGACAATACAGAAATAAATTTACCTTAATATTAAGATTAGCAAAGAACTTGTATTCCTAAAACCAGTTTAAAGATAATCGAAGAAACCCCTAATAGTGGAATGTAATAAATTATCTTATGGGTAAGTAAAATTGTCATAAAAAAAAAAAAACGCACAATAGAATTAAACCCACTCCCTTCTGACATTGCTGAGAAATTTAACAAATACTTCCTTAAAATCAATACTACAAATCAAGAAGGGGAAAGTAACTAAAATATTTCTCCAGACTTTGCTATGTATGTTACTTATGTTACCTATGCTATGTATGTTGAAGTAGAAAAAAATAAATCTTAGTTCAAATCTGAAACGTCAGGTAATGATGACATTTCTCCAAAAATATTAAACTATTCTTCGTCCTTTATCTATTCCACTGACTTACGTAATAAACCTTTCATTAAAAATTGGGAATTTTCCTGATTTACTGAGAAGAGATAAAGTGATTGCAATATTCAAATCCTGAGATCCGATATAAATTATTATAGGACCATTTTCATTATTTCCGCTTTCAGTAACGTCTTTGAAAAAGTAACTTCTTTTCGGCTAAATAATTATCTTCAGCAAAATTCTCTCATTACATAATTTCAGCATGGTTTTAGAGCCTGCCCTTCAACTGCATCTGCAATTTTACAGTCTGTCAGCGATGTCTATTCAGGTTTAGATAAAAAAAAATGTGTATATATATATATATATATATATATATATATATATATATATATATATATATATATATATATATATATATATATATATATATATATATATATATATATATATATATATATATATATATATATATATATATATATATATATATATATATATATATATATATATATATATATATATATATATATATATATATATATATATATATATATATATATATATATATATATATATATATATATATATATATATATATATATATATATATATATATATATATATATATATATATATATATATGATATCATTAATACCAACAAGAAGTTAGAATTTGTAATGTATGCAGACGATACCACACTATTATTAAAGGATAAAGATCTTAATAACTACATGCTAACCTAACACCAGAGCTAAATAAATAAAAATTCTGGTATATATACATATATATATATATATATATATATATATATATATATATATATATATATATATATATATATATATATATATATATATATATATATATATATATATATATATATATATATATATATATATATATATATATATATATATATATATATATATATATATATATATATATATATATATATATATATATATATATATATATATATATATATATATATATATATATATATATATATATATAAGGAGGCACCGTCTCAGCCCTGGTTACTGTCAAATAAACTAAAACTTAATATTTCAAAAACAAATTTCAAAACCGGTCTCATAAAAAATCAATTCTTCCTGTAATGATAGATGGTATAAGAATAAACCATGTACAGTACACAAAATTTTTACGTGTAATTATCGATGAAAATTTAGATTGGAAACATCAGATTGATCAAGTATGTTTAAATATTTTTAAGATAACAGGCGTCCTCTACAGAATACGACACAATCTAACCACTGAACCTATTATTAGTATTCTCTTCTAGACAGGGTAAAATCAAAATCATCAGCTCCTCTCCTCTAATTGACTGTCTTCAGCCTCTCTCTCATCGCCACAATGTTGCATCTCTAGCTGTCTTCTACTGCTATTTTCATGCTAACTGCTCTTCTGATCTTGCTAACTGCATACCTCCCCTCCTCCCGCGGCCTCACTGCACAAGACTTTATTCTTTCTCTCACCCCTATTTTGTCCACCTCTCTAATGCAAGAGTTAACCAGTATTATCCATCATTCATCCTTTTCTTTGGTAACTCTGGAACTCCCTCCCTGCCTGCTTCTGTATTTCCACCTTCCTATTACTTGAATTCCTTCAAGAGGGAGGTTTCAAGACACTTATCCTTCAATTTTTGACTACCACTTTGGACCATTTTATGGGACTGGCATCTCAGTGGGCTTTTTTTTTTTTTTTGTTGTTGCCATCCTACATAAAAAAAAAAAAAATTGTTATTCTCATCTCATATATTGTGTATCAATATGAACATGCACATGGCCATCATTGTTGTAGCTGTAAATAAATTTTTCAGGTGCATTTTTTTTCGTAAAAATATGATTCAGCTGCTAAAATATCTAATGAATGTAATGTAATATTTTACAATTTTCCTCCATACATAGGTATTTTACGTTATTATTCCTATATAAAAGTCAATGTAAAAATTCAATATTTAAATTCAATATTTAAATTAATTGATTAATTAATCTCAGCAGAAGCAATAATGTTCATTATATAAACCAAGTTTTCGTACCACATTATCTAAATATAGTTTTATATCTTTTGGACCCAAAATTTTCAATAATCTACCATTAGACAAAAAAATAAAATAAATAAATGAATAAATGAATAAATAAATAAAAAATATACAACTACCAGTCTAACTCCACTTAAGTATGAAATAAATAAAAAAATAAATAAATAAAATTTTAAATTATGTGTAATCATATAATATTGATTATTGATGTATAATTTATATTTAAATTAGATCCATGCATTAATATTTTTTTAAATGCCCGTTAGGGAGCTTCGGCTCAACGGACCGTTGCTTGCACCTCTAATGCTGTTGTACGAGTATGTACTACTTTATCGTGTATATGTAAACAATAAACATTTACTTTTTACTTACTTACTTACCTACTTACTCAACACACACACACACACACACACACACACACACACACACACACACACACACACACACACACACAGACACACACATATTCAGTTGTTGAGGAAACTTCCCACACCTTCACATTTCGTTAGCATATTGTCACGCACAAAATCCAGCCTCTGAACAGCTCTGCACCTTGTTGTGTAGTAACAAAATTAACAATTTCCACTTCGTGTATTTTTACTTTATTCATATTGAATATCTAAATAACTCACACATTACTCTCAAAACAACCTTTAACATTTCAAATACTTATATATTCTGTAATTAATATTCACTCACTCCTACACAGCAAGTTTGCAACTAATACACAAAAAAAAATCAATAAATCTCTGTCTTCTTGTGGAAATTTCTACTTGTATCACGCAAAATATCGATGTACTATTGGTTTGTGTTGTGACTTGTATATAAATTGTGAAGTTATATTAAGGGAAAATTAAGGTTAATCTAATAACTAAATATCATTTATTACTATAAACAAATTGGGAGTAGATACTCGTATGTGCGGATTGTAAACAGCTTTTGTTCCTGACATGGCAAGGAAGCCACGACGGGGGGGAGAGTTTGCCTGCCTCACGAGCAGCCGCCAGCCACCATAACAAGTCCTATGAAGACGTATTCTCGCCATTCTACCAGTATCACTTTGTTAAATTCGTTAAGTTACGAGGAACGTAGAAGCTCGGAACCACTGGATATTCTCAAGGAAGCTGTCTTAGATACGAAAATACGACCATCCACTGGCCTGGAACACCAGTTACTCCAACTCACCACCAATCCCAGCCGGCCCGAGCCACGGCTAAGTTTTCAATTATTTATAATTATATTTAGGAATGCTTTCTGTGATTGTGTTAGCTGGGAGAAAGTTAGGTGATTGTTAAGGTCAAAATGTTCCCACATCTTAAATGTTTCTGGTACCCCTAGTGAGGAAGACAGGATTCTTTATTGGTTACCAGGTTCCAGAAGCTTCTGATCAGATGTTTCGTGTGGCATTAGTTGGCTACAGCAACACCCCCAGAGCTATTTCACCAATTAGAGGATGTGAGATTAGGACATTTCGAGGTCCTGGGACCAGACCTGACACCTTTAATCATGATAGAAGGTTAAATCAAGTGGCCTCACCAACTGACCATCTTATTCCTGGGGAGTAATGACATAAATCGGGAAACGGATCCCAGGGATGTGATGGAACACATTAAAACCATAACAAGGAAGATAGAAAGTCGTTGTTCCTCGGAGGTGGGCATTGTGCAAATGGAACCGAGAACCTTAACAGAATCGAGGCCAGGGGGAGTGAATCAAAGGGTATATGACCAGATTAGCAGGACCATCAACAGGGCACTAAAAAGGGATTTAAAAAAAAATGTCCCTGAGTTTTGGTTCCCTCCGTTATTAAGAAAAAAGAAAAAAAAAATTGCAAGAGATGGGGTACACTGGAACTACATAGGCAGGGACACGTGTGTTGATATCTCAGACAGAGTTCATAGACCGAAAGATGGGGGATGGTATATTATAGGCATTTTACACTGGAACTACATAGGCAGGGGGCAAGTGTGTTGCTATCTCAAAGTTCATAGACCGAAAGATGGAGGAGGATATATTATAGGCATTTAGGACAAATCTCTAAAGTCCAACCTGGAAACAAGCTCAAACCCGTTGAATTTAGCAGAACCGGGCATGTAATAAACCATAACAAAACTGGTGAGTTAACAGGCGACTACTCAATTAACCAACAAATAACAACTTAAAGTTAAATCCACAAACATGTCTATCAAAATCTTGAAGAAATCCTTGGCAACAAATCAAGGTAGGTTAACAAGAACTATTAAAGAAGGTAAAGAGCTAATAGCATTGACCAACTAACCCAAACCAAATTACAGAGGGTAATAGAACTGAAGAAGATTCTGAAGCCTGTGACCAAATTAATTAGGAATATAAGAACATAATAAATAAGGGAAGCTGCAAGAAACCATCAGGCAGCCCCTGTATGAAATATACCTACCTATTTCCACCTATCATCCCCATCCATAAATATGTCTACTCTTCTTTTAAAGCTCGTTAACTATCACCATTATCTGCTGCCTCGTAAACCTTACTGTAGAAACTTAACAAGTTCGTCAGGCAAGACCTCCCTTTCGTGAAACTATGCTGTGAGTGATTTATCAAGTTATGTTTGTCTAAATGCTCCCTACCTACTAACTCCATTATTTTATCTACGACAGAAGTTAAGCTGACATGTCTATAGTTGGACGTTAAAGTTTTATCTCCTTTCTTAAAGATGAGTACTACATTCGCCTGCCTCCACATTACAGGTAATCTAATCTAACCTGACTCAAGTGATTTCCTAAAGACAGAAACTAACGGTTCACTAATAACTTTTCTTGCATTCCTTAGGTACTCTGGGATATGTTTCATCTGGTCTTGGTATCTTGACCTTTTTTCAGCCTATATATCTCCTGTTCTACCATCTCCTTAGTTATGATAATATCTGTCAGCTTTTCATTCTCTTCCGCTCTAAACATCTGCCCCCTATTCGGCATTTCCTACAACTTTTCCTGGGTGAAGAATCTTACTACTCTTCTCCCCAGAACTAACCAGCTCCCCATCTGATGCCTATTGTTTCTCTATTCTTCGTCCTATATACCTTGGGGTCCATCTTCACCTGGCTGGCTATCTTTAATTCATAATTGTTTTTAGCATTCCTCGTTAGCCTCCTGACTGTTCCAACTAATTCAATATATTGTGTCCTTAAAACTTCTTCCCTTTATTCTTCTGCCTTTATTCTCTTATATATACTTCTTCCGCCCTATGCAGTGTTTTAACCGAACAGTCATCCATTTACGGTCATTCTCCTGTGATCTTATTGCTCTATAAGGGATGTTTGCTAACTGTTCTGTATGTAATTTATCAACGAAATATGTATACAATTCATCTACATTTACTTCCCCTAACCTCCTCATCTCGGCGCCCTCCATCCTCTCCACTTCTTCCACTCGCCTCGACCTCACCCCACCCATCTCAACATGATCTGACCCTCCAACATATCTCCCTCTCTTTCACTCCTCCGACCCTTCCAGACATTTCATCCCTACTCCTGCCCTTCCCCCTCACACCTCACCTCACCTCCCTCACCCTCCCTTATCTCTTTCAACTCCGTCCTGAACCTTACCTCCCCCTGCGTTCGTTGCCAGTCAGCTCCTCTGAGGTATCTTTTTAATCCCTCAAAATATGCTGTCCTAAAGTCAAGTATTTCATTAGTGTTTTTGCTTCTAAAAGCAACTTGTACCTAATTTCACAATGGTCACTGTTACTTACTGTCCTTCAACCTTTCTACCTGCGTGACTGCTTCCTCCCTGTTAGTTAGAGTTAAATCCAGAATATTATCCCCCCTTGTGGGATCTAAGATTACCTGTTTTAAAAATTTATCCTGAATTATCTTAAATTCAACTACCTTAAAAAATTATATATGAACAACAAGAAACAAATTATAGTGAACAGCTAATTAAATTTGAAGATCAAAAAGAACTAATAAGAAGCAACTTAACTAACAACACCCCTCCTAATTCCACAATGAGAGGCCAACCTAATATAACCTTACCAACTATAGCACTGCCAGAATTTTCAGGAAATATAACTGGGTGGCCCTCATATTGGGGTAAATATAGGGGATTAATCTATCAAAGACAAGATATTGCTAAGATAAATAAATTTTCCTATTTGTTAAGCCAACTAAAGGATTACTATCTAACTAATAATTTCTGAATTAGCCGTTACTGAAGAAAACTATGATATTGGTATCAAGCTGCTCATTGAGTATTATAAGGAGCAAATAACCATCAACCTGTTCTATATAAACTTCTATATTTAACCTCCCTAACAATAATTACAAGTATCTGCAACTTTTCAAGATTAATATCAAACAATAATATCGAGCATGCAGCCCGGCTCATAAGCATCATAATACAAAGGACATTATATAAGAAAACACTAGAAATGCTATATCTAAAATACCGAAAGAGCCATTTCACATTTAAGAAAATAGATGAGTCATTGCTGGAGATCTGTAATAGCATGAGCAATGATGAGACATCTGAACCAAGTAAAACTGATCTTAATAACGAAACTTACCATGAATGGGTGAATAAGGCTTCGCCGAAAGCAGGTGAATCCAAAAGAAAATATTGCCCAGGAAATAAAACCAAGTTATGGGGCCACAGGAACAATAGGTAAACGTGTACCTTTCCACTGTGAATAAGAATCCAGGGGTACCACCCCATACTACTAACAGGGCAGGAGCAAGACCTGAAACTCCAACAAGCAAGAAATGTGCGCTTTGCTCCGAACCGTATAACCCAGTACAATGTGGCAATTACCAAGGGTTAGAAAGAAGAGTGAATAGGCTAGTGGATTTAGGAAGGTGCACATTATGCCTAACAAATTGCATCTGATGAAAGACTGTAAAAACTAACATGCATATGTGCCCTATATGTAAGAGAGGTGTGCATCATGTTGCTCTATGTGAGATGATACAGTATCAAACTAAACTAAACCCCTCACATGATGAGATCAATAATAACCAGCATATCTCTCCTGCAGCAGTTCCAATAGCAGAAGCATAAATTAGTATTCAAAGATGACAAGTGAAGAACCTTTAAACCTCCCAATAACAGGACAAGCTCAATTAAGATCTCGGATTTGCTAACAAATAATAATACCCAAACTTATGACTTATTAAGACCCATAAAAAAATAGGTAAATTTAATACAAAGATAACAGCGGTGATGATTCCAGACATGAACATAAATTTAACTATCAAAGATTATACGGAGAACGCTGACTTCCTAAAAACAAAGGGTATAAAATTAGCAGATCAAAATATAATATCAGTTGAGGTGAGTCCAATTCAAATAATAACAGGTTCAGATTATTATGGGAAATTTACAGGGAAAACATTAAGAAAATATGGCGCTAAAATGCTGACAACAACTGGCGCAAATCTCATGGTAGGACCACTGTTACTTGCTAAGGGTGTACTACCAACTCATACAGTCTTTGTGATATCAGTCCACTCCCTATTCCCTACTTGGAGCTTAAATTGTCCCTAGTGAACTACTTGATATCATAGGGGAAAGGAACGAACCAGTACATAATTTATGGGGCTTAAATACTATAGGAATAAATTATGACGGTCCAAATGTCGAAGAGCAAATGCCCCACGATCATTTCAGCAAAACAGTAGAATATAAAGACAAAAAAATATTGGGTCAAGACTACCTTGGAAAATAAATTTACCATCCCTATCAATCAATTATATCAATGCCAAGGGTCAACTAAACCATTTGTGGACTAAATTTAAGAAAAATGAAACTATGTTAGATCAATACGATAATATCATAAGAAATCAAACCACAAGTAATTTCACAGAGAGAGTAGAGGGACCAGTAAATCATAATACTGGCCATTACGTCCCTCGTCATACGGTAAAGAAAGACTGTCACCACCTCAATAAGGGTGGTCTTCGATTGCAGTTCCCGGGAACAAGCAGTCTGAATGACTGTTCGTATATGGGACCCAACCTAACTGAAAATTTACTTAACGTGTTGGTGAAATTATGTCTGAAACCATCCGCCTTTGTAGCCGACACATCCAAAGCATTCCTAAGGATTGATTTGAAAGAAAGATTTCACAAAGTACTTATGGCCAAGAGATCCGATCGACGAAAATAATCCTTTGAATGTCAACAGGTTTAAATCCATTCTTTTTGGGGTAAGTTCCAATCCATTTCTGCTATGCTTGACATTACATCATCATTTTGACAAAGCTGGTTGTCCTGAAATAGGTTGTGCATTCTACATGGACAATTTTTAATTAACAGTAGACGCGGAGGAGGAAGCGGTAACTCTATATGAAAAGGCAACAGAGGAGTGTTTATCCGCTAACATGCCTCTACAAAGTTGGAATAGCAAGTCAAAAATTCTACAGAACATTTTAAAGGAACGACTTGAATCACGGAGTTATCCGTGAGGCAAAACTTACTGGATATGGAATGGGATGTGAATGGTGATAGAATAAGTCTACACCAGCCTCAATATCTGAACAAAATCTGACTTAAAGATCCTTGCTAAGCCAAATCTTTCTTATTTGTTCACTTGGGTATAATAAACCGTATAACAATAAGAGGGAAAATGTTAATACAAGAAGCCTGGAAGGAGAAATTAGTAGGGATACCGTCCTCCCAGAATATTACTCATCTGAATGGGACAGAGTTAAGGAAGATTGTATTGCAGAAACTGAGGTCTCCATCCACAGACAAGTTGATCTAAGTCGATTTTCTATGACGCATCTTCAAAGGCATATAGCGTAGCAGCCTATTCAGTCACAAGTAATCAAAGCGAGTTGATAATGTTGAAGTCACGAGTAGCACCGATGAAAACCCGAACCTTGCCTCATTAGAATTATCGGCAATAGAAATAGACACTCGGTTAAATAAATATATAGTGGAAATACCCACGAAATATCTATCTGCGAATAAAGGGGTAAACCGTCTCCTTAGGCAAGTGGTAATATGGACCGACAGCGAAATGTGCCTAAACTGGATAAATAAAAATAAGAACAAAAATCCATATGTGAAAGATAGGGTAGAAGAAATAGTGTCGACACAAGGGGACTTTAAGTATAACCATATTCCTAAAAAAAAAAAAAAAAAATCTTAACAAAGGATATAACATTCCCAAAATTATTAAAGAAGACCAGATGGTTCCACGGTCCAAACTAGAAACAAAATTGCCCCATCCAAAAGGCATATAAAGAGGTAGCAGTCAACTTAGCAGAAACTCAGTCTCAGGGCACCCATCCACTTAGTCTGGCAATTAATATTAAGAAATACTCATCTTTCCAAAAGTTCATTAATGTAACCAAAAGAGTATTCCACTTCACTTACTCAGAAAGTAGGTAAAGCATTGCCTGATGCTTAAAAATTTTGGATTGAACAACAATAACATGAATTTTTAATAGACATCCATAAAACACTAGATGACGGATCCAAAATTAAGATTAAACTAATAAAAAATCTTGGGTTCTACTTGGATGATGAACAAATAAATCATAAGATGCCGAGGTAGAATAAAGTATGGTGAGCTACCATATGAAACAAAGCACCCTATCTTGTTACCAAATGGGAGTCACGTCATCATATTAATCACAATGAAAACTCACAGAATAACCTTACATGGAGGAATGGTGGACACTCTAGCTTAACTAAGAAAAATTACCGGATACCTAAAGAGTGCCAAGTAGTGAAAACTTCCCTAAAGGAATATCATGTATGCCGACATTATGAGGTAAGACCCTTAACGTTTCCAGAACCCCCAAACCTACCTCCGGAAAGAGTAAGCCTAGATTAGACCCAGACCTAGATTAGATTAGACGAAGTAACGGGTATAGGTTATTACACAGGCGCTCTTATAATAACAGGTGAGGGTGACACCCCAAAAAAAGGTATATATACGTTTGTCCACCTGTACCAGAACAGGAGCAATCCACCGAGAAATGGCCGAAGACCTTAGTTCAGAGACCTTTCTGCAATTGTTAAGAATCTTTGCAGCAAGGAGTTCCTGCCCCCGTCTCATCATAGGTGATAATGCTACTAATTTCTTAGGAACGGGTTTCTTTATTGAGGATATCATAAATGATAAAATATAAGAAACATTAACAAATAGATAATGTCGTTGGAAATTCATCACTCCAAGGGCGCCCTGGTAGAATGGGTTCACAGAAACAATGATAGGGCTAGTTAAAAACTGCCAAAAGAAAACGTTACATCTATCCAAGTTAAATCTCAAAGAATTAAGAACGGTTGTAGCACGAATTGAGACCAGAGTCAACAACCCACCTCTAACTTAAGCAACACCTCCGTAAATCTGGAGGCAATAACGCCTTCCCATCTCATATATAGAACCATTCCGATCCATCGAGGTGGAAGATCATATTTTAGACCTCACCATAGATAATAGGTCCCTGTATTTGAGGCAGGTGGGAGAAATAATGGTCTGAAAAATATTTTGTCAGTCTTCGTGAGAAATTTTAAGGCGCTGAACCAGCTGAAAACTTAGTTTCCCGTAAGGAGGATGACATTGTCCTATCAAAAACGGAGCAGAATCGTTCCACTTGGCCTTAAGCTATTAAACTTGTATCCTGATGAAAATGGTAACATTAGAACGGCTGAAATTATGATGAAGGGACAAAGGACTCTCAGAACTATCAGTAAACTAATTCCGCTGGAATGCTTTTCCAAACCTACCGCGATCAACTCTGTTGAGGTCAGTAGACCCGGTGGGTTGCCCCAGGTTCGAGAGAGAACGGATACCAGGGAGCGGACCAGGACATCCCGAGTAACGTCTCAAGGGTCACGGGAGAGGTGGAGTAATTTAATCTCAGGTGGTCATACTATTTGAATATAGAGTCAGGTAACGTCCGACCCCAGGATGTGGAAATTTCCACTTGTATCACCCACAATATTGTGCTAGGGGGTTGAGCTAGCACATTTGGTAATATCCAAATCCAGGGATAACAGCAAACACTGCGTAAAATATCTCCCACTATAATAACAAACTACCAAGTACAAAATAAACCTAAACGGCCCAGAGGCCAGCCGCTGATTGACTGATAGGGCGCGCGTGACGCCACCTAAGGAGTGATCGAAAACAAAAGAGAAACGAGAGGCGTTGTACAGACAAATTAAATATATAACTGTTAAATAACAGTAATAATGGTAATAATGTCAAAAAAGAAAATTAACTTATAATATATACACGGACATCTTATCATATAGCTCGGCCACACCTATGCTAGACCCCTCAGCGAAAACATAAAGAATAAAAAAATATACGAGTGGCACAACACATCAAACAAAAAAAAGAAAACAAAAATGTATATATGAACATGGAGTGCGTTTATCTGTGTAAGGCACACAATGTAATAAATGAAGGCAAGAGAAATATGGAAATCCACACAAAAAATAAAAAAAATGCATAGAAAATACCATAAGGCACAAGAATAATAAGGAGAATATGAATTATGTGTACATATATAGTGCCAAAAGTGTAAGTGTGCGTAATGGAAGAAGGCACTTACAAGCAAAGACAATGGCATAATAGCAAGAAAGTAGAACAAACAAAATTTCAGAAAATAACATAAAGTGGAATAATAATAACAATGAAAATACATGGATATGGATGCATAGTGGACTTATCTTTGTAAGACACGAAATAATACAAGAAAAGGACATAATAGTGATATAAACAAACAAAAATGTGATGAAAATATCCCTCCCACAGAATAAAAAGAAATATCACTGCAGGGTAGCACAAAAACAGCAATCAATGTAATCCTAACATAATGCATAAAAATAATAATCCCTCCCAGGGGAACAAAAAAACAAACCCATGGGTCAGCAAAAAGAGAGAAACAAAAAGTACATGATAAATGTATAATGGGGTCTCCCCTAAAAAATTTACATATCCCTACTACGGAGATGATAGGAATGTGTAGGGACAGGATGAGCAGAAGTATGAGAGATAGGTGGAGATTGAGGCATTGGAGAAGCAGAAGGGGAGGTGGGGACCCGACACATGACGACCAGGTGAGGAAGGTTTAAGACGAGAGTTCCTTGAAAACTGCTTTGAAAGCACATTCCTAGAAGTTGTGTCATTCTCGGGTGTAGGCGGTGAGCGAGCAGACTTAAGTTTTTTCTTAAGAAGGAAGCAATGTGAGTTGGTGTGACCATCTTTGCGACAATAGGTGCATGAAAAAGCTGAACGCCGGAACGAAGGCAACACTCGAGAGGAAATACGATCAACCGCAGACGTCTGAGGTGGTGAAGGTACAGGAGACGGGTCACTTACAACAGATGACAGGCTATGAGCATGAGGCATTTCCTGCAGTTTATTACTGATTTTCATGGCAAAGTCAAAAAGAGAGTCAGTGGGTTTAATCTCAATGGTGGAAGCAACACGTCTTTCCCGAGGAGTAAGATAATTAACATAACTTGTGAGCTCTAAGAAGACTTGTAGTTTATCTAGACTCATCTGACCATTTTGTATCCAGTTTCCAGACTTCAAAAATGCAATAACATCATATGCGTACTCGGTAGTATGAACTTGACTGACCATGTGGACTACATTTCCGAGCTGCGTTGTAAGCGACTCAGCATAACGAAAAACACAAAGAAAGGAATCCTGAGTCCGTGAAGCTCCAAAGGTACGCAAGAAATGACTACGAATCTCAGTATAATCACTTTGAACCATACAAGGCTAAAACCAGTGAGCGGACATCATGGTAAAGGCAAGTGGTCGTGAAATCAACTGCGACCTGACGAACGGCATCTTGTCTGTCCCCGAGGTCATGTTACTGTTTGTCATCAAGTCCTCACATTCCTGTAAAAACGACAGTGCAGAATGGTTGGGGTCCTCATCCCAAAATTTTTTTAATGGTAGGGTCCTGGTGCAGGAGTTTAATAGTGGGGACAGAAGGAGCCATAGTGGCAGCAGCAGAAGCAGAAGTAGTAGCAGTAGGTAGAGTAGAAGCAATGTTAGTATTAGATATTGTAGAATTGCCACTTTTTAGAAGCATTTACCCCCAAAAAATACACAAGAAAGATACCAAATAAAATACACAAGAGAAATGTACACAAAAGTAAACACAAAGACACAAAATATAAATGGAATAATATATCAGCAATAATATAATAACTGGAATAATAATGTGACTAATAGTAAAATGTAAAATAAGTGACAAAAAAAAAATTATAAGCAACTGCTGGCAAAATATGACAAACGTTAAGCAAATACTGATTTGCTATATAAAATGAACTTATGTTTGCAAATGTATACATTTGCTTCTGTATTTCCACCTTCCTATGACTTGAATTCCTTCACGAGGGAGGTTTCAAGACACTTGTCCACCAATTTTTGACCACTGCCTTGACCCTTTTACGGGACTGGCATTTCAGTGGGCATTTTTTTTATTGATTTTTGTTGCCCTTGGCCAGTGTCCTTCTTACATAAAAAAAAAAAAAAAACATCCCCCAAAAAATTAGTACAAAAGTACAGAAAGATAAAATAATAAAAATAACAGTACCAGGAGTGAGCATAAACATAAGTGAATTAGGCTAACTCGGCCTTAATAAATAAACAAAAGTTATAACACAACCCAACTGGATAAGGTGTAGGCTTGGGGCTGCTGTAGCTTCAGCAAAGAGAGGCACAGGTAGGGGCAAGCGTAAGGTAATGATTTGCCACAGGGAGCTGTGGGATCCGAAGGGTCGACAAAAGCACAGGCTCAGGGAACACCAGAACACACACACAACATACACAACAGACCGGCAAAAGAGGCACACAGTTATTAAATAAAAGATGTAGAGCTGAAGACAGGGCAGGAGGCCGGGGGATGGTGGCGGACGCATATCACAAACAGGCAGGACCAGGACAAAGCACAGGGGCCGAGGGGCAAGCAGGAAACCAGCCAAAGACAAGGCCAACTCCGCGAAGTGTGTAGGAAGATCTAAATCGTAGAACAGGCCGCAAAACCTATAAGGCACTCAGCAAATACGGCGGCAATGTGGGGACAGGAAAATCGAAGTGGATCTAGGCGGAGGCGCAGGGCTGTGATGCGTGCGTGAAGAGACGGCAATGTACGTGTTGGCGTGCCTGGGGATTAGGAGCAGTGACGGCAGCCCAGAAATCCCCAAAAATACTCAGTACAGGCACAGAAGTCAGTTTGGTAGCAGGTGGCACACTAAGGAGGCTCGGCCAAAACAGGAATAGACGTGATAAAAGCACGAAGCGGACCACGTGGCGTGGAGCTTGGGCAGTCAACAAAGGGAGTCCGCTCGGAGCAAAAAACACCAAAATAGTCACAGGAAGCAGCGTGGGAGCACCGCTGCCATCAAATGTGTGCAAGGGGGTTGAGCTAGCACATGTGGTAATGTCTAAATCCAAGGACAACAACAAACACTGCGTAAAATATGTCCCAGTATAACAAACTGCCAAGTACGCAGTAAAACTAAGCGGCCCAGAGGCCAGCCGCTGACTGCCGGTGGGGGGGGGGGGGGCGTGCCGCGTGACGCCACCTAAGGAGTGATCGAAAACAAAACGGGAACGAGAGGCGTTGTACATACAAATTGAATATATTAATGATAAATAGTAGTAATAATGATTATAATGGCATAAAGAAAATGAACTTATAATATGTAAATGACATCCTATCATAATATCAATAAAAATTAATATATTATTGGTTTGTGTTGTGACATATAAATTGTAAAGTTATATTAAGGGATAATTATGGTTAATCTAGTACAAACTAAGTATTAGTTATTGCTATAAATAAATTTGGAAGTAGATGTGTTCGGATTGTAAATAGCTTTCTGTTTCTGACGTGGTAAGGAAGCCACGACAGAGCGAGTTTGCCTCGCGAGCAGACGCCAGCCACCATAACAAGTTCTATTAAGACGTATTCTCGCCACTCTAACAGTATCAGTTTCTTAAATTCGGCAAGTTATAGAGAACGTAGAAGCTCAGAATTATTGGATAATCCCAAGGAAGTTGTCTTAGATACGAAAACACGACCAGCCACTACCCTGGAACACCAGTGACTCCAACTTACCACTAATCCCAGCCGGCCCGAGCCACAACTAAGTTATCAGTTATTTGTAATTATATTTATTGATGCTTTTTGCGTTTATGTGTTAGCAGGGAGAAACTTAGGTGAGTTTTAAGGTAAAAAGTTCCCACACTCTTGTTTCTTTCTTTCTTTCTTTCTTTTTTTTTTTTTCTGTCTCATAGTAGAGTGACATCTACCCCGAAAAGCTTCCTTTCATACAAAGCTATATATTACAATACATTCATATGCTACATCTGTCTCTATTTTTTCGACTGCTACATTTGTCCCATCCACAGGCTTGGTAATTTATAACCTTGCTAGGCAGGGGACAAAAGACGGATGCCAATGACTGAGTAGTCCTCTCTCTTTTAGCCAATCTCGGTTTCCCCTCGCCGTTCTGATTTTGTGGTTCCTTTTCTGTGCTTTTTTTTTTTTTCGTCATTGTTGTTTGTCAGAACAGAGTTACCCTGCTGCTTGGTAATTTGTTTCGGTGTCTGCTTTCATGCTTCGGGTTCATCGAAACAGCTGCCTGGACATCTTTCGATTTATCCACACCTAGTTTTATATTTCGTAATTGTTTCCTTCTTTTCTTCCGTTTTCTTTCTTGTGTTTGTCTCTTCTTGGTACCATATAAGATTGAAATATGTGCATTTCATGTGCCAGGAGGACAGCCCAAGGAAAAAAAAAAAGTGGATTATTTAGTTTTTTAGGTGTCTTGGTAAGATAGAGTGACATTTATCCCGAAAAGCTTTTCATATAAAGGTATATATTACAATATATTCACATTTTTACATCTCTCTCTACTATTTTACTGACTCCTACATAGTATGAGGAGGCAGTAAGAACCTGACGAAACGATAATTACTAAAAGCATTGGATCAGGGGGTGCTGTAAACTTATCATTAAACCCAGCTGTGACCTCACTGAACGTTTCCCTTTGTGTCACACAAAACAAGGGGGCAGTCACGGCCTGCCCTCTAAAGACAATGCTATTCCTTCACACAAAACAACAAGCACCTCATTACACACACACCCTTTGTAATGTGGAGTAGCTGTCGGGACAGAACAGCCAGGAAATTGTAGGTTCTTTATAGAAACACGTACAGACAGTGGTTTCTATATTAAGGCAAGGAACAAACGAATAATGCCGTGGCAGATCCTGGGCGCGTGGCTGACTGAGGATTACAGAGTTGCCAAGCGTACAATAAATGGAGTTACAATATGAAACATGGTGCAGTACATATCCACACCCTTCACTCAAAATTCTGAATTATCATGACTCCTACACCACCCTCGGAGTCCCCATCTGGGGAGGGACCATAAATGTCCCAAGGTCGGACTGCTCTTCTGGTATCGACCCTAAGTCTTAACACCCCCCGTAACTTTTCTTCATTGACTTCTGCAACATTCGCGGCCTTAGATCTAATTTTCAATCTGTAGAACACCACCTCTCCTCTACTAAACCTCATCTTCTTTTCCTCATTGAAACATGGCTGTCTGAAGTAACTAATAGTAGCCCCTTTTCTGTTCCTTTGTACTTTCTCTATCCACATTTTCAATCCAAATCTGGATGTTGCGTTTATGTGCGCAACGACTTAATTAACATGCTCTCGTGCCCACGCTCTTAAATCTTCTGAGTTTTACAATATCTGGCTACGACTACAGAGTCACTCTCAAACTAAATTTATCTGTGCTGTATATCTCTCACCTAACTCCTCTGACTATAAGAAATTTTTTGACTGCTGGACTTCAAGAGTGGAGCACATTCTGACTCTCTTCTCTTTCGTGAAGATCTCCATTCCTAGAGACTTGAATGTTCACCACCAGCTTTGGCTTTCCTCTCCCTTCACTGACCATCCTGGTGAACTAGCCTTCAACTTCGCTATCCTTCACGACCTAGAGCAATTGGTACAACAAACTACTCGTATTCCTGACTGTCTTGGAGATACGCCTAACATTCTTGACCTTTTCCTAACCTCTTACCATTCTGCTTTACGCTGTTACCCTCTCTTATACGTCGGGTTCCTCCGATCACAATCTCACGTCTATATCTTGTCCTATCGCTCTAATCCTTCCTCAAGATCCCTCTAAGCGGAGGTGCCTCTGGTGTTTTGTCTCTGCTAGTTGGGGGACCTGAGGAGGTATTTTGCTAATTTTTCCTTGGAATGACTACTTCTTCCGTGTCCGTGTCCGAGAGCATAACAGAGGTGATAGTGTCTGCTCTGGAGGCGTACATTCCTCACTCTTTTCCTCGATCTAAACTTTCCCAAGCCTTGGTTTAATACAGCCGGTTCTCATGCTATACATGCTAGAGAGCTGGCCCACAAAAAGATACTTCAGCCTTCCATCACCAGAATCTCATACGCTTTATATTTCTGCCCGGAACCATACCAAGTATGTTCTCCAACTAGCCAAAACTCCTTCATTAATTGAAAGTGTCAATCTTTCAAGATCTGACTCCCTTCGTGACTTCTGGTATCTAGCCAAAAATATCTCCAATAACTTTGGTTCTTCTTTCCCTCCTTTATTTCAACGAGATTGCACCGCTGCTATCACATCTATCTCTAAGCTAAACTCTTCGCTCAAAGATTTCTTAAAAACTCTACCTTGGACGATTCAGGGTTTGTTCCTCCCTCTCCTCCACCATCAAACTACTTCATGTTACCTATTAAAATTCGTCGCAATGATGTCTTCCATGCCTTCGCTGGACTAAACCCTCGGAAGGCTCCCTCATACTGTTCTCCGAAACTGCGTCTTCGTGCTTGCACCTTGCCTAGTCAAATTCTTTCAGTTCTATTTGTCAACATCTGCCTTTCCTTCTTACTGGAAGTTTGCCCACCTTCAGCCTGTTCCTGAAAAAGGTGACCGTTCTAATCCATCAGAGTATCTTCCTATTGTTTTAATTTCCTCACTATCTAAAGTTTTTTTTTAATATATCACCAATAGGAAGATTCTTAAACATCTATCACTTTACAACCTTCTATCTGACCGTCAGTATGGGTTCCGTCAAGGCCGCTCTACTGGTGATATTCTGGCTTTCCTTCCTGAGTCTTGGTCATCTTCTTTTAGAGATTTTGGTGAAACTCAAAAGCTTTTGAAAGAGCCTGGCACAAAGCCTTGATTTCTAAACTACCCTCCTACAGCTTCCATCCTCTCTCTAACTTCATCTCAAGTTTCCTTTCTGACCGTTCTATTGCTGCTGTGGTAGACGGTCACCGTTCTTCTCCTTAATCTATTAACAGTGGTGTTCCTTAGGGTTGTGTCCCTATCACCCACTCTCTTCCTATTATTCATCAATGATCTTGTAAACCTAACTTCTTTTCCTATCCACTCTTACGCTGATGATACCACCCAGCACTTTTCCACGTCTTTTCATAGACGTCCAGCCCTTCAGGAAGCCACAAAACGCCTGACTTCTGATCTCTCTAAAATATCTGATTGGGGCAGAGCAAACTTGGTAGTGTTCAGTACCTCAAAAACTCAATTTCTCCATCTATCAGCTCGACACAACCTTCCAGATAACTATCCCCTCTTTTTCAATGATACTCAACTGCCCCCCTCTTATACACTGAACATCCTCGGTCTGTCCTTTTCTTGTAATCTAAACTGGAAACTTCGCATCTTATTTTTACCTAAAACAGCTTCTATGAATTTAGGTTTTCTGAGACTTCTCCGCCAGTTTTTTCTCACCCTCTCAGCTGCTAACTCTTTACAATGGCCTTATCTTTCCATATATAGAGTATGCTTCGCATGTTGGGGGAGGAGGGATTCCACTCATACTGTTCTTTTCGACAGGGTGGAATCAAAAGTTTTTTTTATCTCATCAACTCCTTTCTTCTGACTGTCTTCAGCCTTTCTCTCATCACTGCAATGTTGCATCTCTAGCTATCTTCTGCCGCTATTTTCATGTCAACTGCTCTTCTGGTTTTGCTAACTACATGCCTCCTCTCCTCCTGCGTCCTCGCTGCACAAGGCTTTCTTCTTTCTCTCACCCCTATTCTATCTATCTCTCTAATGCAAGAGTATTCTCAATCATTCATCCCTTTCTCTGGTAAACTCTGGAACTCCCTGCCTGTCTTTGTATTTTCATCTTCCTATGACTTTAATTCCTTCAAGAGGGAGGTTTCAAGGCACTTATCCTTTAATTTTTGACTACCACTTCGAACCCTGTTCGGGGATCGGCATCTTAGTGAGGCTTTTTTTTTTTTTTTTTATGGATTTTTATTGCACTTGGGCGGTGTCCCTTCTACATAAATAAAAAAAAAATTTCTGTCCACAGGCATGGAACTTAATAACCCTGCCAGGTAGTGGACAAAAGACGGATGCCAGGAACTGAGTAGACCTCTCTCTTTAGCCCAATCTGGGTTGCTCCTCGCCGCTCTGATATTGTGGTTCCTTTTTTTTTTATTTTTACATCTGTTGGTTGTCAAAACAGCGTTACCCTGCTGCTTGGTAATTTGTTTCGGTGACTGGTTTCTTGCTTCGGGTTCATCGACACAGCTGCCTGGACATCTTTCGTTTTATCCACGATATTTTCTGACTCTTAGTTTTATATTTCGTAATTGTTTCCTTCTTCTTTTCTTCAGTTTTCCTTCTTGTGGTCGTCTCTTCTAGGCATCATGTTAGATTACAATGTGTACTTTTCATGTGCCAGGGAGACGGCCGAAGAGGGGGAAAAAATGTGGCTAATTTAGTTTTTGAAGTGTCTTCATACTCTTTCCTTGAAATAGGGAAGTCGTAAGGAGGACGAAATACGTAAAAAAGGGAGAAAATTTCAGAGTTTACCAGTATAAAGAATGAAAGATAACATTTGCTTACTATTGCATTAGTAAGGTGAACATAATAGGAATAAAAATAGGAAGCCTTGTACAGCGAGACAACAATAAGAGGTCGGGCATGGTGTTAACAAGCTCAGAAGAGCAATAACCATTGAAATAGTGATAGAAGATAATAAAAGATGCAATATTACAGCGGTGAGTGAAAGAATTAAGTTAATTTCTTTAATGAAGAGAATCGATGAAACGAAAACCCTTTGACTTCATCTTGTTTAAGAAAGACGAGTTGAGCCTGCCAGTGTGTGGGAGCAGTACTTCATATTACGAGATGTATTGGCAGATGTTGCACAGAACACCCAGTTTCATGAAAGCTGTGTTGGCAAGAAGGACCAGTTGAGATATTTAGTGACGGACAGACCAGGTATGTTCAGTGTAGAGGATGAGTGGCACAGAAAAGAAAGGGAATAGTTATTTGGAAGTTTGTATTGAGTGGATAGATGAAAGAATTTTGTTTTTAGGCATTAAATAACACAAAGTTTGTCTTGTCTCATTCTGACATGAGAGAAAGATCAGAGGTTAAGCGCTTTGTGGCTTCTGCAGGAATCGTTTGCTTCTGGAAAATGTCGTTGAGAAATCAGCGTAACTACGAATAGGACAGGAAGATTTAAGTAGATGATAATTTATGAATAATAGAAATATAGTATATATAGTGACTTACAGCTGGTAAGGGGTTCAGAAGAACAGTGACTATCTACCACTACAGCAGCATAACGATCAGAAAGGAAATCAAGGTGAAGAAATATGAATAGAAATCAAATGACGGAGCCTCATGCCAGAATATGTCGAAAGCTTTTTGATATATCTAAGACAATAGCAGAAGACAGGATGACCAAGACTTAGAGAGAAAACCATTAGATTCCCAATGGATCGTCCTTACCAGAGTCCATACTGTCAATCAATACTAATCAATATAAATGTTGTGAGCTGATAGGCTTTTCTTAGTCAAGCTGAGATCAACCAAGGTATACGACCTAGAGAAATATAGAGTATGTGGAAAGTATGCTTCCATGCCAGATACAAATACATCTGTTATAAATTATCTTATATATATATATATATATATATATATATATATATATATATATATATATATATATATATATATATATATATATATATATATATATATATATATATATATATATATATATATATATATATATATATATATATATATATATATATATATATATATATATATATATATATATATATATATATATATATATATATATATAAGTGCCGTACCGTTAGTTATGTTACTTTATCTTATTTTTTATTTATATTTTGTTTTATTTAATTATTTATTTATTTCATTTTTTTACAGGAGCCACATTCTGTAATTTATTCTGTCGTATCTCTTGTTATTTCAGACAGATAATGTTTTATATTACAATTATTTATCATTTTCTATACGTCCTACGTCACATAGTCTAGCTGTAGCTGCACATTTCTTTACATTATACTTACTTCATGTCTTTTGTAATTTTTAGTGCTATTTTTTTTTTCTTTCAGTGTTATATGACCCCAATACTGCTATACCTGAAACCAATAAATATATAAATTATCACTGACACACAAAGGGACACAAAGGAAGAAACAAGGCAACTGACAGTAGACCTTTTTCTGTTCACTCCTACTTTTTCTATTCTTATTTTCAATCCAAAGTTGGATATTGCGTTTATGTGCGCAACGACATAACTTCTTCTCGTGCCCACGCTCTTAAATCTTTTGAGTTTTCTACCATATGGCTACGGCTACGGAGTCACTCTCAAATTAAATTTATCTGTGCTCTATACCTGTCACCTAATTCCCCTGATTATAAGAAATTTTTTGACTACTTACCTTCCAAAATGGAGCACATTCTGACTGTCTTCCCTTTTCAGGAGATCTGCTTTCTCGGAGATTTCAAAGTTCACCACCAACTTTGGCTCTCCTCTTCCTTCACTGACCATCCTGGTGAACTACCCTTTAACTTTGCTATCCTCCACGACCTACAGCAGTTGGTGCAACACCCAACTCGAATTCCTGACCGTGTTGGAGATAGCCCAACATTCTTGTCCTTTTCCTAACCTCCAATCGTTCTGCTTATGCTGTTATCCCATTCTCTTAGTTGGGTTCCTCCGATCACAATCTCATATCTGTATCTTGTTCTATCGCTCCAATCTCAGGATCCCCCTTAGTGGAGGTGCCTCTGGCGTCTTGCCTCTGCCAGTTGGGGGGACCTGAGGTGGTATTTTTCTGATTTTCCTTAGAATGACTACTGCTTCCGTGTCAGATTCGTCTCTGTGTGCCGAGCGCATAACAAAGGTGATAGTGTCTGGCATGGAGGCGTACATTCCTTAATCTTTTTTTTTTTTTTTTTTGACCTAAACCTTCCAAACCTTCGTTTGGATGATAGAGATGTGGCCCACAAAAGGTACTTGATCTTTTCGTCACCAGAATCTCATGTTCTTTATATTTCTGCCCGGAACCATGCTAAGTCTGTTTTCCAATTAACCAAAAACTCCTTCATTAATAGAAAGTGTCAGTCTTACAAGATCTAACTCCCTTCGTGACTTATGGTACTTGCCCAAAAATATCTCCGATAACTTTGCTTTTTTTTCTTCCCCTCCTTTATTTCAACCAGATGGCACTACTGCTATCATATCTATCTCTAGAACTGAACTCTTCGCTCAAATCTTTGCTAAAAACTCTCCTCCACCCTGAGACTACTTCATGCTACCTATTAAAATTCTTCGCAATGATGTTTTCCATGCCCTCACTGGCCTAAACACTCGGAAGGTTTATGGACCTGATTGGGCCCCTCCTAATGTTCTCCGACATTGCGCCATCGTGCTTGCACTTTGCCTAGTCAATCTCTTTTAACTCTATCTCTCAACATCTGTCTTTCCTTCTTGCTGTAAGTTTGTCTACATTCAGCCTGTCCATAGAAAGGACGACCTTTCTAATCCGTCAAATTACCGTCCTATTGCTTTAATTTCCTGCCTATCTAAAATTTTTAATCTATACTCAACAGGAAGATTTTTAAGTATCTATCATTTCACAACCATCTATCTGATCGCCAGTACGGGTTCCGTCCAGGCCGCTCTACTGGTGATCTTCTGGCTTTCTTTACTGAGTCTTGGTCATCCTCTTTCAGAGATATTGGTGAAACTTTCTCTCTTGCCTTAGACATATCAAAAGCTTTTGATATAGACTGGCACAAAGCTTTGATTTCCAAACTACCCTCCTATGGGTTATATCCTTCTCTCTGTAACTTCAACTAAAGTTTCATTTCTGACCGTTCTCTTGCTGCTGTGGTAGACTGTCACTGTTTTTCTCCTAAACCCATTAACAGTGGTGTTCCTCAGTTCTGTCCTGTCACCCACTGTCTTCCTATTATTAATCAATGATCTTCTAAACCAAACTTCTTGTCCTATCCACTCCTACGCTGATGATACCACCCTGCACCTTTCCACGTCTTTTCGTAGACGTCCAACACTTCAAGAAGTAAACACTTCAGGGAAGCAACGGAACGCCTGATTGATTTCTGATTGGGGCAGTGCAAACTTAGTATTGTTCAATGTCTCAAAAACTCAATTTCTCCATCTACCACCTCAGCACAACTTTCCAGACAGCTATCCCCTCTTCTTCAATGAGGCTCATATGTCCTTCTCTTCTACACTAAATATTCTCGGTTTGTCCTTTTCTTGTAATCTAAACTGGAAACTTCACGTCCCATCTCTAGCTAAAACAGCTTCTATGAATTTAGGTGTTCTGAGACGTCTCTGCTAGTTTTTTTTTTTTTTTCTTTTCACCATTCCAGCTGCTAATTCTGTACGGGGGCCTTATACGTCCATGTATAGAGCATGCTTCACATGTCTGAGGGGTTACACTCATACCGCTCTTCTAGACAGGGTGGAATCAAAAGCTTTTCGTCTCATCAGCTCCTCTACTCTGACTGTCTTCAGCCTCTTTTTCATCTTTTTTTCATTCAGATGCAATGTTGCATCTCTTGTTATCTTCTACCGTTATTTTCATGCTAATTGCTCTTTTGATCTTTCTAACTGCATACCTCCCCTCCGCAACACTCTCGCAGCAGGTCTCGCAGCACAAGACTTTCTTCTTTCTCTCAACTCTTATTTTGTCCACCTCTCTAATGCAAGAGTTAGCCAGTATTCTCAGTCATTCATCCCTTTCTCTGGTAAACTCTGGAATTGCCTGCCTGCTTCTGTATTTCCTCCTTCGCATGACTTCAACTCCTTGAAGAAGGAGGTTTCAAGACACTTATCCTTCAGTTTTTCACTACCGCTTTGAACCCTATTCGGGGACCGGCATCTCAGTGGGCTTTTATTTATTTATTTACTTTTTTTATTCATTTTTGTTGCCCTTGGTCGGTGTCCTTCATACATAAAAAAAAAAAAAAATAGCAGATTTGTTGGATCTTTTGAGATTTGTTTTAACAGACTACATCATCTAATCTATGTAGGATAAGAGATATACTGTAGTAGGAGAGTGAAAAGCGAACACTTCTCCTCGTCTGTCGTTTAGGTAATTACTGTAATTGGAGTGTGCACGTAAATTAGTTGGTAGAGATAAAAAAAAAAAAATCGTGGCTAGAGTATTCTTATGAAAGGCATTAAATCACGGTGTAATTACAAATCGACATCTTTCATTGGCTGGCAACTGGATGAAAATCATTTTCCACATAATTGAATTTTACCGATAAATGGAAGCCAGGTGCTGGCAATTTTTCCATTTCCTTGAACGTGAAAACCATTATGCATTTACATTATGAACTTCATACTCCTTGTTTCTCTTAATTTTATTATATACCTTTTCACCGTCACGTTTTCAGCTTATCTATTTACTTACTTGACATAATCAGCAACTGTCATTTCCAATTGACTTTTTTTTCTTCGTTCTATTTCTATGGTATTCCTCCTTTCCTTCTCGCCTTATCTCTCTTCCTCTCTTCTCCCTTACATTTTCATTCAACAAAAAGTGATGAAAGAGGTGGACATTTAGCAGCAGGAGAGACTAAAGCACCACTCGTCACTCGTTCTCTTTAATCGTAGTTCCTCACTAGCGTCACTCACCTTCTGTTCGACCTTCCTCACACCTCCTCTCGCACCAGTTATTTTTACTCTCCCTACTTCATCCTCACTTGTCTTACAACGCGCGTGCCCCACCTCATCTCTCTTTTCTCCATACCTGCTCTCCTCGTACGAGCTTTCCTTACCATCCTTCATTTAGGAGTGTACTCATGTATCTCATTACATGCTGACCTCTACTTACAGCCCCTTTCCTTAACTTTTAAATTTGTCCCTTTTATCGTTCTTGGCATATACTTCCACCTTTCTTTACCACACCTGTCGTCCTGTCCATGTCCTTTAGGTAACTGTCCAGTTTCCCAACGTATATGTAAAGTAACGAAAGGGTAAAGTTCTTAAATAAAACTTGGAAGTGACTGAAAGGGAGAGAGGGAGGAAGAGAGCAGCAGCAGCGGCAGCGGCAGCGACGGAAGCGGCGGCGGCGAGGGCAATAGTGATAGGGGTATTTGTAGTAATAGTACAGTAGTAGTAATAGCAGCAGCAGCAGTGATAATAGTAGTAGCAGTAGTAGTAGCAGTAGTAGTAGAAATAGTAAGATTGTCTTTTTTCCTGTAAATTTCACACCATCCTATTTTTTTTTTTTTTAATGATAGTAATAGAACCACCACCACCATCACCACCATCACCACCACCACTACCACCACCAGCAACAATAACAACAAAACAACAACAACAACAACAACAACAACAACAACAACCCTCTTAAACACAACACTTTAGGCTAGTCACCTCACTCATCCCCAGTAACTCAAAACTCTCTAAGCGCCCACTTGCCACCACAACACCGTCACCTGAAAGCGCTCAATTTTTCTTTAGCTCCAGCGTGTAAAATCCCCATTAAAACACGGCCAGGAGAGAGAGAGTGGAGAATACCATCATGCCTGACTAAGCGACCAGAGAGGTTGAGGGAGATAAGGAAGAGAAGCAGGGCGGACGAGGAGGAAGGCCGCATCAGATAGTGATTTCTAGCGGTCTGGCTTACCCTGTTGAGTATAATCAGCCATCACGAGATGTGAGCCAACAAGATATCGAGTAGCGGAGGAGATGCAGGAAGGGAAGGGAAGTCAATGAGAAGGGAGGAGCAGAAATCATATGCTGTTATTCTGGGAAGATTTCAGTAATGTAATGTTCATAAAATGGCTGTGTCGTTCGTTTCTTTATATTGTTATCACTCTTACTACCTAATACTGTTACTGTTATCACATGAAATAGTTATAGTTATAAGCATTGGTATTATAGTTAAAATTAGTATTAGTATTAGTTTGTGGATGTTATTGTTGTTGTTGTTGTTGATGTTGTTGTTTTTGAGTACGAGATTTGTTTCCTCTTGGGACGTAAAGGTGTGGAGTCTTGGTTTCCTGTTACTGGAATGTCGGGAAAGCAAAGAAAGAGACAACATTCGCACAGAACGAGAGAGGAGAAACGGAAGATTTTAAGTGACGTAGCTGTGTTTTCTATGCTATTTATTTATTTATTCTTTTTCCGCCAGTTTCCCCAAAAGACAATGGCAATTTTCAAGTTTACACATACACACACATCCACCCACCCATCCACTCACACACACACACACACACACACACAATCTCAAACACACACACACACACACACACACACACACACACACACACACACACACACACACACACACACACACACACACACACACACACACACACACAATAAATAAAGAAAGAAAATAAAAATTTCAGAAAACTCCACCAGCTAACGAAACGCTCCACATTACTTCCCTCCACTCCACTTCCTTGCTACTCTGTGTCTACATTCTCTCTCGCTCTCTTTTATTTTCCCTATCTCTTGCTACCTTTTTCCCTCCCTCCCCGTTTGCCTTCCCCACTTCTTTTACTCAGGCTGCCTTTTTAACTCCACTAATCGTATTTTCCGTTTTTTTCTTTCCTGTTCTCTGGTTCTCCCCCACCTCCCTCTCTCTTTCTCTCTCTCTCTCTCTCTCTCTCTCTCTCTCTCTCTCTCTCTCTCTGTTTCCATTTATCCATCTATCCTTCAAAAATTTAAGACAGAGAGAGAGAGAGAGAGAGAGAGAGAGAGAGAGAGAGAGAGAGAGAGAGAGAGAGCATAAGAAATAAGGGAAGCTACAAGAAGCGACCAGGCTTACACGTGGCAGTCCCTGTATGAAATATACCTACCTATTTCCACCTATCATCCCCATCCATAAACCCGTCTAATCTTCTCTTAAAGCTCCCTAATGTCTTAGCACTAACATGATTACTGAGTCCGTTCTACTCATCTACCACTCTATTTGAGAACCAATTTCTTCCTATCTCTTTCTTAAACATATATTTTTCAAGCTTAACCCCGTTATTTCTTGTTCTACCCTGGTCGCTGATCCTAAGACTTTTGCTTACATCCCCCTTGTTATAACCCTTATACCATTTAAAGACCTATCAGGTCCCCTCTTAACCTACGTCTCTAAAGAATGTAAATTTAACAGCTTCATTCTCGCCTCGTAAGGAATACTCCATATCCCCTGTATCCTTTTAGTCATTCTCATCTGTACTGATTCCAATAGACCTATATCTTTCCTGTAATGTGGGGATCTGAACTGCACAGCGTACGTAGTCAAGATGAAGTCTGACCAGCGCCAAATATAACTTTAATATTACTTCTGACCTTCTACTTTTAACACTCGTAAAAATTAATCCTAATGCCCTATCTGCCCTGTTTCTGGCCTCTATGCATTGCTTTCCTAGACGGAGTTCAGAGCTAACTGTACTAAGAGAGAGAGAGAGAGAGAGAGAGAGAGAGAGAGAGAGAGAGAGAGAGAGAGAGAGAGAGAGAGAGAGAGAGAGAGAGACCCAATCATTTTCGCTCGTCTGACAAAAAGAGCCCATCAAGCAAGATTGACTGACTTTTGATAGTTCTTTATAGCCACAAAACACGTGCAAATAGCACAGCCAGTCCTTTATATAGACGGCAAATTGAGTGATGCCACTTTATTTCACGGTTACAACCTGCGTGATGAGAGAGAGAGAGAGAGAGAGAGAGAGAGAGAGAGAGAGAGAGAGAGAGAGAGAGAGAGAGAATGGAAGAAACAGGAGTGAGAAAGGGAGAAGAGAGAGAAAGAAAATGCTCAATCATTTTATATGTGATGTACACCCGAAGAAAAGAGGCAAACAGGCAGGCAGACAGATAGAACACAAGAGAAAGTTGAGGAAGGAGCAGAGACAAAAAAAAAAAAAATGGATAGAAGATTAAAAAGGTGACGCATAAGGGAACAGGGACATAAAGAGAATCGAAGCGGAGGTGACTTATCATAGGGAATGAAATAAATGTGCTCTAATTAAGAAAAAAATAAAAAAGTGTTCTTTCGGTGAGGTATGCGGAAACGAACGTAATAGGAGGAACGAAGGATAAAGAAGAGAAAGGCACAGGAGGAAAAATGACATTAAGAAGTGTTTTACAAGTAATGTATACCCTTTTATTTCTACAGTTTTTTTTTTTTTTTTTTTTTTTTACTTGTACTCGTTTTTTGTCTCCACAGAACTTCTTGGTCGTGTACGAGTGACTTCATTTTTACTGATTACTTTGCACTTTGCTTTCTCCACGGTTGCTCGTTAAGATACTCTAAGAAAAAGGTTTAACAGGTCAAATAAACCAGAAGACGACAGACAGTTGCAAAATACAGCAACCAGTTAAAACACAGGACAGTGGAGGCCGTCGCAAAGGCTGACCCAACTAACATTACAAGTCTGGACTTAGTGATTTAATTTAAAGTTGACATCTTCGCTTCTTTTTAAATGCTGCATTTTTTCTTTTCTTTTTTTTCTGCTAATTCTTCTGTTCTTTTTTTTTTTTTTGCTAATTCTTCGTGTTATTTTGATATCTGCGCTTTGCTTATATTAATAATCCTCGTGACACGCATCCATAGTGTTTCCGATTGGATTTATTTTAGCACATACCATAATATGATAAGAAATTTGTTTGTATGAAATATAAAGAGACATCACTGACTCTCTCTCTCTCTCTCTCTCTCTCTCTCTCTCTCTCTCTCTCTCTCTCTCTCTCTCTCTCTCTCTCTCTCTATACTCGATTACAAAAGTAAGTACTAGAGCAAGTTATATACTATGCTATATACTTAAAAGTAACTTTAAATGATTAAAGGTCAATTATTAGTGTTTTCTATCAAAAAGCCAATCTCTAGTATAAATTCACCCACGCCAACACAACAGCTCGTCATTTATCTGTAGAGTACACACTTTCAGGTCCACCTGTGTGGCTAATGTAGTGTTCCACCAGCGTGTTTATGTACTGTCTCTGGTGGTGTCATGTTCTACATCGGGGCTGCAGGGTTTCTTCGGGTGCGCGGGTGACGGCTCGGGTGTTCACGTCAGCCTGGCGGTGTGGCTGTCGAGGCGCCTGTAGATGGCTCACGCAACATAAATTCACCTTATACATGACGGCGATTCCCGCCACGTCCCCCCGGTGTTGATGGGTGTGGAGGCGTGGCTCATGGCCTGCGTTCTTGTCTCTGATGAGCTGGGCCGCTCTCTTCTGTACCTTGTCCAGGAGGGCGAGGTGTGTGCGGGCCGCGCCACCCCACGCCAGGCACATGTACTCCATCGAGGATCTAAGTTGTGGTTTATAAAGCACTTCTAGACCCTTGCTTCCAAGAGCCATGGTATCCTCCTCAGAGAGGCCAGCTTCCCAGAGGCCTCTCTGGCAAGCTGCTTGATGTTGGTCTTGAAGGTCAGCCCACGGTCGTAGGTACCCCAGCATCACCTCGTCCTGCGATGTCAGCGTCTTCCCCGTGAAGTCGAGACACAGGGCTGGCCTCGACCTGGGGACGACGAGCAACTTGGTTTTGTGCGGTGCGAATCTCACCTGTCAGGCACTGCCTCAGGCTGTGATGCGGCTCAGTGTGTTGCTGAACTGTGACAGCTGTGGCTTCCTCCCCTGAGCTGAAGGTATAGGTCAACGTGAGATCACCCGCGTATGCCCTCGCACTGGGGAGGAGGTGCAACAGGTCGTTTATATACAGGTTTCACAGCAGGGGGCCGAGGCAGCTCCCCTGACGGACACCTGCTTTGACGGGCTGCACCTCACTCTCGACCTCCGATAGTCACCCTCAGGTGCTTGTCATTCAGATAGTCACTGAGGAGCGACAGGAGGACCCCATTTACGTCTGCAGCACAAAGTATGTTGACCAGGGCTGCGTGCCACACCCAGTCAAATGCGCCCTCTATGTCCAGCGCCACGACGGCAGTGGCCTTGCCTTGGTCCAGGGAAGCACTGAGGTCAGTTGTCAGCAACAGGTGCAGGTCAGCCGGTGACCGGCCTTGCCTGAAGCCAAACTGCCTGGTGCAAAGCAGATAATGCCGTTCGAGGTGCTCAACGACGCGCCAAGCCACGACGGTCTCTATCTTCTTACTAAGTACTGGCAGCAGAAAAACAGGGCGGCAATTTTTAGCGTCGCTTTTATCGCTTTTTTTTATACAATGGCACAACGCTGCTAGTTTTCCAGATTTTTGGCCATTTGCTAGTCTGGAAATACGGACTGAAAAGTAAGGCGAGTGGGCGCGCCAATTCACCGGCACACTGTCGAAGCTGGCTGGGACTGATTTTATCAGCCCCCACAACCTTTTTCTCGTCCAGGTTTAAAAGTACATTTCTCACATCAGCTTAACTTGTTGTGATTAATACTAATTTGTCTTTTATTATTTGTGGGAGAGTGGGAAGAGTTTTCTCAGGGTAGGGGATGCACTTTCCGACAAAGTGCTTGCCCAATAGGTTTGTCTTCTCCTGAGCGGTGTGAGCCATGCTGCCGTCCACCCGCACGAGAAAAGGGATGATGGTGATTCGCTCTTCGCCCTTATGCTCCTTCACAAGGCTCCACCATCTCTTTATCCCTCAGTTTTCCTCTGAGGTTCTCCTTCCATTGCTCTGCAGCCCATTCCTGAGTGTCCCTCATACGCTGGGCCGCCTCAAGATGCCTTCTCCTGTTCCGCACTGTTGGGTGCCTCTTGTAGGCTCTCCAGGCGCGGTACTTGGCGTCAGGGGTAGTGCGACACTCAGACCCAAACCAAAGTTGGTCAGAAGCCTTTGTGAATGCGGCACCCAGGCGGCCTACAGAGCGTGGAGAATCTCGGTGAGCTGCCTCGCCTGCAGGTACACACAAAACCAAAGTCAGTCAAATCCTTCGTCAAAACAACTGTGACTAATGTATTAGTCATTTCATGCTATCGCTGCTTCCTTGTAATTATTGGTTAAACACGTTTACACACTTGCTTTGCGATGAAAATCACTTCGTTTGAAATGTTTGTAATATTTTATGAAATAATCTGATGTTATATATGATAATATAGTACATCAAGCGTAGTTTGGGACAATTTCCGCAATTTTAATCTTCCGCCTTTGACGTGGCATCCCGCCAGTAGAGGGGAGTAGTAGCGTCGCCACTCGCCAGTGTTGCCAACCGTAGGGTAATTACTCTACGCGTAGGGTAATTTAGCCTCAAATCTGGTCTGTAGGGCGGTAGGGTAATTTTACAGAATCTGAGCAAAACGTAGGGTAATTAGAACTTTTTGATATGCGTGGTAGGTATTTTGCAGAAAAAGGTATATTATGTAAATGAATAGGAATTATACTAAGAAAATATACTTTTTTTTATTGTCTATTCCCATAGTTATGTAATGCCCGGGAGATATGTAATGCCCGGGAGCCTCTGAATTTGGATTATCTCCTCCCAGTATCTGAAGTCTTCCTAAGAATAAAGTGTGAAGATATACTCAAACAAGAAAACCTTAAAGTTGATCATGTAACTGATTTCAGAACCAGATGTTTGTCTTTTTATAAGTCAGCTCTAGAGGAGATAAAAAAAAGGTTGCCACTAGATGACTCTTTCTTTCATGAAGTAGAATTTGTTCAACCATCAGTAGCACTAGATTTGCAAAGTAGTCGTAGGCTTCCCTCTCTTAGTCTCCTCAAACAGAAATATAGTCATTTATTTGATCAAAATAATGATGTTGATGAAGAATGGAGAAAATTACCAGTTTATTTTAATGAAGAAGAAATAACAGAGCTGAAGAAGAAAACAGATGCTGAGTTTTGGGTTTTCTTGTCTGGTGTGAAGGATGTAGATGAGGAATCAGTGTTTAAAAATTTGGTATGTTTGGCTAAGTTGATTCTAATCTTACCTCACTCTAATGTTGAGACTGAAAGAATTTTTTCAATACTCACTGACACTAAAACGAAGAAAAGAAATAAAATGGGGCCAGAACTACTGAGTGCTATTCTAGTAACAAAATCAAGCATGGTAGCAAAGAATGAAGATTGCAGAAATAAGCCAATTAGTGCTGAACACTACAATCTACATAATGCATCGATGTATGCATTCAAAGATATGTAGATCTCAATAAAACCCTTTTGTTTTGTTAAGAAAAGGAATAAGTAGTTTCTTTGGTGTCTGGTATGGGTTAAAAACAGTCATTGAATCATTTTTATGTGTTGATTTCTATAACCTTAAGGAAATGTGAAAGTGGTTTCTTCTGTTTCTGGTATGAGTCAAAATTGGTCATGAAATTACTTTTGTCATAATTGTTATATACCATACGGTCATCATATAAATAAATACCTGCCAGTATTATGACAATTTGTTTTTTTCATCCTCAATCGTAGGGTAATGAAGGCAAATGTAGGGTAATTTCAGTACGTGTGTGGGGCGGAGACGTCTGTAGAGGTTGGCAACACTGCCACTCGCCAGTCCAGCAGCCATCATTCAAAGCTCAAGACAAGGACCCACGTGGGCTGTGCCTCCTTCATTTCTGGTAAGTTAATCATTGATGTTGTTTCTGTATTGATTAATGTTGGATAGTTATGGCTGAAGTTTGTGTGTAGAATCAGTACATGCAGTTGTGGGGCTGTATGATGCCGGTATGTTCTTGATTGGGTAGGGGCATGTTATGCAATGTTACAGGAGGCTGCAATGGTCATCTGTAATCACTTTGGTTCTTGAAGCTTGTGAAGGGCCAGAATGCATATTCTTGAAGTCTGGAAGAAGTTGTCCGCCAGCCTGTATGGACACTAGGCTGTAGCACCAAAACTAACTGTAGGATTCTCTCTAAAATAGTCTCATTGAGATTCTCGCACAAATTTACCTATACGTAACTTAATCTAACCTAACCTAACCGCTACAAGAGTAAATGGGCCTAAACATTACCACACTTCGGAAATATGCCTCCAGAGGGATACGGCTTAAGGTCTCTGGTAAATTTATAGTTTAAGCCAATGTTCCCAATCTCTACCCACGGCCCACGGCGTTATTATTAATTTCCGACAAGTAGTGTAATCATTAGATATGATGTGAATAGTGAGAAGAACAAAATGAGGTAGGTTATTACCACGTAGTGTGTAATGGCTTAAACTATAATAAAACCCTAACCTAACCTAACCTAACCTAACAACTGAAGTTCAGGCAACAATACACCATTTATGTTTACCTGTGGACTTAGAAAAAGTTGAGAGCGCTGTTCATTCCCAGGCCTATTGTGGCGTTATTATTAATTTCCGACAAGTAGTGTAATCATTAGAAATGATGTGAATAGTGAGAAGAACAAAATGAGGTAGGTTATTACCACGTAGTGTGTAATGGCTTAAACTATAATAAAACCATAATAATAATAATGATAATAATAATAATAATATAATAAAAGGAGTTAAGCCATCTATATAGTTAGCTAGATTGATATTATCATTATTATTGTTATCATCATTATTACATATCAAGGTATCATGACATTATTATTAATAATATATTATTATTATTATTATTATTATTATTATTATTATTATTATTATTATTATTATTATCATCATCATTATCATATTTCAGCTATCCAACATCAGAACAGTATATGAATATGGCAAATGCTGTTTTGACATCATTTTCTGCCATCCTGAGAAACAGTGATCTCGAGGAGCATGAATTGCAGCTGCAATGGAAATTGTGCATCCAGCACAAGTTTCAGAATTCAAGGAAGAGGCAGGATTCCTCAGTGACTGAGGTGACATCAAGGAAAAGGAAGATCCCTTGCATAGCACCAAAAGAGACTACGTGTCCACTGATGTATGGAGTAAAGACTTACCTTCCACCAAGGCCCCATTCAGAAGATGATGAGTCATTAGAGAGACATAGACAGTGGCTTGCTCTACATTGGATGAAGAAAGATCCCGAGTTAGATAAGGTATGTGATATTTGTACACTTGATTTATCTTTTTTATATTTCAGAGACTTCTTTACTGGTGTTGTTTAAAAATACCTGCTCTTATGTAAGCAATTTCAATGGTACTGGTGGATGGCCACTGAAAAATGATGCTCATATATATATATATATATATATATATATATATATATATATATATATATATATATATATATATATATATATATATATGAAGGAGAGAGGGAGGCTGGCGGGACAATCAACTTATGAAAACTAATTTTACTTTAACGATTTTCCTCAGGCTGAACGCTTCATGCAGTTGACACTCTCTGAGAGACGCAAAAAAATAATCAATGGGAACATTCTTGTAGCAGAAATCCTGAACTTGTACCCGTGGATTCAGACTTTTGATGGTGTAAGTGTGTATATATGTACACTTTATGGATTTTGCTACATATTGTTACTAATTGTCAACTTTATTTGTAGGGCTATAATGTATATAGCTATTTATATTTTATAGTAGGTAATTGATATTTAACCACTGGTACTTCCATTCTCCCTCTCAGGCTCAAAGGCCTCAGTCACGGGAGATGAGCACTCATAACTAAGTACAGTTATTGCAGATGCTCATCTCTGTAACCTTCACTTATAATTATTTGATGCTTATATCTTTACAGATAATCAAGGAGTTCCTGAGATTAGAACCACATGCAGATAAACCAGACCCAAGAGTAGCAGTTTTGAAAGGGCTGGAGAAATATAGGCTCCCAATAATTGCCATTCTCAAAAAAAGAAAAGTAGTTCCTCTGTATATGGAAACCTTACTTGAACTCCACGACCATGATGAAAGTCAATGTGAGTAATGTCTAGTTCAACTTGTTCATTTCAGTAGCTGGTAGCAATTTAATATATGTATCTTTTCATCATTAGCAATGCATCTTTCACTTTTATAAGTATAGTATTCATGAAACTATGCTGCATGCAAAAACCAAACATTGTATTAAGCATGACCTATCTACCTGTAATGCTTGCATCAATTTCTATAAAGGTACTCATTTAATTGTTAAATTCCTGCTCTTCTATCAAATTTTTGGCTGAGTGCTATGGCTAAATAATTGTTTGCAGCATAAGTGATGTTAAAGATTTTAATAGGTGTAAAGCATCTCTCTCTCTCTCTCTCTCTCTCTCTCTCTCTCTCTCTCTCTCTCTCTCTCTCTCTCTCTCTCTCTCTCTCTCTCTCTCTCTCTCTCTCTCTCTCTCTCTCTCTCTCTTTTAAGGAAAGACATTATTTCTAGTGTAAATAAACCCAATAGGCTGTCCAATTTGAAATTTAAAATGTAAATATTATCAATCTTTTTAGAATTGTTAGCTGCATCCAGTCCAATCCAGATTGCAGTCCAATAAGACAGGTCACTAATTCGCGTGGAGATAGAATTCTTAGAGTCACCTTTGCCGGCGCTGGCGCAAGTGCAAACAGTCTGATAAAGGTTTCTTCCATGGTTGTGATGAAGTTCAGGACTTCTCACACTGTTTTGGTGGATATGATGAGAAGAATCGGGAGTTCGGAACATGAATGCGTTATGTCAGGGCATGTAGGTTCGGCTGGGGTTTTCCTTCTTTTTCTTTTTTTTTTTTGATCAGTACTCATCATATTCTTACGAGGACTTGCTACACAAAGCATTACTGCATTATGATATTACCAAAATAGTGTCTCAAGTAAAAAACATAACCACATACTCGTACGAAGAGATTTGCTGCTGTGACACGAAGGACAAAAATCATTAGTATACTGGTCGTTCAGAGCATTCAGTCAAAATGCTTGTCATTCATATAATTAGGAGGAGCTTTACTTTTGTTAATTCTTATGTGATAAAGCAATAATTACAGGAGGCTTTTAAAAGATTGGTACTCAAATTAGTGGACTGTCCTATTGGATGTGACCATATCTTCACTTTTTCCTGTCACAGTTAATTTTCTTTTGTTTATTTGATTTACTTATTATCAAATTTATTTATATACTTATTTATTTGCACCAGATGCTTGCTTAGTTATATTGGGGTTACTTTACCTGCTTGGAGAAAGGAAAGACTCCATTTTTACTAAGGTTAAATTTCAGTACCTTTGATTTTAGAGTGGTGTGTATATATTGAAATTTCTGAATATATTATCACCTTAAGATATACATCTACATATAAATTTTATTTTAATGTCAAAATGTTATTAATGTTTACACTATTATTTCTTCCTTAAGGTACCAGAAGAAGAACTAAGAACAGGGCAGTCTAGTGTGTCCATTCAACATGTTGGGGACATACATGTCAGACAGATTTTGTGTATTATTTGATGGTGCACCTGTAGCTGAACCAACATGTATTTCTATGGCTGTAGTCTCATTGGTAGCAGGGCTTTATGTGTTTAATATTGAACACCCAAAAAATTGTGAACATTTCCTCCATTTCACAACATCCCATCTCTTAGGTATCAAGTATGACAAAGGTAACACTTCAAAAACAAGATCTCTACTTGTAAAACTCAATGAAGTAAAGACAGAATTGAGCTACAAAAATGCATAAATCTGCTTCCAGATATATTAAACTCCACACATAATGCCTCTCTCTCTCTCTCTCTCTCTCTCTCTCTCTCTCTCTCTCTCTCTCTCTCTCTCTCTCTCTCTCTCTCTCTCTCTCTCTCTCTCTCTCTCTCTCTCTCTCTCTCTCTCTCTCTCTCTCTCTCTCTCTCTCTCCAAATTGGGTAGTATTCTTCATGTACCATATGATGCATATATTTTTATTTTTTTTATGCATTTTTTACCTTTTCTTTATTTTATTTCTATGTTATTGCAACTGATATGTGAAGCTTCTTTATTACTGTTCTGAGCATTTCTGTAGATTTCTTTAGTTAGTATATCCCATAGAAATACTCATTTTCTTTTTTTGTGTGGCTTTAAAGGATTAATATTGACATATGGACATGATCTGGGTTAAAAGCTTGTACAAATAAGGTTAAATGTCTATTTTTGCACTGGTTGTTTCCCTAAGTTTCTTAAAAGTAGTGTGATATAATGATTAGCAGCGGACTAATTAATTATTCTTTACAGGTCTGTAACTCCTTACATTTCCTTTATGTTAGCTTTACTTACATATTTTTTCCTTTAGTTTATGAATGGGAGGAAGGTTTAATATTCATATCTTAAGAGATGCTTACTTTCTTTTCCACATTGCAAGTTTTAGTGATTAATACTCACAAATGTGTATTATTTACTTAATGGCTTGTCAAAACAGGTTGTTTTTGTGTTGTTGTTTTTTTTTTCTCATACTAGGATGAAGTATTACTAATGGAGTTTATTTTTTACATCTGTTTTATATATCATTACAGTTTTGAGGGGAGCTTTCTGTTAAATGTTCAAGTGAAAAGCATATTATACTATAGATGATAAAAATTAGTGTTTTTTTTATTTATTTTTTTAATGCAATGAAATGGAGGGAACATTTAATTGTATATGAATATATTGAATTTATTACCTATTTCTTTCCCTAACCTTCAGACAGCAGTAGCTAGCTGCTAGTATTAAAGGTACTAATGATTCATCATCTGCCTAAGAAAGACTAACTAATTAGTCATTTAATTGACTAACACCTATGATCCACTTTACTAATGTGGTTAGTAGAAGCAGTGAACAGTACGAAGGCATTAGTCAGATATATTTGAGTAAGACCATACTCAGGTTGAGTGCTCAGTTAGTCACAAATTGACTAACATTATGTTAGTCACTGTGACTAATGCTGCCACTCGTTCTAGACCCCATGGGTTTTACTAAGAAAAGTTAGTCAGCACGACTAACTTTGGTTTTGTGTGCAAGTGTCATCATGCAGCACGTCCTGCCAGTCAGTCCCCCTCAGAGCAGCTCGCAGTGCTCCCCAGTTGGTAGCCTCCCGCTTCCAGAGGATGTGGGTCGTGCACTTTTCACGTGGCCTGCGGAAGTGGAGTTTAGTGAGCACAGCCACGTGGTCTGAGGTGACCACAAAGTCCAGTGGTGAGCAGTGAACAGTGTGGACGGGGATGTACGTCACTATCCAGTCCAGGGAAGACCCAGACCTGTGTGTGGGGAAGGTGGCGTAGTTCTTTAGGTCATGCACCACTAATAAGGTGTTGAAAACATTACGCACAATGTGTTGGTTTAACTCCCCCACTATCACCTCTTTGCCACACTGGCTGGCTGTCATCATAGCGTCCAGGTTCGCTATCAAAAAATATATCACTTGTCTCCTACGAGGGGGACACACCTTTAATGTCACTGTCAGTTACCTTCAGCGTCAGTATCTCCAGTTCCCTGGGCACGGATACTGGAGGCTCCAACACCTGGAGCTGAAGTTGGAGTTGGGGGGTATAAAAATATGGGTGAAAAGGAAGAATATTACGTACAAGTAAAGACAATAAAATGAAGTAAAGTGGAAGAGTAAAAATGATGGCGGGCGATCCGCCTTCATATATTTTACTGAAAATATATTTGAATATTTGTATTTTTGCTCGTCTCTTTATTTATCTTTGTTTCCTTTCTACTTGCAACTCTTCATGAACTTCAGTTAATATCTACTGTGATCGTCATGTAAGCTTGGATGGTAAGTGATGGTAAGTGCCGTTAATGTATTTAATGATTCAGAAGTTAGTAATTAGATAGATGTTTTGTGTTTAGAGAGGGAATTTGTTGATGAAGTTCCTTATTACCGGAGCTTCTCATTAATATATATTTTTTTCCTTTCAGAAGCAAATATGGTTAGTTATCTTGCATGAGGAATAGGTAAGTATGTACAGATAAGTAAGCCATCACGGATGAGTATGGAACCCATAAGTGATTTGACTTTATGTTCTTGATATATATATACACATACATATACATTACGTACATTACATACATATACATACATATCTAAACACACACATACACTCACCTATACACACACTCATATACATATAATAAATTTTTATTGTGTATGGCTCCAGTATTTGCTCCATGCAATGGCACGGGCGATGAGCTAGGCTCCCTGCTGCACCATGTGGTGTGACGCGTGGTCACAACTTCGTAAGTCCCTTGCTGCTGTGAACTACCAGACTTAGTGGGCCCACGACCAACAACTCAGGGTGAGGTGCAGCCGTCCACCGCCCCCCACAACTGGAGGACTGCAGTCCCTACCAGGGGCAAAACCCAACGATAGAGAGTGTTAAAGATAGCTAGAGAAGTGTTCATAAGTAATTCGAGGAACATCCCACTCCCTGTCGACTCAGGGCGCAGGTAGGTGGCAGATAAGAGCCCGACTCATCTACCATGTGGAATAAGAATGATGGTAGATGGCAGAAACACAACTATTAAGGACGGTCCCTATATACAAGACTGCCATCTTTTGCTCTTTTGCTCCACAAATATCTAGTTGCTGTTGATTTATTCAGTAGTCCGTATAGAGTGGGGGAGGTTCTGGTCCATTTAGTCTTCGAAAGGATTTTTGAACCAGTAATTTTCATGATTGTCGTTGTTTTCTATTATGCTGACATAGATTGGATCGTTAATAGCTGTTACTAATTTTTCCATTGAATTCTTTCCTCTGTGATAGATGTTTATATTAATAGGTTGGAGATTTGCTTTTCTGTGTAGTTCGATGGTTGTGTGGGTGTAAAGGTATTTTTCTTTGTAAGCAAATCTAAGGGCACTGTATTGAATTTTCTGTAGTGTCAGAGCGGAGTGCCTGGATAGCCCATTAACGGGGTATGCTGGATATGTGAGGATGGGGATTATATATGCTTTAATAAGGTGAAGCTTTATCTTTTCAGGTAATACTGTGAATCTTCTTAGTGTGGAAAGCGCTTGTATGGCTTTGTTTTTGATATGTGCTACGTGTCCAAGTAATCCTGTTTTGTTTATTTTTAGTCCAAGAATTGTTCCATCCTTTGAATAAGGGATATGAGTTTGATTGATGATTATGGTTTCCACTGGTTTTGTTGCGAGAGGAATGATCTTGGATTTGTTGGTATTTGTTTTGATTTTACAAGAATATTCATATGAACTGATTCTGGCGATGTCAGATTGCACGCTTCTGGCCATGTTTTTTTTTTTTTTTTTTTTTTAGATTGCTCGGCTGCGTTATAATTTGATTATGTTATCTGCATAGGTAATGTTTGTGGAAACTGGTGCAGCTACTGGCAGGTCTGATGTGTAGAGTGAATAGTAGGTGGGAGACAGGGAGCTCCCCTGGGGGACCCCGCTTCTTATTGGGGATTAATGGCCAATGTAATTGTTGATGGATATGGAGGCAATTCTTTTGTCAAGAAATGTACACATGGTTTTGGTGAAGGTAGGCGGTAGTTGTATTTTAATAATTTTGAATTTCATCCCATTGTGCCAAACCTTATCAAAAGCTTTGGATACATCTCTTATTACTATGTAGCATTGTTTCTTTTCGGAGAGTGCCTGTGCAATGTTTTCTATTGTGATGGCTAATGCTGTTTCGGTGCCTCTGGTTTGACGAAATCCATGTTGGCTGTCAGATAAGGTATTGTACGTTTCCAGGAAGTTTCTGAGTTTTGAGTTGATTTTTTTTTCTTTTTCTAAAATTTTGCCCGGGGCTTCTAAAAGCTATATTGGTCTATAATCCAATGGATTCGTGCCTTTTGTACCAGGTTTATGAATTAGTATGACTTTTGCGACCTTAAACTTGTTTGGAAAATATCTGAGAGAAAAGGTAAGGTTGTAGATATAAGTTAGTAATATGATGCCTTCATTTGGTAATTTAGTCAGTATCAGTTTGGATATTAGACTGATGCCTGGTGTGTTATTTTTTTTTATTTTTTTTTATATTTTCTTTATGATTTTTTCTACTTCATTTACCGAGATTGCTCTGGTTAGGAAATTGTTCTGGTTTAATCTCGTTAGGTTTTGGTTCATATTTATAAAGTTATTGACTCTTATGGTCGTTTTGTTCATCAAATTATATATTTTCCCTTCGCTGATTTGAAAAATGCTGCTTCATATATTCCTGAAAACAGGTTCCTTTTCTTCTGGTGAGTAAAGTTTATTATTGTTTTGAATTATGTATGGTGAATTTGTCTCTTTGCTGCCTTTAAGTTGTTCGATGATTTTCCAGAATTCATTGGGTGTGTTGTATTTCTCAGCTACGTGTAATACTTTCTTTTCCCAGTTTTTAGACTGCACTTTTTGGCATTCCTTGACAAGTGCTCTTTTTAGTGCTTTGTAGGCTATATATTTCCTGTATGTCCAATCATATGCATTTGCTTGAGATTTTAAACAAAGGCAAGAATGCTTTTTATTGTAGAATTGGTGATTGGTTTGGGTATTGTGATACGTGTGGTTTGAGGAATGCCTATATCCATCGCTTTTGAAATTACTTTGTCCCATGTATCGATTGCGTTGTCAATTTATGTAGTTGTGGCATTCGTGGGAGGAGTTGCTTGGACTATGTTGTGTTTTATTTCTGTTTCGAAGGATTTCCAGTTGGCCTGTCTTGGAGAAACTTGAGTTGTGATGGCTCTCCTTGTAAATATAATAATTATGGGAATGTGGTCCGAGACTCTGGTTTTTGGTCCTGGTTCAACTGATGGACGTTATGGTATGTGTATTTGCAATTGCGGTATGTGATTTATTTCATCTGGAGTGAAGTTGGCGCTAGACAAGTAATAGGTGGGAAATGTAGGTCCTAGATGATGCAGGAGGTTACAGTCGATCATGGTTTTGACTGCTGCCCCGACTGTACTATTGTAATCGTAACCGAGGCAGGTGTGTTTGGCGTTAAGGTTTCCAATAATGTATGTTGGGTTGTTGTTTGTAGCTAGTGTGTGAAAGTCAGGGTAGGGTAAGTATGGTCTTCTAGGACGAAGGTATGTGGTGGCAATTGGAATGGGTTCTGTATGTGTTTCCAGAGAGAGAGAGAGAGAGAGAGAGAGAGAGAGAGAGAGAGAGAGAGAGAGAGAGAGAGTACATCGGTAATAAAGTTGTTGTTTATTTTGTGTTTTGTGTTGTCTTTGATTAAAATGGCTGAGGCGTCATGCAGTTCACCTGAAGAGTTCATCTGATAGGAGATATATTCAAAATAATTTATTTTTTTCGTTGTTATTTAGTCCATAACTATTCAGAAGAATTATAGTGTCAGTTTGTGGGGCTTAAGGTGTGCGACATTGTGTTGTAATACAATAATTGTGTCCATGTTGGGTAGGGTACTAGGAGTTTGTAGGTATAGGCTGTTTTTATTTATTCATTTATTTATTTATTTATTTTTATTTATTTATTTTATTTTATTTTTTTGTTATGTGAGTAAAGGGCTTACTTGGTGGCGAGACGGGGTCTGTGTTTGTGTGTTTTGCTCGGCGATGGAGTTTTGTCACAATTAAGCCCGTTCCTTATTTTGTTGAATCTGTAATCATCTATGATGCACCAGCAGCTGTCAAACTTTACTTCATTGTTTATAATGCTCTGATACAGCCACTTCGCCAAGCCCTCTCTTAACATTCTCAAAGTAAATATTTCGTTTTTTGGGCCACCCTGTGCTGTTTTTTTTATAATAATTTGTAAGTCCTACCTTTTGTCCACTTATTTGTTCTAATTCAGGCATTCCTTCTCCGTCACTTATTTCATGGTCGGTAGTTTCTTGCGAACTGTTAATTTTGTGCTTTCCTATTTCCTGGGGAGCTTTTGTAGTAGTTGGCAAGGTGCTTATCTGTTGTTGCGGTTTGGGGTGAGGTTGTACAATGGATGGTTCTTTATATTCTTGTGAGGATTCTGTTTCCACTTGAGAGGTTAGATTGAAAATTGCCTTGGATGATGGGCTTTCTGGGATTACTATTTCTGGTAAGTTATAGGCTTTCAACAATTTCTGTAGTTCCTCGTTGAAAGAAGAGTTCTTGTTGAAGGAAAAAAGAAAGATAATGCGCATGGGTCATACAAGAATGTATTTTAATGTTGGTATCTCTGTCCTATTAGGTTGAGTGCCGGCTGGTTTTGGTTAGGTGATCCTTTTTATCGCATTGGCTGTACGAGTACATTGCTGGACCAGCTTGTTTTTCCTTTTTCTTCTACTCCACTATTTTCTTCCTCAAAGGGCTTTTATTGGCAAGGGTGCCGTGATCACTGTCGCAGTTGATGCATTTTTTTTTTTTCTTGATGATTTACAGTGTCTCCAAGTGTGGTCAATGTCTCCACACTGAGCAAATCATGAAGTCCTTCGGTTTAGTGCATTGGTTGGTGTAATGGTCATCTAATTGGTAGCACTTCATACAAACTGTTATTTGTATAAAAATTTCCTCTTTAATCTGAGTAGGAAGGACGGACATTGAGCTGAGGAGAAATCCTTTATCCTGTGCCAGTTTTGCCTGTATTAGACTGTTTGAATGTGATCTTAATAGTATTGGAGTTGGGGAACTTGTATACCTCGTTAATTTCGTCCTGTTCTATCCAGCTGTTGTTGGAAAGAAGTTCATTCATTTATGAGCGTTTCAGTGAAATTTTCGTAGATAAAATCATCCAATCTTGTAAGGATGACCGTACGCTTGGCTTTTAACTCTGGTGGTGTTGTGGAGTGAAAAATTTTTTCCTTGTAGTTCCGTGGTAATTTTTTGCCGATAGTAGATTTTCAACATCTTCATGTTAAAACCACATAGCCGTCAGGGATGGTAATTTATTTATTTATTTTTTTTTTTGTGGCGTAGATGTGATTCTTGAATAGAATTTGCAGCAGAGAGATTCGGTGTCGGGGGTCATTGTTATGTTTAAATTTAATATTTATTCTTGCCATGTTGCAGATGAACACATAGAACCGGATCAATACTGTCTACGAGTCAGTAATGCTGTGAACATGTAATGGTAGTTTGTGTAAAAAATGTGGAAAGTTTCAGTTTCCATGTTTGTGTTCAGGATAGCTCACAGCCAAAGCCGCCCCTGGCACATATCAGTCGCTCGTCGACCTCCTGTTGCATGGGAACCAAACTGCAGCACTAACCCGATTCCCTTGTGGCCTAAGAACAAGACTGCTCAGAGAGCGGAAAAACAGCTAAAAGAGCCTAACAGCCTAGGGAAGACTGTCTACGGTCACACCACCTGAGGCTCCCGCCCGCTACCAGGCGTCGAAGAGAGCAGTGTGACTGCCCCATAAGGGACTTCCTGACACCCTATAGCCCCAGACCGGCCGCTTCCTATAAACATCCCTCTAGAGGGGTTCCCCTGATGTAAGCCGAGGGGGTTCACCTTCGTAACCACGGCCGGTCCAGCTAGTGGGCGTGAGATTATGGAAAAGGAGTTGGATAGTGAGAGAAAAGCCTGCGAATACCCAGTGAGCAGAACGAATTACCAAGGGGCCTCAGCTCGGAGGGCGGCTTCCGCGAACGCCATACGGCCCCCCGGTAATGGTTCCCAACCTTGGGCAACAGGAGGGGAGTCTATAACGGGGTCAATAGTGACCCCAAATGTAGATGCCTGTAAGGTAGAACCTAGGGATGGACTCATGCACGAGTCCCAGTACATCTGGGTGAGGCAGCTCCTCGCGTTAAAAGTACACAACAAAGAAGCGAAACACCACAACCCAGGAGTGGTGAAGCCACGGAGGTATTTGTGGCGAAGTGTCGAATGTGCTTGTGTCAGGCAGAGCAGCTCAGCGGCAAGCGTATTGGCGAGCTGGTGCCTGGAGACTGGAGAAAGCGGGAGGAGGTGTTGCTGCTGCCGCTGCCAGTGTCAAGTTAAAAGTGTTCACAACCTGGACATTTACCGTGTCTTTATAACAAAATGCCACGCCCCCTCCCTGCGTGGAACGGTCTTTTCTCAGCCACGGCGAGTACCCTCGCACGCGGGCATAGGTCTATGGCACACTAACGTCCAGGAAGGTTTCACACACAAACACAATGTCTGCCCCGTGTCTGGTTATAACACTGTGTGTGAGTTCACCAATATTTGTGTGAAACCCTCTCACATTAGTTGACTCTCTCTCTCTCTCTCTCTCTCTCTCTCTCTCTCTCTCTCTCTCTCTCTCTCTCTCTCTCTCTCTCTCTCTCTCTCTCTCTCTCTCTCTCTCTCTCTCTCTCTCTCTCTCTCTCTCTAATACATAATATACCATTTTTTCATGTTGAGGATTGTACAGTTTAAAGGAGATAATTTGGGTACTCCTATCCAAAAAACCACCTAACTGCCTAAGTTGAGATCCAGTATTTACTGTACAAGTGTCTGTCACTCTTGAGGCCGAGCCTCTATCACGTATCAAAGTGTCACTGTCGCACACGAGGCCTAACCTCTGCCCTACTCTGTTGACATATTACTGTCACTCATTGGCCGAACTTCTAATATTTACGCCCGTGTCACTGTCACGCATTTCACTAAACCACTAACACTTCGAATTTCTGGCCTCCGCACGTCCGGGCACTTGTTCGAGGCCAGAAATTTATTCCACCACTGCACATACTTTGCTTGAGCTGTCTTTGGGGGTGCGTGAAGTGAGACCGTGAAGTAGCCAGAGCCAAGGGTGCCGTGGAGACGAATCTAGTGAGCACCTCAGAGCGGCGTGGTGGCAAGCGGAGTTCCTGCAGGTGGGGGGGTCCGTTGTTCTTGCACCTTGTATAGGTGTACGTCACTGCGGTGCTACAGCCTGTGCAGGCTGTGGAGGCCGGCCTGCTGCTCTGAAAGGCCATCCTCTATCAGCCGTTCTGCCCTCCGCTGAATCTTGTCCGCCGCTCCGCCCCAGGCGAGACAGGAGAACTCAAGAGGAGCAGATCTCGGCTTTGTACAGCAGCTCCCGTCCCCTTCTGGTTCAGGAGTACGGACATCTTTTCGAGGCAAGCCAACTTCCCTGCTGCTGACCTGGCGAGCTGAGTTAAGTGTGTCTGTTAAGTCAATTTGCTGTCAAATGTGACTCCCAGGATCTGCAGCACCTGCTGTGGTGTCAGTTGCGCCTCATTGAGAGTGCGGCAGATGTCATGCACTGACATGGACACCATGAGCAGCTGTGTTTTTGGGGGCGAAGGTGACTTGCCATCTCTGTGTCCCCAGTCCTCCAGGCGGCGTAGTGTGGTATTCAGGCGGGCAGTCCACCTCTTGTTCTTTCCCTGGTGAGAAGGGCAGCGACAAGGTTAAGCATGTCGTTGACATACACGTCTCTCTCTCTCTCTCTCTCTCTCTCTCTCTCTCTCTCTCTCTCCTCTCTCTCTCTCTCTCTCTCTCTCTCTCTCTCCTCTCTCTCTTCTCTCTCTTATACCACTCTCTTATACCTTATACCACTTAAAGACTTCTATCACGTCCCTTCTTAACCTACATCTCTCTAAAGAATGTAAATTTAACAGTTTCACTTTCGCCTCTTAAGGAATACTCCTCATCCCCTGTATCCTTTTAGTCATTCTCCTTTGTACTGATTCTAATAGACCTATATCCTTCCTGTAATGTGGGAACCAGAACTGCACAGCATAGTCTAGATGAGGTCTGACCAGCGCCAAAATATAACTTTAGTTTTACTTTTAACATTCCTTAAAATATATTCCTAATACCCTATTTGACCTGTTTCTGGCCTCTATGCATTGCTTTCCTAGACGGATTTCAGAGCTAACTATAACTCCTAAATATTTTTCGTACCCTGAACCTACCAGAGTTTCGTTTATTATGTACCTACCGTGTGGGTTTCCTCTACCTACGCTAAGTACTTTGTATCTGTTGATAATAAACTCTATTTACCATCTGTCCGTCCATTCGTTCATCGTATCTAAATCTGCCTGCAAGGCGATGGCATCCGATGATGATGACTGAAGGAAACATTATCAGTATTTCCTAACTAAAAGCCAAACTGATATATTTTCATACCCCCGCCAACACAATAACCAGTCATTTATCTGTTTTTTAACCCCTGCAGGGTAGACCATTTCAGATCCACCTGTGTGGCTAATATCTTGTTCCACCAAATAATGTACATGTTAGTAATGTACGTCTTTATGTACTGTCTCTGGTGGTGCCACGCTCTACAACGCGGTTGCAAGAGTTCCTCGGGAGCGGGGATGACAGCTCGGGTGTTCACTTGAGACTGGCGGGGTGGTTGTCGCAGCTCCTGTAGGTGACTCACGCGACACACATTCACCTTATACATGACGGTGATTCCCACCACGTCCCGCCGATGTTGAAGGGTGTGGAGGCGTGACTCGAGGCCGGCATGGTTGTCTCTGATGAGTTGCGCCGCCCTCTCCTGTACCTTGTTCAGCAGGGCGAGGTGTTTGCGGGCCGCACCACCCCATGCCAGGCACGCGTACTCCAAGGAGGGTCTAACTTGTGCTTTATAAAGCACTTCTATACCTTTACTGTCCAGGAGCCACGATATCCTCCTCGGGAAAGGCCAGCTTTCCCGAGGCCTCTCTGGCAAACTACTCAATGTGGGTCCTGAAGGGCAGCCCACGGTCGTAGGCGATCCCCAGCACCTCCACTTCGTCCTGCGGCGTTAGCATCTCCCCGGTGAAATCGAGGCACAGGGCTGGCCTCGACCTGGAGACGACGAGCAACTTGGTTTTATGCGGTGCGAATCTCACCTGCCACGCTCTGGCCCAGGCTGTGATACGGTTCAGCGTGTTGCTGAGTCGGGACAGCAGCGGCTTCCTCCCCGTGGCGAAGGTTTGGGACAACGTGAGATCGTCCGCGTAAGTCCTGGCGCTGGGGAGGAGGTGTCAATGTCCAGCGCCACGACGGCTGTGGCCTTGCCTTGGTCCAGGATGGCGCTGAGGTCAGTCGTCAGCAGCAGATGCAGATCAGCCGCTGACCGGCCCTGCCTGAAGCTAAATTCCCTGGTGCAGAGCACGCGGTGTCTCTCGAGGTGATCAGTGATGTGTGAAGCCACGACGGTCTCCATCACCTTACTAAGCACCGGCAGTAGGGACACAGGGCGGTAATTTTTAGCGTCACTTATCGTTTTTTTTTTATGAACTGGCACTACACAGCTAGTTTTCCAGATTTTTGGCCACGTGCTGGATTCGAAGCACTTATTAAATAGAGAGGTGAGTTGGCGTGCCAATTCACTGACACACTGGCGAAGTAGGCCGGGACTTATTTTATCTGGCCCTACAGCCTTTCTCTCGTCCAGTTTTAAGAGTATTGTCCTCACTTCACCTTCACTAGTTTTAATTGTCATTAAGTTTTCTTTTATAATTTTTAGAAGAGTGAGAGGAGCTTTTATCGGGGTCGGGAAAACACATTTTCCCAGCAAAGAGCCTTGTTCTGGGCGGTGTGAGCGACGCTGCCGTCTCCTCGCATGAGAGAAGGGATGGTGGTTACTTGCTCTTCGCCCTTCTGCTTCTTCATAAGGCTCCACCACCTCTTCACACTCCTTAGGCACCTCTCACTTTCCCCATGAGGTTTTCCGTCCATTGTTCTACCGCCCATTCCTGAATGTCCCTCATACACTGAGCCACCTCACGATGACTTCGCCTGTTCCGTGCCGTGTGATGCCTCTTGTAGGCTCGCCAGGCGCGGTACTTGGCGTCAGAGGCAGTGCGACACTCAGGCCCAAACCAAGGTTGGTCAGAAGCCTTGGTTTTGTATTGGGTGTGCGGCACCTAGCGGGCCTGCAGGGCGTGGAGAATCTCGGTGGGCTGCCTCGCCTGCAGGTCTGTGTCGCCACAGAGCACGTCCTGCCAGTCCGTCCCCCTCAGAGAAGCTCGCATTGCTCCACAGTTAGCAGGCTCCCACTCCTCAAGTGACCTGCGAAAGTGGAGGTTGGTGAGCACTGCCACATGCTCTGAGGTCCCCACAAAATTTAGCGGCGAGCAGTGAACAGTGTGAGCAGGGAGGTCCGTCACCACCGGCTAAAGGGACGACCCAGACCTGTGTGTGGGGAATGTGGTGAAGTTTTGCATGTCATGAACCACTAGTAAGGTGTTGAAGGCACAGTGTGTTGGTTCTAATCACCCACTATCACCACTTTGTCATACTGGCTTGTTTCGCTATCAAAAAATCTATCGAGGGGGGCAATAATAGCCAACGAGCAATACACCTTTACTGTCACTATCAGTCACCTTGAACGTCAGTATCTCCAGTTCCCTGTGCACGGGCACTGGAGGCTTCACCACCGGAACATTCACTGTCTTAATAATAGAATGCCACGCCCCCTCCCTGTGTGTATCGGTCGATCTCTCTCTCTCTCTCTCTCTCTCTCTCTCTCTCTCTCTCTCTCTCTCTCTCTCTCTCTCTCTCTCTCTCTCTCTCTCTCTCTCTCTCTCTCTCTCTCTCTCTCTCTCTCTCTCTCTCTCTCTCTCTCTCTCTCTCTCTCTCTCTCTCTCTCTCTCTCTCTCTCTCTCTCTCTCTCTCTCTCTCTCTCTCTCTCTCTCTCTCTCTCTCTCTCTCTCTCTCTCTCTCTCTCTCTCTCTCTCTCTCTCTCTCTCTCTCTCTCTCTCTCTCTCTCTCTCTCTCTCTCTCTCTCTCTCTCTCTCTCTCTCTCTCTCTCTCTCTCTCTCTCTCTCTCTCTCTCTCTCTCTCTCTCTCTCTCTCTCTCTCTCTCTCTTTTATTTATACTACATGAAATCTACATGATATGTGTTTACAGAGTTGCTGTACATATACTTTACATATTTTATACAACAATTTAGGCTAAAGAAGTCATTGTTAATGCCTTCTATCTGAAAGCCTCTCTCTGTTTGTCTGTTGCAACTACACATTCACTGCAGTCTTGAACTGCTGTCTGGCCCAGCCATCAACACTTGTCTGCACGGTAACAAACTCGTTCCACCAGCCAATGCATGTGTTCAGAAACTGTTTTTGATGGTGCCACGTTCTGCACCTGGGCTGGTGCAGCTCCCCAGGGGCACGTGTGACAGCTCTGGTGGTGACTTTGGCATGTCGGGCAGGCTGCCGGAGAGCCTGTAGGTGCGGCACCCGTTGCTGTTGCACCTTGAACATGACGGTGAGGCCCGCCACGTCTCGTCGGTGCTGGAGGGTGTGCAGTGCAGGCTGAAGGCCGAGCTCACTGTTCCTGATGAGCCTCGCCGCTCGGTCCTGCACCTTGTCCAGGAGAGCTAGGTGCTTGTTTGCCGCGCCGCCCCAGGCCAGGCACGCGTACTCCAAGGAGGAGCGGACCTGCGCCTTGTAGAGTAACTTCAGTCCCTTGGCGTCAAGGAGGTAGGAGATTCTCCTCAGGGATGCCAGCTTCCCTGAGGCCTCTCTGGCGAGTCGCTCCAAGTGGGTTCTGAAGGTCAACTTCCGGTCGTAAGTGACCCCCAGCACCTCCACATCATCCCGCGGCGTCAGTGTCTCCCCGTTGAAGGTGAGGCGCGGGGCTCTACTTGTCCTGTTGATAGTGAGCTGCTGGGTTTTGTGAGATGCAAACTTTACTTGCCACTTCCTTCCCCAGGCTGCAACACGGCTCAGGGTGGCGTTGATGTCGTGGTTGGCTGCAGCTTCCTCCTCCAGTCCGTAGCTGTGGGATAGTGTTATGTCATCTGCAAACGCCTTCGCGGTAGGAACGAGGTGCATCAGATCATTGACATACACATTCCACAGCAAAGGGCCGAGGCAGCTCCCTTGAGGAACACCTGCCCTTATGGGCTGTGGATTTGGTTCCCGCCCATTGATGATTACTTTGAGATGTCTGTCTCTCAAGTAATTCTCAAAGAGCTGGAGGAGAGCCCCGTCCACGCCTATAGCACGGAGCTTTGTGGTGAGGGCTGCGTGCCACACTTTGTCGAACGCCCCCTCGATGTCAAGAGCCACGACAGCCGTGGTCTTCCCTTGGTCCAGGGCCCCACTCCACTCCATCGAGAGGAGCAGGTGCAGGTCTGCCGCCGACCTCCCCTGCCTGAGCCCAAACTGTCTGTTGCTCAGCAGGTCGTGCCTCTCGAGGTGCCGCGTGACTCTCGAGGCCACAACAGTTTCCAGCACTTTGCTCAGCACAGGCAGCAGGGACACGGGTCTGTAGTTTTTTGCCTCTGTCTTTGCATTTTTCTTGTGCAGAGGCACCACACTACTCCCCTTCCACATTTCAGGCCATGTGGCGTTGCTGAGGCAGTGGTTAAAGAGTGAAGCGAGTGGGCGCGCCAGCTCCGCAGCACACTGTCGGAGTACGCGGGGACTAATGTCCTGTGGCGCCACCGCTTTTTTCTCGTCCAAGTTTGCGAGTATCACTTTCACTTCCTCTTCACTTGTGTTCACTGTCTCTAGTGTTTCTTTCACGATTTGAGGGAGTAGCGGAGATGGTCTTTCAGGGTCGGGGATACACATTTTTTCGGCGAAGTGCTTGGCCAGGAGGTCCGCTTTGTCACGAGCAGTGTGGGCAATGCTGCCGTCTGCCCGGTGGAGTGCAGGGATGGAAGTGCCCCGCGACTCACCCTGCTGGTCCTTGACAAGGCTCCATCACTGTTTACAACCAACCTGGCCTCCTCTTAGCTTACTCTTGAGGTTAGCTTTCCACTGCTCCACTGCCCATGTTTGCGTGGTATTCATGTGTATTGTTGCCTCTCGGTGCCTTAACCTGTTCCTGGCAGTGGGGTGTCTCCTAAGAGCACGCCAGGCTCGGTGCTTGGCATCAGAGGCAGAGCGGCACGCAGGGCCAAACCAGGGCTGGTCTGATGCCTTGGTTTTGTGGTCCGAGTGCGGCACCCAGCGGCCCTGCAGGGCGTGGAGCAGCTGGGTGAGCCGCCTCACCTGCTGGTTAGCGTCGCCATACAGCACGTCTCCCCAGTCTGTGGTCTTCAGGGCGGCACGGAGGGCATCCCAGTCGGCGGCCTCCCACCTCCAGAGGGTGCGGGTAAAGCTCTTCTCTCGTGGTGTCCTGAATTGTATCCTGGTGAGGACAGCCACGTGGTCTGAGGTGCCCACAAAGTCGAGTGGATAACACTGTACTGTGTGGGGAGGGAGGTCCGTCACTACTGGGTCCAGGGATGACCCAGACCTGTGCGTGAGGAAGGAGACAAAATTATGCATGTCGTGCACAACCAGTAGGGAGTTAAAAGCGTCTCTCACCGTGTGCTGGTTCAGGTCGCCAATCACTACTACACTGTCACACTGACTGGCCGTCATGAAAGTGTCTAAGTTTTCTGACAGGTAGTCTAGCAACACTGTTCCCTGCGATGGAGGCCGATAGCAGCCCACACACAACAGACCTTTCCCATTACTGCCCGTTATTTTTAATGCCAGGAGCTCAAGTTCCCCGGGCACGGGCGTGGGAGGCTCTACCACCTGAGCACTGACCGTCTCTTTGTAGCAGAAGGCCACGCCCCCGCCTTGTGTAGAGCGGTCTTTCCTTACCCAGGCCGAATACCCTTTAACTCGGGCGTATTTATCTGGCACCTTGGAATCGAGAAAGGTCTCACACACGAACACTAAATCTACATTATTCTTAATGATAACACTGTGAGTGAGCTCACCAATGTTCGTATGGAAGCCTCTCACGTTGGCTGTGAGGATGGAAGAGGAGTGAAGGACAGCGCCTCACCTCGTTCCTCAGCTGATTCCAGCGAGGAGTGATGTGAAGAAGGGGGTAGGGGCCGTTTGGGGGGTGATCCTCCTTGTCCTTGCCCCTCCGCTGCTTCAGGCGCCGGGTCAGGTGATGAAGAGCGAGGGGTGTTGGTCGGTGGGGGGGACAGAGACGTATTTTCCGGGGTGTCCGCGGAGACGGTGGATGCAACCTCACTCAGAATTTTGTGAGGTCTGGCTGAACAAGCCACTGACCTCTGCTGCAGGTCCTCGCTGGCGTGAGTGGCCAAGATGGTGTCCACTATGGATATGGCCTCCACTAGCACACATCTTTTCTCGGCAAGACCTGCAGTTATGGCTCTGTAGTTTGTCAGCTGACCTTTTGTCGTGGCCAGCTCACTGCGAACCTTTCTTAGCTGTTGTATCAGCTCCTCCTTTGTCAGGTTGTCCAGGCTGTCCTCTTGCTGCTCCTCAACCAGATCCGCTGATGGTGTAGGGGGAAGAGAGGAGGAGGGAAGGGACGCTGTAGGTTCTTGTGAGTTTTCCACAAAAAATGTGACAGGATCAGTTATCCCCGCCAGGGCGCGGAGCTGACCTGTGTCGCCACACCTGTACTCTGTCGCGTCGCCCAGACAGTGGACGTGGCAGAGGTTGGGGCAGCCTTCTGTGGTGCACTGCTGATCGGTCGTCGGTGACGCCTTACGGCCACAGACTGTGCACCAGTAACTTGGTCTGTACCCACAGAGACCTTTCGGTCTTTCTATGCGGCACTCATAGCACTCCAACACCATTCTGTGGGTGTAGCGGGGCGGGCGCGTCGGGGAGAGGGGTGCGTGGGGCAGCTTCGTCAGCGCGATAATCCCTTAATGATTGTGGGTGCAGCTTGGTGGAATTCCCAAGAGATTTCAGCCCCCGGAGCCTAAGCAGGGTGAGGTCAGATCGACTAGCTCCTTACCGTGAACACGCTAGTTGGCGTCTACCTTGCTGCACTTCTCACTGTCACTGTAATGTCGCTGCACTGCACTGCACTGTTAACACTGCACTCACTCACTGTACATTTCACGATGTTGGTGCCTCCGGCAATACAGAACACCAAGGCCTTGTAGAACACAGTAAACTCGACGTCCACGTGCTGGCGATGTTGTGTTTCAGTGTGTCGCTGTTTCCACTTAAGTAACTTTTCTTCCCCCAGTAAGTTTACAGGTTTTTAATATGGAAAAACACCCGTGTGTCGTGAATAGAATGAAGTTCGATATGATATATGGTTCTCACACTGCCGGAGCGACCTCGGACACGTCCTCTCCCGACGACCTCTCAGTGACTCTCTCTCTCTCTCTCTCTCTCTCTCTCTCTCTCTCTCTCTCTCTCTCTCTCTCTCTCTCTCTCTCTCTCTCTCTCTCATTTCAACATAGCGTACATAGCAGAGAAGATGCTATAACTTTTCAATAAGGAACTGTGGTCATAAGCTAAGAATGATCAATGTCTAGTGACATTCATTCAAAAGTTGCTCCACTGGACGGCTTTGTGAACGAGGGAGTCACTGCACTGTCATTATCAATTACTCGCACTGCCCTCGTCACTGTTCGGCACTGTCACTATCAGGCACTCGCACCTCCCAGATCACTTACTTACACTGTCACTGTCAAGCACACTAATACACCTCCACTTCATGGCACCGTCACTGTCAGGCACTATGTTTCGCAATCCTCGGCACTTCAAAACACTGTCACTGTCAGGCATTTTCATATCCATAGTCACCCAGCGTTGATGTCACTGTCAGGTGGGTGTGTCCGAAGCCAGGCATGGGCAGCGCACTTCAGCTGTTGGGATGACATCCTGGTAACGTCCACTGCTGAGGTGAGAGCGTTCCACAGCACCTCAATGTCGTGGAGGAAAGCACGCTGACAACTCACTGAGCGACACCTCGGCATCTATAGGAGAATGTCGGACACTACTGCCCTTATAGTACGTTCACTAGTCCTCCTCCAGGGGACCCGAAGCGCCGTAAGGTGAAGTATTTTGCTGTGCCAGGGCCTTGTGTAACACTGTGAGGGCCTCCGCTCGCCTTCGGTGCTCCAGGTTCTCCAGCTGGTGAGTGGGGGCGTCTTGGTAAGTGTGTGGGTGCGATCGCTGCTGCTTCTGCTACATCTTCTGCTGTCGCTTCGTTTGGGGCAGCTGTCCCTGGCCACCTGCATCGTAGATGAGGCGTTCGGCCCGCCGCTGCACCTTGTCCATCAGGGAGAGGTGGGATTGGGCATTGCATATCCACGTGAGATGATGGGCCTCACCTGCGCCTTGTACAGCGTTATGAGGCCTTTGGCGTCAAGTAGGTGCCTTACTCGATGCAGGAGCGTCACCTTCAGGAAAGCCTTGAGTGCCACGCTCTCCAGGTGGCGGTCGAAGCTGAGTTTAGAGTCAATGTCCACTCCCAGGATGTTGATGGAGTCCTTGATGGCAAGGGTGTCTATTCCAAACTTCAGCTGATCTTCCATCTGCTTGGTATCCTCCTGTGAACGTGAGATGACCGAGGTCTGGGTTTGTTTGCTTCGGCAGCAAACTTGGCTTGCCACCGTTTGTCCCAGGCCATGATGTCACCAAGGTGGCGGTTGGTGGCATTGATCATGTTCATAGCCTCCTCTCTGTCATAACTATGTGTGTGGCATCATCCGCAAGGGCTGACGCTAACGAGAGGCTCTGAAGGTCATTAAAGTACACGTTCCACAGGATGGGGCCCAAGATCGAACCCTGTGGAACGGAGACCTCCAAGGGTTGCGTGGCCGAGGTACACCCGCTAACCACCACCCTCAGACTCCGGCCTTCCAGGCAGCTGAAGAACAGCTCCAGCAGCTGCCCCGTGACGCCGAGCTGCTCAAGCTTGGCCAGGAGTCCTCTGTGTCATATCCTATCAAACGTCCCAGCGATATCAAGGACGATGACATTGGAGGGGCGGCCAGCGTCGAGAGCGTCGTGCCAGACTTTGGTGAGTTGGAGGAGCAGGTCAGAGGCGGAACGTCTCTTCCTAAACCCGTGCTGTCATGGGAATATGAGATAGTGCTCCTTCATGTGGCAGATCAGCTGCTCAGCAATAATCCTCTCCAGGATTTTGGTGACAGTTGACAGAAGAGAGATGGGGCGATAGTTAGTTGGGTCCCCTTTGTTTTGTTGTTGTTGTTGTTGTTGTTGTTGTTGTTGTTGTGTGTGTGTGTGTGTGTGTGTGTGTGTACAGGAGTTATCCGAGCCTCCTTCCATACAGCGGTCCAGGTGCTGGTGTGTGAGGGGCCTTGCCAGCTCCTCTGCACAGTGCTTCAACAGGAAGGGGAATATGTTGTCAGAGACAGGCGCTTTTCCGGTGTTGACGCTACGCAGGTGTTTCGCCATAGCGTTCTCACTGAGCACCGTCTGGTCGCATAGGCGAGTGAGGTGTGAGGGCTGACGGTCTCTCTCTCTCTCTCTCTCTCTCTCTCTCTCTCTCTCTCTCTCTCTCTCTCTCTCTCTCTCTCTCTCTCTCTCTCTATATATATATATATATATATATATTGTCTTTTTTCTCCTCTCTCTCTCTCTCTCTCCTCTCTCTCTCTCTCTCTCTCTCTCTCTCTCTCTCTCTCTCTCTCTCTCTCTCTCTCTCTCTCTCTCTCTCTCTCGCAGTGTCACGGGTGACAGCTACCAGAGTCTTGGAGTCGCCAGCGCGCTGGTCAGACGGTATCGAGGCGGAGCCGGTACCAGAGTCTTGGAGTCACCAGCGCGTTGCTCATACGGTTACCAGGCGGAGCCGGTTACGGAATGGCGAATCGTGTAGAGAGCGCGTTATAAGTACCAAGTCTTGGAGTTGCCACCGCGCTGCTCAGATGGTTACCACAAGTATGTAGCGGTTCTAGGATTCATCTAGAATACTGGCAGAGATTATTACAAGCTCCTCGTTAGACAGACACATATTAATTTTCCCTAGATAGCAGAGAGTGTATGTCACGTGGTCATGTTGCTCTAAATATCGTTCCATCATGTAGTGTGTAGAATTCCATCCAGTTTCTATATCCTGAATAAGATTCTTTCAAGGCTGCTTGTGCTGCTCTTGCACCTACATGAGCTTATCAGAAGCCTTCACACTGTGATGGAAAAAAATTACAATAGTCTTTATTTTTTTCTTTTAGCTTCTGGACATCCTCAGTGTTCTTAATGGAGTCATGAACAACTAGATTCAGAGATTCAGAGTATGTGCAAAGCTCGGGGTATGGCGAACATTCATTTGTTTTATTGCCGCAGTCATGTTTGCAGCATTGTCAGTCACAAATGAGTGAATTTTATCTAAAATGTTCCATTTATTGTAGACGAGTCTTATCTCTTCTGCATTATTATCTGCTGCATGGTACTTAACCATACGAACAGTATCAAGCACATCAGACTTGAGGACTCACTCTGGGAATATGTAGTGAGCTGTCACTGTGATGGATGCTTTTGTTTGTTGGGATGTCCATAATATGTTTGTTGTTAAATACGCTTAGCTTTCTCCAGCTCTTGACGGACTCTATCTAGCTCTCTATTGTAAATAGAAGGTAAGAGAATCCTACCTATCTCTCTGCGGCGAGGCAAGTCATGTCTGGGGTTGAGTCCATTTACTTATCTCTTGAACCCCTTGTCTTCAACAACAGATGGTGGTTGTAAGTCTTCCACTATCATCCTAACAACCAAAGCGTCAAGTTCTTTTTATTCGAGTCAGTCTTATAGGGATGAGCCCTAGTGATGGCCTTGATCAGTGTTGGATGAGCAGAGGTGGATAGTCTGGGGTGTTTGGCAACAATTTCCATATCTGCATCCTCCTTGAACTCCGTATATTCAGTGGAATGTCTGGTGCGCAGGTGTTTTATCATGTTCGATGTACTTCCACTGTACTTCAGCTTATCTTTTACACACCAAGCACACAACTACGTCAGACGACGTCTGTTCCATGTACGTCCACACTGGAGCTGTTCTATTCCGATTGGATGAAATTGTTTTTCGTGAAATTTAGGCTTAATAAGTGGGATGTACACCTCCGTTCTCTATGCTCTGACACTGCAACGTAGATACAAATGCGATGTGTGCACCTTCAGCACGCTGCCTTTGAAAAAGACTTGGTACCTGTAAAAATATTACGTTATAATGTGAGAGAGGAAGGGTTGGTTGTGCAATTAAGTTATTTTGAGAATCTGAAAATAACAAATAAATAAAATAAGGTCTTTATTTATTCATGAGGATGATGGTCACAGATTCCCTCTCCGTTAGGCAGTTTTAGCTCTTATGAGCAAGTCACCGTTGTTGTTGTTTGAGATTGTCACCTTGTAAAGGTGACGCAGGCCTTTACAAGGAGATTGCCCACAGGCAAGTCATTTTTAAACATCTTATTAAGAAAAGGGGATAAAATATAGTAGGGGGGAAGAGTAAGTACGAAATACAGAAATAAAGAGGAAGGTTACAGTTACCGGGCAGTCCGGTTTGCTGCTGCAGACATTGCTTTCCAACTCATGACCTTAGTACTTTATTGTTGGATAAGCTATGTGTACATGTTGTGACTTTGTTTACTTAATTTTAACATAACTTGAGTATTGACTTAATAATTACAGTTAACAGTAAAGTTAATGATATATTGGTTCTGGTAGCGGGTTCCTTTCCAGGGAAAGTAGGCTCCTTGGGAACCAGGCGTGGCTAGATGGAGGTGCAGCGTCGTGTAATGTCTGAAGAGAGGTGAAGTGCTCCCACTGCTCTTCTTCCATTTTTTCCACACCTGCGTTGCCATCTCGTGCAGCTGAATGTTTATCGGAGCGATCGACGCTCGTTGGTGGAGCTCCTCATTAGTCGTCCGGTCCTCCTATCTGGTGTTGTAGTCAAACCGGAGAGCAGCATTCTGCACCTTCTGGAGACGGCTAATTGTGGATCTGCTCAGCGCGTGGGTTGGGACAGGAGGGTATGTCAGCACTGGCATTAAAAGGGGCCTTGACAAGGTGGAGTTTGAGGTTCACTGGCAAGTCCTTAAAGCGGTAGAGTCTGGTGAGGGCAGCTCTTGCCTGGGATGCCCTCTGTGCATCGTGGGAGAGGTAGCCTCGTGATGTGACCTGCAGACCAAGGAGGCGCCCCTTCGTTTTGAACTCTACCTCTTTGTCCTCCACCAGCAGGGTCAGAGGTCTGAGGGTGGAGGTGGGGATGACCGTGAATTTGCCTACGTTGGTCTTGATTCTCCACCTTGTCTCCACCTGGCTATATCCCTGCCAGTGCGCACGTTGAGCATTGCTCTGGAACGCCCCAGATGGAAGAGCACCTGGGAAACATCGTCAGCGTATTGGACGTTGAAGCCATGCTGGGCGTCTGGGTAGTCCCTGGTGTACACGGCGTACAGCATAGGCGAGAGTACGCTCCCCTGGGAAACACTCGTTTCCAGCCTGAAGGGGGGACCAGTATGCGCAGCGACCTTGACCCTTGCCGTCTGGTCAGCCAGGTAGTCGCATAAGAGGCGCTCAACAGGGTCGGGGAGCTCCAGCTGCAGGATCTTGTATTTAAACCCCATGTGCCACACCCTGTCGAACGCCTTGCTGACGTCGTGAAGGACGAGGTTGCAGCGATGGCCTTCGGCTTGATGAATGGCCAGGGTCTCAATGGCCACTGCGATGGCATGGACGATGCCTCGTCTCTACCTAAAGCCGTACTGTGCCGTGTTGAACCATCTTCCATCCTCAAGGTGCGCTCGAATCCGTCTCCCAACCACCCTCTCCAGCATCTTCCCAGGCACCTCCAGGAAGGAGATGGGCCTGCAATTTGCCGGCTGGTTGGGTGATTTCCCAGCCTTCGGAATGAACCTCATTACAGCACCTTTTAGCCCATCTGGAAAGTATCCGGCGGAGAGGGCTGCACTGAAGATATGGCTGAGGCGCTGCAGTGCGGGTCGTGGCAGGTGCGTGAGGATGGTTTTCCCTATCCCGTTGCTTCTCGGTGATGTCTCCGTGGCGGAACTCACTGCTGCTCTCAGTTCCTCCGTAGAGATACTGCCGTCAATCTCGCAGGGTCTGTTGTGTGGTGTGGAGTTATCCTGTGGGAGTTGGTCAACATAAATTCATGTACAATGTTCTGGTCTGCGTCAGCGTCATCGTCGTCGTTGTCCTTAAAAACCTCTTCCCATATGGATGTAAAAAGCCTTTCTTTCTCTCTGTCAGTGTGATGTTTCTGTCCATTGTCGTCTATCAAATATACATTAGGATGTTGAGAGTGTCCTGATAGTGTCTTTAAGTCTATTCCAGAACTGTCGTGGTCGTTTGTACTTAGCTATCAAGTCAGTCACTGTCCGTCCCCAGTATCTTGTTGCCCCTGTCCGTCGAAGTTTATGTAGCGTCTACCGTAAGAGCGTGTATCGTCTGTAGTTGTTCGTCGTCCAGCCGGTCCTCGCCGCTCTGTTACACAGTGCCTGAAATTGTATTTAGGTCAGTATTGTGTTCCGTGATGGTCGTGGTCCTGGCGTCTTCCTATACGTCTTCCGTGGTACATGTCGAGCTACTGCTTCCTTCATCCATCTGTCTAGAGCATCGTCGATGTCTTCTAGGGTCCCGTAAGAGACGTCTCGGTGATCTGTCATCTGGAGGTCGTGATCAGTCTGGAAGGCATCCCAGTCGGTCCTGTAGAGAACATAAGAAGCTGTAATTGGTGTAAGGATGGGTGAAGTAGAGATATCCATTATGACTGGAATGGTCAGGGATCCTGGAAGAATAAAGTAAAAGAGAAAGTTGTTGTTATTGGTGAAAATTATGTCTGGGGAAGTAGCTGTAAGAGGTCCATAGTAGGCTGAAAATTGGGGCCCTATGTGTCTGGCTGTCTGGTGCCGTAAGTATTGTACTAGGTCACGTTCCACAATGTTGGTCGATTTAGTCCCTAGTGAAGGGTGTCTGGCGTTTAGGTCGCAGGCGATGAAGACAAGTGTCGTCACCTGCCGCGCACTATTATTTATACCCTGTCATGACGCCATAGGACATCTACCAGTCAGAGTGTCATCAGAGTGTTAAGAAACTATTACGCATATGGCAACATTAAATCGGTGTATATTATTGGCCACCATGAACGAAATATTTTCAAATCATTCATGCGATTTCTTTGAATACTGGATGAAGGGACACTATTCATCAGTGGTGGCTCGTGACTGTTACTGATGGGGGGGGGGCTGTCTCACAAATAAAATCTTAAATGCTTTTATTGTTATTGTTTAACATACCATTGATTGATAGATTATAAAGATAGATAATCATTTAATTCTTTAGGTCTTATCCTAACAGTAAATGCTTGACTTCCTTAGTGCTGGCTTAGTCTATTTGAAAAGGAAGTCCATTCTCCTGTTCCTGTTTTGTGCAAACAGATCAATAACTTTTTCATTTAAACCTGGCATATTATTCATAGAAATCTTCTCTATTGAAATCATGGCAAGTGCAAGTTCTTTCAATGCAGAAACCGTCTTTGCTTCTTGTGCCATTTTGCAAAATACTGCTAGGCCTACCTGGGAAAAAAAAATACTATTTTATACGATGTTTCTGTGATTTTACACCATCTATGATAATCAAGATTGAGCACAAGCCATCACTGATCGATAATATTTTAAAATCAAATTGAAAACACGATCGAAAATAAGACCGACGCAATAACACTCACCTAGCCACAACAACGGCCGAGACAAGACCGCGCTGGCAGCAGTCCACACTCGCCATTCCGTCCGGGAAGCCTCCCCCCATTTCTCCCCGCTTTCGTATCATTAAATAGTAAATCATTTCCGTACTTCCTCATTGTTTTGCAGTATTTTTTTGGTGTTTTCATGTGAACGATAGTCAAACATAAATGAATTAACATTATTTTTGTGAATCCTAGAAATCCACTGGGGGGGCTGCAGTCTCGCAGTCCCTATTGACGAGCCGTCACTGCTATTCATATATCATTCCTTTACACTTCATTTCGTTTATTTGTAGATACCATTTGCAAAACTTCCTGAATAATATTTATGAGTACATATATTAAACATTACATAATTGTTTGTGATTTGTAACTCACGAGCATCAGACATGAGGACTCACGGGGAACCGTTCAGGTGGAACAGCCTAAAAGACTCAGAACAGATTCCAAGCAAGCCTACCTGAACTGTCGGAACCAATTCCGGAACTGGTTCCCGGCCAGCCCTAGTATAATACTACTAGTTCTGCTGCAGTTACTACTACTACTACTACTACTACTACTACTACTACTACTACTACTAATGCTAATACTAATAATAATTACAACTACTACTACTAATGTTGCTACTGCAAATGCTGTTACCACTAATGCTGCCACTACTACTGCTACTATTACTACTGCTGCTACTACTACTGCTGCTATTACTACTGCTGCTGCTACTAATGCTGCTTCTAATAATGTTGCTACTACTACTACTACTACTACTATTACTACTACTACTACTACTATTACTACTACTACTGCAACTACTACTACTACTATTTTTTTTTTTTATGTAGGAAGGATACTGGCCAAGGGCAACAAAAATCTAATAAAAAAGAAATGCCCACTGAAATGCCAGTCCCATAAAAGGGTCAAAGCAGTGGTCAAAAATTGGTGGATAAGTGTCTTGAAACCTCCCTCTTGAAGGAATTCAAGTCATAGGAAGGTGGAAATACAGAAGCAGGCAGGGAGTTCCAGAGTTTACCAGAGAAAGGGATGAATGATTGAGAATACTGGTTAACTCTTGCGTTAGAGAGGTGGACAGAATAGGAACTACTACTAGTACGAACTACTACTACTACTACTAGTACTACTGCTGCAACTACTACTACTACTACTACTACTACTACTACTACTACTACAACTACAAAAAAATACCTCCACCCCATGTTTATTGATGTGTCAATTAGGGGCTCCATTACTTGGAGGTCATTAGCCCCAGCTCTCGCTAATGACTGTGGCATCCAACCATATCTAATACTCTATAATATAAACATTAGTTGTTAACTATAAATTCACTCTACCTCTACCCTATCTACTCTTATGCCACTTTCCACCACTGTAGCCTCGCAGTCGAGGCCTCCTAAGTCTGCAGGTATGGGAGTGGAATGCCTTGTCCCCCTGAGACACAGGAGGGCAGATCTGAGGAGGGAGAATGAGAGACGGCACCTCATCCATGCGACGACATGGCTCCTTGGCTGGTGCTTCTTTTCTGCCATTAGGTCGGCTAGTCTTGAGTAGAAGCACTGAGCCTTGGAGCCCATCCCGCCAGATGTGGTGAAGACCAGAGGTGTGAAGCTGCCCTGGTCAATGTGTTGGATTCTCTCCCCATACGCTCGGATCTTCTCCTGCTCATTCTTGCGGTGGGCGGCCTCCAGGGAGAGTTCGTGGTGACAGGCGGCCATCGGGTCAAAGATCCGTATGTCCACGAATGCTTTCTGTCCCCTTGTCCAGAACCCTCGTGCACTGACGTCGACTCGAGCCTCGTTGGTGGTGTTGGCTGTTCTGTAGCGCAGGTGCTCGCCGTCTAGCGGCAGGAGGGTCGGTTCAGTGGAAACATCGTGGCACACCTCCCTGAGCATGCTGGCGGTCAGATCTCTCACCTCATCGTGCCTGATACATACGAATCCCCCCTTTTTGCACGTCATTGTGTGGTTGACGTCATTGGGGGAGCCACACACACAGGTACTGGGGAGTCCTTCCATCGGCCAGCCGTACCTCAGAGCAATGACGTCGACAAATTCTTGTTTGTTGAGGCTGAAGCCCTTCGCTCTGATGGGCAGTGACGTTAGCCAGTTAGAGGCTCCCGTTTCCTGTGCAGTGAGGATTTTTCTCACTGTGGTTGCAGGCAGGATGTTTATCAGGTCTTCGAGACAGTTTCGTTGATGTTGTTGCCTATCTCTAGATATAATTCGTCTTTGCTCAGTGACTGCACTTTGGGCTATTTCACCATGTGCGTCCTGAGCAATGATCTTCTCTGTGAGGGACCTGGTGAGCTTGAGGGAGTTGAGGTTCTCCACAGTCGCCAACTTCTCAGGGGAGGTGATTCCCATCCCGCCCAGTCTTGGTGGAAGTTCGAGCAGCGCCCTTTCCCCATCTCCGATGGTGTGGTATCTCAGTAACGCTGGGAGGAAGGTGTTCCTTATCGAGACCTCCAGTGGTGCAAGGAGAGAGCTGATGCCTGGGATGGTGCGCATGGTGAATCTCCATCGATGCTGCAAGCCGTGGGTGTAGGCGGAGTAGGCTGCATGAGGCTCAGTCCTGGCCATGTCAGACAGGACTTCCACCTCATGTATCCACTCCTTCACCTTTTCTCCTATGTACTCCTTCTTGAACTCCTCTGTTCCGATGACAGCACCCAGATGCCGTTGTCCATCCTTTGTTATTATAACTCCACTGCCACTGAAGCTATCCACTGCACTGTCATAGTGTTCAGGCTTTACAATAAGGACGGACTTAGCGGCATTGGGTGTGTACCCTATGATGGGACCATTGTCGTTCACTAAGCCCCACCATTTTTTCAAGTCTGTTAATTTGCCGGCCCCTGACAGGTCATCCGCGTACGCCACTTGCTTCACACTCGTTTTCTCACATGAGATAACTTGTTGCAGCACTGAAAGTCCGAGGGCGTACATCGCCATGGCCACTGGGTCACCTTGTGTTGTCCCTTCCATGGACTTTAACACCTTAACACTATTACCCCTATTACTACATATGTACAAATCCGAGGGGTCACTATATGTGTTTTCTACATATTGTGCCAGAGAGGGACATTTTACTCGAATGTTGTGAAGCATTGTTTTTCTGTTAATAGTGTTGAAAGCGTTTTTGGCGTCCACTAATAACACCGCTTCACAATTGTCTTCACTGAACATTTCCCTCATAGCGTGGATGGCGGCTTCTCCTCCTGCCTGCTGTCCTGCACATACTTGCAGGTTCCCCGCTGCCCTCCTTACGTCGTCCTTGACCACCGTCATGACGCATTTACCCACGATGCGTCTTATCACCTCGCCGATGCCAATTGGTCTGCATCCCGGCTTTTTGTCCAGCGGGATTAATCGGCATGCGGTGAGAGCCTCGACGTGGTGACAATTTTGTGGTGGCAAGCTTCCTCGCCAGTGCTGCCAGGGCGCCGCATAGGTCGTTAGCGGCGCTGCCACAGAGTGCGCCGCTCAACAGGCGACGCCACCCTCTAGCGTCTAGTCCTGAGGGACCAGCACTGCCGTGTGTCTGGAGAGACTTCTTCCAGATCATCTCTCCAGTTATCACCTCGTAGATGACATCATTTGGCTTGCGTAAAGGCCCCTGCATCCTGAGGCCCTCCTCGTCACTGAGGGGAGGATGTTTTTCCTTCAGCAGGTGGATGGTTTCCCTGGTGAGGGGCAACACTCCACCTGACTGCTGTTCATTAAGTGCCCGCAGAGCCCTGGACACCTGTCCTTGCCGCATATTGCCAGCGAAATTACGGGCTTTGTCTTCCTGCCTTTGTTGGTTTCCTGATGGTCTTGGCAGCCTCTTCTGGATGGCTCGGGCTTCCTCCAGGAGCTCATCCAGTTGGTTGTTCTGCCATAGACCCACTCTTCTTGCGACGGCTTTCACGTTTTCCGCCACCTTCGCATTTCTATGTGTCTTTTGAAAGAAGAGTTTTGGCAGTGTGAAGAATAATTTCATCGCATACGGTGCGAGG
>NC_087163.1:17517084-17524584 GCF_035594125.1 Scylla paramamosain
TATATATATATATATATATATATATATATATATATATATATATATATATATATATATATATATATATATATATATATATATATATATATATATATATATATATATATATATATATATATATATATATATATATAAAAATATATATATATATATATATATATATATATATATATATATATATATATATATATATATATATATATATATATATATATATATATATATATATATATATATATATATATATATATATATATATATATATATATATATATATATATATATATTTATATATATACGTATATATATATATATATATATATATATATATATATATATATATATATATATATATATATATATATATATATATATATATATATATATATATATATATTATATTTTTTTTTTTATTTATTTTTTTATTTATTTTTTTTTTTACTGTATTCCAGAAAGATCTAGAATATTTTGGAAATGTTCACATTAAACAGAATGTTCTAAAATTTCTAGAAACTTCTGATATGTATTTATACTGTATTCTAAAAAGTTCTAGAATATTCTGGAAATGTTTATATTGAATAGAATCTTCTTAAATGTTCTAGAAACTTTTAAGTGTCTGGTAGAACATTATGGAAGATTTGAGATTTCTGAAATGTAAGCAAATTCTTCTAAATATAAGAAATTTCTTGCTAGATCTAGTCAGTTCAAGAATAATCTTATTAAGATTGAAAATCTTTAGAACACTTTATATTCTTTCTTTCATTATTTGAAACATTTCAAAAGCAATTACATAAGCAACTGAAATTTTTTGTAAAGGTCTTTAACTGACATGAAAATCAATAGTAACCCATACTATAATGAAATAAGGCAAAAATGTAAATTCGTTGTTCAAACCACAAAAGCAAGTTTTTTTTTTCTTTCTATTTTGTTGAGATAGAAATAATTGGAAAATTATGGTTTGGGGTCAAGAACAAGACGAAAATGAAATTTTGTTACCTAGTGAATTGTTAAGACTGATACACAAAGACAGAAGCAAAAAACTACAGATAGGTTTCCCTGCCTTCAGTGCTGAACAAAGTGCTGGAGACTGTTGTGGCCTCGGGAGTCACGAGGTATCTCGAAAGGCACTACTTGCTGAGCGAAAGATAGTTTGGGTGCAGGCAGGAGTAATCGGCGGGAGACCTGCACATGCTCCTCTCGACGGAGTGGAGTGGGACCCTGGGCTAAGGCAAGCCTTGATATTGGGGGGGACTTCGGGCTAGTGTGGCACGCAACCCCCGCCACAAACCAGTCATGTACAGTGGCTCGTATTCCATAACGTTCTAATTTTTTAAGCAAAATATCATGTCGTACTATATCAAAAGCTGTAGTGAAATCAACATAAATACTAATATATATATATATATATATATATATATATATATATATATATATATATACGAGTATATATATATATATATATATATATATATATATATATATATATATATATATATATATATATATATATATATATATATATATATATATATATATATATATATATATATGTATTCCACATGCGGTGTGTTCATATATTCATCTGACGTGTGCCCATGGCCAGCCAGTCTGTCCTAATTTTAACCTCTCAAGGGAATTCACACCCACTTCCATTCCATAGGGAAAACAACTGTGTTCGCTTCTGAGTTATCCCTTGTCATTGGCTAAAATAATAACCGCTCTCATTGGTGGATTCAGGCATTTCCTGGTATTTTATTGGTCATTTCTTCACCCCAAAAGCTATATCGTGATCCACTTCTCTGACATAATAGAGCCCGTATGCGTAGCTAGAGTTAGTCGTTTCCCAGTCTGAGAGAGTCCAAGAGAGAGTTTGCTCAGTTCATCATCAGTTCACGAGCAGTCCAGCTCATATCAGTTCAGAGAGGAAGCGTACGATCAGTCGTCACGTCTGTAATCAACTGTCTCCCATCACGTGCGTACATTCTTTACATTATTAAATCAAGAAGAACTCTCATGAATCGTGTCTTTCACTCGCACAAATCAACAATATCAACCACCACCCACGACCTCCACGCTACCAACAATACCAAGCTCACTACCCGGTCCTCCACACTACCACCACACCAAGCTCCTCATCTGATCCAACGGTGGCAAGCATCATCTCAAAAGAGGCCGCAAGTATCTCATCTAAACCAAAGGAAGCGGTGAGCAGTCTTCAATCAGAACAGTGGTGGCAGCATCGAAAACAAGGATAACATCAAACGATCGGAACAGTAGGTGAATGAAAACAATCGGAACATTTGCATTTTTTCTGTGCAGAGGAAATACACTATTCCCATTCCACATTTCAGGCAACGTGGCAGTGTCAAGACAGTGGTTAAAGAGTGTAGCGATTCCGTAGCACAGTGACGTAGTACGCGGATACTAATGTCTTGTAGCGCCAACTATTTTTTTTTCTCATTCAAGTCCTCTCCTCTCTTCTCCTCTCCTTTCTCTGTATCTCCTGTCCTTTCCTTTCCTCCTCTTCTCTCCTCTCCTCCCCTCCCCTCCCCTCCCCTTCCCTCTACTCCACTCCCCTGCTCTCCTCTTCTTCTCTCCTCTCCTCCCCTCCCCTCTCCTCCCCTCCCCTCCCCTCCTCTCCTCTTCTGTCCTCTCCTCCCCTCCTCTCCTCTCCTCTTCTTCTCTCCTCATCTCCCCTCCCCTACCCTGCCCTCCCCTCCTCTTCCCTCCCCTCTCCTCGTCTCCCCTTCTCTCCTCTCCTCTTCTTCTCTACTCCCCTCCCCTCCCCTCCTCTCATCTCCTCTTTTTCTCTCCTCTCCTTCCCTCCCCCTCCCCTCCTCTCTTCTTCCTCTCTCTTCTTCTCTCCCCTCCCCTCTTCTTCTTCTCTCCTCTCCTCCCCTCCCCTCACCTCTTCTTCTTCTCTCCTCTCCTCCCCTCTTCTTCTCTCCTCTTCTCTTTCTTCTCTTGAAGAGAAGTCATTAACAACAATGCTGAACAACTTAGGTCTGTTAATCGCTGACCTGAAGGAGACAAACAGTGATATGAAGGTACATGTCCGTCAGATTGTGCCGCCTCCCAGCCCACAGGAAATACAGGCAAAAACACAAAATTATAACGAACACCTAATTAAATGGGGTAAAGCCAACGGCATAGATATAATTAAAACGGTTCCTTCATTCACACTGAGCACAGGTGAGATGGATGATCTCTGTTTCGAAACGAAAATTAGTCCACACCCCACGCTGAATAGACTGGGTGCAGTTAAGTTACTCACTTCTATTAAAAGGCAGTGTCCAGACTTCCATCTCTGCAGTAATTGGGAGGAAATCAAGAAAAATATAAACACACAAACACCACAACGAAGTGAAAATAGATACATTGGTCACAACAACCTCAGATCAGTCAACCGAGAACCTGCCCTGAGCGCTGGCTGGCGCGGCCCGCCAACCTACGCGGGTATGGTTTCCCTATGTGCTCATAGCAGAACGACCCAATAAGGCAAGTCTTACACCCGAAAGTCTCCCACCCATTAGGCTTCCCATCACCCACCACTGCTCCTAAACCACGAGGTCCTTCTCATCTCACACCTGCCAGGACACTGACAAGAGAACATGAGGCAGGCTGGAGCAGCGAGGAGGATGCATTCAGCCCCGGTCTGTACGATACAGCCCTGAGGAGAACGCTGGAGGGCAGACACTATACAGCTTATAATCAAGCCCACGCCTACACTTCAGGAGTGGGCAGATGGAACAAAAGCTACCTAGTGCAGAAACACGCAAGTACCCCGGTGTTTGAAACGCAAGAAACGTACAGTGATAACTCGCATGGTTACAGAAGGAAAATAGATATGCTAGTGATAAAAAAAAAACAAAACAAAAAACAGGGTTACAATTGCGGCGAATTCAATCATGTTCAAAGAAATTGTAGATTTGACCACAAACTCTTATGTGGCAACTGTCAACGTTTAGGTCATAAGAGCCGCTTATGTCAACAGTATTGGGCATAGGATGATGGCGAAGAAGCATCTGCCGTTGTTGAAATAAAGGAGTTAAAAAAAGGATTCGCTAACTGTTGAAAACATTAATGCACAATCACTGTTATCGAGTCTGGACGAGGTAAAGTTATTGATAATAGATAGAAATATCGATGTTTTATGTATAAGTGAAACATGGCTTCAAGCAAAAAACCCCAGATGAAGAAATGTAGAAATTCCTAACTATAAGATTTTTAAATGTGACAATGGTCGAGGAGCCGGGATATGCATATATGTCCATAGTACTCTCAATCCCTCTGTCATTAACCCTAGATGTGCCAAGACCGACAGGCGTGTAGGATGTATGGGTAAAGATACAGTGCAAGAAGTTTCCAGCCATAATCATTGGTTGTGTATATCGACACCCTAAGGCTTTAGCTACATCATTTGACTACATTCAAGATGTTTTTAGGATGGTATGTCTGCGTGGTAAAAGTGTCTTTATCCTAGGTGATTTTAATGATGATATGATGACAACGGGTAATAAAATTAGTAAGATAATAAAAAAAAAGTTGACACATATAACAGATAGACCCACAAGAACAACCTCAATATCAGCTACTTTACTAGATCTCATAATAACTAATAAACCTGATGTCATTCTATCACAAGACGTTTTTCCTCAGAGCATTGCTGATCACGACCTAGTATCTGTTGTTTTAAATGTTAGAAAACCTAAAAAAACTGCCCATGGTAAAAACTTTTCCTCATTTGAAGAACTAACAGACACTTTTTTGCTCGCTCCTCCTTGACAGTGTTCATAATATGAATAATATATATTTTTTTAACTGACGATGTGAACAAACAAGGATACATTTTTAATGCCGCTTTTATTAACTGTCTTGAGATGTGTGCCCCTCTTGTAACTAGAGCAGTGAAAGAAAAACCTACACCATGGATAAATGACGATATCCATGAGGCAATGGAGGACCGAAATAAGGTTAAAAAGGAAGCTTAAAATCGACACAAGTAATTCATGGTTAAGGAAACGTTACAAAACAGCCAAGAAACTTGCAAAAAAAAAAAAAAATAACAAAATTAGGGCGGATCATTACCACGACCGTCTCAAAGGCAGTAAAGGGAACACTTCGGCCACATGGAACGTCATTAATGAAATTATCCCTAGTCAGAAAAATAAGCACACTACCTATAATTTTGATAATCTAAGTGATAAGGCCGAAGAGTTCAATAATTTATTTTATAGTGTTGGAGAATCCACTTTTAAACGCTCACAGAAAGAATTAACTAATGAAGATAAATCTGTCTCCAACTCCCTCAGTCTAATATTAATATTGTCCCTGCTTTTAGGCCTGAACCCGTAGAAACTAACACCGTTATATTAACAGTTAAAGATCTTAATGGAACCAGCTCTGCCAGCTCTGATGGCATAGGGTTACAGTTTCTCCAAGAAGCCCTCTGTGTCATAGTTCCGTTCCTCACGTGTATCGTCAACACATCCGTGGTGACGGGAATATTTCCTGAGACTTGGAAACACGCACTGGTTGTCCCTATACACAAAATTGGTGATTCTGACACTGAATAATTATAGACCCGTATCTATACTACCCATCGTATCTAAGGTTCTGGAAGAAATTGTTGCTAAACATCATTTTATTTCGAGTCCAACAATCTATTGTCTAAGAGTCAACATGGCTTTCGACCCAAATTATCTACGGAAACGGCCCTTTCTACCGTCACAGATAAATTATATGAAAATATGGACAACAAGAAAGTATCCTTGTTAAGTTTGTGTGACCTCCCAAAAGCATTTGATACTGTCAGCTATAAAATCCTTCTAAATAAATGTAATTTGTTAAATATTGATTGTTTTATTTTTCGATAATTATTTGAATAATAGAAGTATGTCAGTTCGTCTTTAAAACAACATATCTAAAAAGAATATTATTGACTATGGGGTTCCACAAGGCTCGATCCTTGGTCCAATTTTACTTGGCATCTCTGTAAAGGACTTACATGCACATGTTGACTGTTTCCTGGTACAATATGCTGACGATACGCAGTTTTTGCATTCGGGAACCATAGAAAATCTTAATCAAGCAATTAAAGACACTGAGGACACTCATGTTACATGTCGAAATTATCTCCTAAAGAATGGTCTGATGTTCAACTCCTCTAAAACTCAATGTATTTTCTAGGAAATCATCAGCTGCTATATAACATTCCACCTAACACAACGACAAATTTTAATGGTAACATCATATACCTAAGTAAACATGTGAAGAACTTAGGAGTCTACATTGACCGTTTTATGCTTTTCGATGTCCACATCAATGAGCTAAATAAAAAAGTTATGGGTATTTTAATGTATATTGGTAGAATAGGTGACAGCTTAGACAAACAAATCAGAGTCATTGTTGTACAGACACTCGTTTTAAGCTTAATCGAATATTGCATTAGGATGTGGGGGGCTACAAGTGATACGGTTATATCTAGTATACAGAAATTGCAAAAATTTTGCAGCAAGGATAGCAGTGGGAGGAGTAATGAAATATGATCATATATATCTCCATTTTCAAAGGAACTGAAATGGCTAAGACCAAAGCAGAAACATGTATTTGACGTAGGTGTAACTATTTTAAAACTTTTACAAGGATTTTATCTGGATTGATTTTTATCATTAAGCAGTAGACAAGCTGTCACCAGCAGCATCACCAAACAGAGGCACAGCTTGTATGTGCCGCGCACTAACATACACTGGAGACAGGCGCACTGATGTACTGGGAGGCAAGCTGTGGAACGCTCTCCCGTTCCTCACACGGGCACCCTCTCTTAAACACTTTTAAAGCTAGACTTAAGGAATTTCTTTTAACAAAAATTGTTTAAGTTTGATTTAAGTTTTTACTGACTATTGTAATTCATGTGTCTATTGTAATTACTGAGTATCTATTGTAATTTGCGTAATAACCACTTTGGTGGATAATAAAAAATCTTAATCTGAATCTGAATCCTCCCTTCCCCTCCCCTCCCTTTCCCTCATCCCCTCTTCTTCTTCTTCTTCTTCTCTCCTCTCCTCTCCTCTTCTCTGTCTCTTCTTCTCTCCTCTTCTTCTCTCCTCCTCTATCTTCTTCTCTCCTCCCCTCTCTTCTCCTCTCCTCTTCTCTCCCTCCTCGTCTCGTCTAGTCTTGTCCCCTCTCCTCTCCTCTCCTCTCCCCTCCTTTTTCTCGAAATTTTTATGCTTTTATGTTTCTTTTTTGTTTCTTCTGAGACTAGCAAATCCCTTTCCAGTCTTTGCTCGAGTGTCAGCCATTCAAGGAGGGTTTGCATTCAGAATTTCTTTTGTCTTATTTTGTGAGCAGTGAAAGACGTTGTTGTTTCTTCCAAGGTGCGTGTGTATGTTTGTGCGTGTGTGTTAGCGGAAATACGTGTTTTACATCACCTATCACTAAACCCTGAACAAAATATACTTGTTATATTCCATCGCGCTCATCAACGCTCGTTGTTGGTAT
>NC_087163.1:17527084-17602084 GCF_035594125.1 Scylla paramamosain
GTCGTCAATAGGATTATCGAGTTGTTGACCACTTACACTAATCGCTAGATAAATAATTACCTGTCTGGTGATTAGTGTAATTTATTAGTTTAATATATTAGTGTAATATATATGAACGATGACACTGGTCATCTATGAGCAAAACTAAATCACATACTATGAGATTATGTCTAGGTCTGTTTCACTTAGTTCGGGACAAGTGTTGCTGGACAATTTCCTTCTTCCATCGTGACCAGAATAGATTGATCATGTACTGAACACGACGCCACTGCTTGAACGCGTTCAGATCAGATCGTTCCGTTTTCTCTGCAGCTAGAGGACGAGGAATAACTTTTGACTTCATGGTGATCAGATGGTGTGGTGTGAGAGATTCAAGGGACCGAAGGTCACTGATGTTATCAACATTGTGGTGTCTCCTATAGATCACGGATGCAGCTTCAGACAACACATTCATGAGACTTTCGTCGTCAAGGTGAAACCCATGTTCACATAAAGTGCCATCAGTAATACGTCTAGCCACACCAATCATTCTCTCCTAAATCCCGCCTCTGTGATTCAATAAATCATTCTTGCAGTAACAAGATTTGTGCCGTGGTCACATCTGATTTCTCTCATAGACCCACGAACAGGAAAAAAAAAATAAATGCATTGCGGAAGCTGTCTGTGGTGAAAGATTAAACAACTCCAATGTGCACGTCCCTGCTGACTAAGCATGTGAACATTACACCATATTTCTTGCAGCTCTGACGGCCTGACTTTATAACATAAGAACACATCACAGTTTGCCACACTGACGAAAACAAGCCACATATATGCGAATCTATTTCTTAACCATTTTTGGAAGGACACAATCTAGAATCATTAGTGTGAACTTTAGAGCACGTCATCCACCTTGATGGTGGATTTTTTTTTTTTTTTTTTATTATGAAAATGCTGTATGATCAGCCAGGAGAATTCATGATCAGAAGGCAAGATCGAAAGATACCTCACTTCATCAGACAGAGAAGCATTGTGAATTCTATCACCAACACGGATCAAACCATCTTCATCTAGAAGCACATCCAACTTAAATAGTTAACTACCATGAGAGACTGACTTTTTTACTTGACAGCCTTTTGAATGCCTTTATAGAACATGATCTTTGAACAATGCGGATAAAAGTAGTTTTGGCCATTTCCAGTTCTTCACCTTTAAGCTTCTTTCTCTCTTTATGCCCCTGCAGTTGTTAATGAACCTCAAAATCCAGGCCCACAGCTTCAAAGTATTAAACTAATTCCGAAAGGCATGAACGTAGACTATCTCTTGAGACTCATCACCTTGACTGCTCAAGCACTTCACTTCGACGTCATTAGGGGATACTGCTGGTGTAATCTGTTGGATATTGAAGTCAAGACTTTGAGAAATTTGTAACCAAAGTTTCGACAAAACTGCGTGAGATCCGTCATCTGCAGAATTTTTAGCACTCTTGACATGAAACCATTGTTTAGGACAGAACAAATTATGCATGCTTTGAATCCTATTAGGGACAGATATCTCGAATCTGGTGGAGACATTTTGTACGTACCCAAATATAACATTGCTGTTAGTTCAGAAGTAATCTGTGTACTGCAGAAGCAGCTCCTTCCGCAGTTTAATTACAAGTTCCACTCTAAGAACTGTTGCTACTAATTCAAGAGGAGGAATATTCAAGACCTGTTTGATTGGACAGACACTACACTTTCCAACCATGAAAATGACGTGGACATGTCCATTTTTACCAAAAAACCTCAGGTAAGAACAAGCGGCATATCCAGTACAACTAGCATCGACAAAATGATGCATTTCAAAAGCAAATATTGTTTTACTTGATCGAACGCAACGTGAAACGATGACTTCTCCAATCTCATTACATTTACCGCACCACCTTTCATACTTCTTCAGCATATCACCAGAATACAAATCATCCCATTAGATTTGGCATGGCACATTTGATGCAACAGCAGTTTTGCCAAAATGAACAAGTGGAGCTATGACACCAAGGTGATTGTAAAGGGAATAGTAAGAGTAGAAAGTAAACCTCTGCGCGTCGATCTGCCTTCGAGAAAGTTCAAGGGAGAATTAAGTTTATTTGTCTCAACATTCCTCAGAATTCCCAGTCTTGTACAAGTTAGACTCTTGCATTGATGATCGGTCTTCTGTGCGTACGCAACTCGACACCTCTTGAGAATTCGTCATCACTTTGTGGCACATGCAACCACCTTCAGCCAGAAGCTTCTGTGTTTCGGCAATCAAACTACAAGCAAAAGTTACAGAAGACACAGAAGTGGCACCATCGTCTACATAAAAATCCCTGTGGACAAATAGTGATGCCGCCTCAGCTTTGTCGTGGCCACGGCACACATGCCTATAGTATTGCCCACGCCGACGCCTACAACGTCCACGCCCACGCCGCCCATAGCAATGCCTCCAGCGCGACCCCCCCCCGTGAGGTCCCGCCGCCGGTCCACAACCCAGGTCAGAACAATGGCCCCCTTGTTCGCGAACACTACGACAGTGCGGGTGTTGCTGACATAGCAGAGGACTAGGACGAGCTAGGCCCTGCTAAAGGTTGTATGTAAGGAGAAAGCACAGAACGACTCACGTAGCTGTCTGGTCGCCATAATACAAGTGGTGCCACTATTTTTTAAAGTGGTGCAACTCAGTCTTGCTGCACCATGAGACTACCAGCCGTCCTCTGCCTCGCCTTGACCGTAGGTAATACTTTGAGAATTTTCCTAAATGCCTTGTGTGTCTCGATTTTAAATATGCTGTATTCAGTATACTGTGGTTTTCATATATTTCACATTGTTTTATGTGTTGACTAAATGCTGGATTTTGATGAGTGACTTGGTATTTTCTATGGTACTTCGCATATGGTGGCTACACATTCTGTTTTTGATTTTACATGTTGTGTTTGATTGTTTTACTGTGTGATTATATTATGTGTGCATTTGTATGTTTTGTGTGTTTGATGAAAAGTGATGCGTTACTAAGTGACATGGTTTTGTTGATGAAGTCGCGCTAACTTACAGGGAATAGTAACGTGAAGATTTATTTGTTTGTCAATGTGGAGTTTGAAGTTTATTAACTGGTATTTTGTGGTTTAGTTACTATCTTTTATTTCCCGCTTGTCATGCTGGAATGTTTATTTATTTGTTATAATATTAATTTATCTGAACTGCGTTTATGGCTTACCACACTGTGAGAGCCTTAACTCTCGGTAACCTGGACTTGGACTTTGAAATATTGTTAAAATACTTAGAGTATATAGCTAATGCAGTTCCTGCGTAATCTCTAACATATATTTAAAGGAAAGTATTTAAAGCTAAGTTGACGGATTACGACAGCATGCTTCGCACCGCGATCCCTGGGAATTTTTCTCACTCCATATGTAGCAACTCCCGGAGAGGAAGTAGTCCCAAACAAGTGGACCCACGTTCTGCAATCAACAGGTTCGGAGTCATTTCACCATTTTCCCACCACAAATACTTCAACAAGTTCTTGTCACCAGGAGAGACCATAAGCTAGTAATACATTTTATGGATATAACAAGTGAGAGCAATAGGTTCAAGTCGAAATCTGAATAGGATCCCAACAACAAATTCACAAGATTGTGGCCCTGCCATTCAGACTAACGCCTTGAAACTGAACTACATTTAAAAGCTACTCTCATTTTGTTTGGTTGTAGAATGTACCAAGTTTGGCCAATTAGTGATATTTCATTTGATGGAACTATTTCAGCAAAATTACTAACAATCATATCCTGCATTTCTTCTGAATACTTCTGATGGTTTACTGGATATCTTTGAAATTTAGACTTTAAACTCATCAACCGCCTTTGTGCATTTCTTCTGAATACTTCTGATGGTTTACTGGATATCTTTGAAATTTTGACTTTAAACTCATCAACCGCCTTTATCATGTTTTAATTTGTTCAAAGAGAAAGGAACCTCATGTTTTAATGGTAAAGGGGTCTGTAATGACCATCCTCTCTCTGATACATACTTTGTGACATGGTCTCTATAAATTGTACATCCTCCACTGTACTTCTCATCTACTCCAGGCACACTAACTTCTGCACCATCTACATCCAACATCACCTCACGACATTCAGTCCTAAATGCAATGCAACTCTACACAAAGTGTGTAACACCCAATTCATCCATCTCATTCACATCCACATCAGCACAAGTTGCTCCTACAGCACACCAACGAAGACTTGTCTTCCATTCAAAAGGCTCATAATCACCTCCAGTCGCAATCTCGAATGGTTGCAGAGGACAATGATAACCAATCAGAAGAACAATAGGTGCATTTTCATAATACTGAGGAATGTCAACGTGGGAAAGATGTGTCCATTTGCTACGAACATCAGCAGTGGGAATGCTCTCACGTTTGCATGGAACAGAATCTTGCATGCATTATACTGCAATCTCAATGTAATTACCATCCTACACATTCTTCGCTTCCAAACTTCTTCACTGACCATCCTGGTGAACTAGCCTACAACTTTGCTATCCTCCATGACCTAGAGCAATTGGTGCAACACCCTACTCGTATTCCTGACCGAATTGGAGATACGCCCAACATTCTTGACCTTTTCCTGACCTCTAATCCTTCTGCTTATGCTGTCACCCTTTCTTCTCCGTTGGGCTCCTCCGATCACAATCTCATATCTTTATCTTGTCCTATCACTCCAATTCCTCCTCAGGATCCCCTAAGCGAAGGTGCCTCTGGCGTTTTGCCTCTGCTAGTTGGAGGGACCTGAGGAGGTATTTTGCTGATTTTCCTTGGAATGACTACTGCTTTCGTGTCAGAGACCCGTCTTTGTGTGCTGAGCGCATAACAGAGGTGATAGTGTCTGGCATGGAGGCGTACATTCCTCACTCTTTTTCTCGTCCTAAACCTTCTAAACCTTGGTCTAACACAGCTTGTTCTCGTGCTATACATGATATAGAGGTGGTCCACAAAAGGTACTTAAGCCTTCCATCACCAGAATCTCATGCACTTTATATTTCTGCCCGGAACCATGCCAAGTCTGTTCTCCAACTAGCCAAAAACTCCTTCATTAACAGAAAATGTCAAAACCTTTCAAGATCTAACTCCCCTCGTGATTTCTGGCATCTAGCCAAAAATATCTCCAATAACTTTGCTTCTTCTTCTTTCCCTCCTCTACTTCAACCAGATGGCACCACTGCTATCACATCTATTTCTAAAGCTGAACTTTTTGCTCAAACCTTTGCTGAAAACTCTACCTTGGACGATTCTGGGCTTGTTCCTCCCTCTCCTCCACCCTCTGACTACTTCATGCCACCTATTAAAATTCTTCGCAATGATGTTTTCCATCCCGTCGCTGGCCTAAACCCTCGGAAGGCTTATGGACCTGATGGGGTCCCTCCTATTGTTCTCCGAAACAGTGCCTCTGTGCTTGCACCTCAAACCTCTGTTCTTGCCTACTCAAACTCTTTCAGCTCTGTCTGTCAACATCTACCTTTCCTTCTTGCTGGAAGTTTGCCTACATTCAACCTGTTCCTAAAAAGGGTGACTGTTCTAATCCCTCAAACTATCGTCCTATTGTTTTAATTTCCTGCTTATCTAAAGTTTTTGAATCTATCCTCAACAGGAAGATTCTTAAACATCTATCAGTTCACAACCTTCTATCTGATCGCCAGTATGGGTTCCGTCAAGGCCGCTCTACTTGTGATCTTCTGGCTTTCCTTACTGAGTCTTGGTCATCCTCTTTTAGAGATTTTGGTGAAACTTTTGCTGTTGCCTTGGACATATCAAAAGTCTTTGATAGAATCTGGCACAAAGCTTTGATTTCCAAACTACCCTCCTACGGTTTCTATCCTTCTCTCTGTAACTTCATCTCAAGTTTCCTTTCTGACCGTTCTATTGCTGCTGTGGTAGACGGTCACTGTTCTTCTCCTAAATCTATTAACAGTGGTGTTCCTCAGGGTTCTGTCCTGTCATCCACTCTCTTCTTATTATTCATTAATGATCTTCTAAACCAAACTTCTTGTCCTATCCACTCCTACGCTGATGATACCACCCTGCACTTTTCCACGTCTTTTCATAGACGTCCAACCCTTCAGGAGGTAAACGTTTCACGCAGGGAAGCCACAGAACGCCTGACTTCTGATCTTTCTAAAATTTCTGATTGGAGCAGAGCAAACTTGGTATTGTTCAATGCCTCAAAAACTCAATTCCTCCATCTATCAACTCGACACAACCTTCCAGACAACTATCCTCTCTTCTTCAATGACACTCAACTGTCCCCCTCTTCTACACTGAACATCCTCGGTCTGTCCTTTACTTATAATCTGAACTGGAAACTTCACATCTCATCTCTAGCTAAAACAGCTTCTATGAAGTTAGGTGTTCTGAGGCGTCTCCGCCAGTTTTTCTCACCCCTCCAGCTGCTAACTCGGTACAAGGGCCTTATCCGTCCATGTATGGAGTATGCTTCACATGTCTGGGGGGGTTCCACTCATACTGCTCTTCTAGACAGGGTGGAATTAAAAGCTTTTCGTCTCATCAACTCCTCTCCTCTAACTGACTGTCTTCAGCCTCTCTCTCACCGCCGCAATGTTGCATATCTAGCTGTCTTCTACCGCTATTTTCATGCTAACTGCTCTTCTGATCTTGCTAACTGCATGCCTCCCCTCCTTCCGCGGCCTCGCTGCACAAGACTTTCTTCTTTTTCTCATCCCTATTCTGTCCACCTCTCTAACGCAAGAGTTAACCAGTATTCTCAATCATTCATCCCTTTCTCTGGTAAACTCTGGAACTCCCTGCCTGCTTCTGTATTTCCACCTTCCTATGACTTGGATTCCTTCAAGAGGGAGGTTTCAAGACACTTATCCACCAATTTTTGACCACTGCTTAGACCCTTTTATGTGACTGGCATTTCAGTGGGCATTTTTTTTATTAGATTTTTGTTGCCCTTCGCCAGTATCCTTCCTACATAAAAAAAAAAAAAAACATCAGTTACTATTGTTGGCACATTCATACATCCACTCATAGTAAATCCAAGGTAGTGAGACGACCAGAAACATTCAGCATTCGCACAACTTCATTAGTCACAAAATTAGTGTAGGATTGTGTATCTAAGACTGCGTATACTAAAATCTCTGTATTACTAGATGAACGACGCAACATGACAGGTAGCATCATGGTAGTTACACAGTTGCTAGTTTTGATGTTAAAAGTTACATCAGTTGCAAAATTAACATTGTCAAAAGTGGCAGCAGTGTTCGATTGTGGCTGCAAATTGTAGCCGTGAAGTAAAATTAGGTGCTTTTTAGAACAGACAGCGCAAACATGCCTATTCCTGCATTCCTGGCTCTGTCGCGTAGGTATCCCTAACCGAATTGAGTGTGCCTGACCTTGAAGTTAGGCTAGACCACCAGAAGAAATTAATGATAAGTGACCAGTCCACAATGTATGGTTAGCAACTGTAACTTTGTTCTTTATGAACTTGGAAAATTAATCGAGATCTGGCAAAGAATCATTGTCCACTAATTTTTCAATCCATTTATTCACTAACCAGGCTGGTGTGGCGGGACGCTTCGGCTGTCCTTGCATTTCATTCTCCGGTCCGCTGGGACCTGACACCAAGCCTCTGGTCTCTTAACATATCACCGCGTGGGAGTGAGGTCAACCCGCATTCTTTTGTCTCCGGACGCCAGCCCCGGCCGTGACCTGAGCTGGCAAGCCCAGCAACCACTCCAGCATCATTCAGTAGTTGCCGTCCTGCCAGCTTCAGGCAAGGACGCACGGCTCCTAGCAACTCACATTATTTATATTGTACAATTTATTATATTAATATAACGCAGCAGCATTACAACTGTGTTTCCATGGCCACCACCTACACAGAAGAAGCAGACTTTCTATTATATAAAAATGGTGGCCGCGGTGGAAGGAGTCGACGCTACCAGTCCTCCATGTCCACGCACCATGCACGTCATCAGCTACTCCAGCCACCTTCATCCCCGGGTTACCTGCTAAGCCGCCTCCGACGCATTTCTCCAAAGCCATCACCGACGCAAATTATTGCGCTACTACACATCTACGGTACTTTCTTCAGCTGCTTTCCGGGCGTCTTTCAAGTTTCTTTTACCAAGCCTGCCCCATCAACCTCTTTCCCGACCATTTTGAATTGGGCGTCTGGGTGTTTTCACTCTCGGGGATTCTCCGACATGCGGCGGTGCCAAACCTTGTACTGGGCCAATTATCGGATTAGAGCCTATGTGTCACTGATAACCTCGCTCCCCACACACCACTCCTCTCTCTCTCTCTCTCTCTCTCTCTCTCTCTCTCTCTCTCTCTCTCTCTCTCTCTCTCTCTCTCTCTCTCTTTGCATAAACAATCTATATTTCATGCAAACTTATTTCTATCAAAGATCTATACATGCCTATGAATCATTAGAATTTGAGAAAAATCTATATTGAGAAATAAACAATCTATATTTCATGCAAACTTATTTCTATCAAAGATCTATACATGCCTATGAATCATTAGAATTTGAGAAAAATCTCCTGCCTGTCAGTCAGTCAAGCTGCTCTCTCTCTCTCTCTCTCTCTCTCTCTCTCTCTCTCTCTCTCTCTCTCTCTCTCTCTCTCTCTCTCTCTGTCTCTCTCTCTCTATTGTGAATTTCTTTTAAATGTGACAGGTTTCCTTTTAGATATGATACTTCCCTTAAACTATGATGTTATATTTTTATTTTTTAATTAAGATTTTTTCCACACCACCATGGTTGCAGGGCGGTTCTTTGTTGGTAAGAACACACGATATGCTGGTGGCCTTTGTGTCATTTGAGCTTCATTGGCAGATGTACAAATTCTTCTAACTGTTGCTTCGCTCACGTTGGTGGCTTTCGATGTTCAGGCAACAGCTCTTGAGGGGTCAAGTAATGGCCCCCTATTAGCCTTTTCTTCCAAAAAAAAAAAAATATATATTTACAGAGTAAATAAGCTCATTTTCACGGCTGTGGAGATGACGAGAACGAGCGGGAGAGGTAGCTTCCATCCCGGCTGGCGGCGCGAGAGGAAGTGACCTGTGACCTCACTCGGTCACCCAGAGAAAAGTGACAACGCTTGGAGGAAACGTTGCCGATTATTGTTGTGTTTGCAAAAAAAACAATGCAAATATCATTAAAAAAAAAAAATATATATATATATATATATATATATATATATATATATATATATATATATATATATATATATATATATATATATATATATATATATATATATATATATATATATCACAAACTTGTCTTTTTTTTTTTTTTTGCATCACAATGAATATACACTACAACACCATTTAATTTTGAGGTAGGAAGTACCTGACATGAGGTGTGTCTTGGAGTATGTGCGGCAGAGCCGCAGGTCGGAGAATCCCTGAAAATGACAACGCCCAAACGCTCAATTCAAAATGGTCAGACCATAGTGTTTTTGTTGGCCTGTGATTCGCTGTGTTGACGTCACAGCTAGAGTGAGTTTTGTGATTTGGCCACTGTACTCTTTTTTGACTTTACTGTTATGTGAGTTTTGTGATTCGCCGGTGCGTACTCACTTTTCTGACGTCATTATTCTGTGAGCCTTGCGATTGTTTATAGTGCATACATCACGTGTCTTACATAGATAAGCGCGTCTTTATTAAGTAAACCATGTGCTTCAAATGTGCCTGCATCACCCCATATGTTTTATTGGATGCGAGGACGCAACAAGAAGCGTGGACGAGCAAGGTAGGACGCTTCGCCTGCCCCTGCATTCCTTTCTTCAGTTCCCTGGGACCTGACGCCAAGTCTCTGGAAGCCCTATCTCTATCACCACGTGGGAGTGAGATTAACCCTCATTCCGTGACCTGAGCCGGCAGGCCCAGCAACCACTCCACCTTCATCAGTAGTCGTCGTCCTGCCAGCCTAGGGCATTGACGCACGGCTCCCGACGGGTCAGCATCAATATTTATATTGTACAGTTTTATTACATTAATATATCAGACAAAATCAGTTCTGTACAGTCGTGTTTCCTTTGGCAACCATCACTACACTCCCATCTCTGACACTTCCGATGAACACATTCTGATACCCAACTATAATGTATACAGATGTGACAAAGGAAGGAGAGGAGGAGTTTGAGTGTATGTAAAGGATGTTTATAAGGTTACTATGATCGACTTTAATATTGTGAGACCTGAGGGAATTGAGGATATATGGTTGTCGGTACAAAGTTATAAATTCCCTACAGTCATTCTGGGCTGCATGTACCGACATCCAAAATCTCTTTTACATACATATGATTATATTACTGACGTCATCAAGGCTGTAAGCTTGAAAAGAAGTCATTTTACATTTTAGGTGATTTTAATTACGATCTTTTTTTTTCAAATGATAGTAAGATAGGGAAAATTATTGCTAATGCAAAATTAGACCAGGTTATTACAAAGGCCACGAGAATTACCCCCAGCTCTACCACCCTGTTAGATATAGTTGTCTGGAAGGTTATGTTGAGTTGATAGATGGAGGAATTGAGTTTTTGAGGCATTGAACAATACCAAATTTGCTCTGCCGCAATCAGAAATTTTAGAAAGATCAGAAGTCAGGCGTTCTGTGGCTTCCCTGCGTGAAATGTTTACCTCCTGAACGGTTGGACGTCTATGAAAAGACGTGGAAAAGTGCAGAGTGGTATCATAAGCGTAGGAGTAGATAGGAAAAGAAGTTTGGTTTAGAAGATCATTAATGAATAATAAGAAGAGAGTGGGTGACAGGACAGAACCCTGAGAAACACCACTGTTAATAGATTTAGGAGAAGAACAGTGACCGTCTATCACAGCAGCAATAGAACGGTCAGAAAGGAAACTTGAGATGAAATTACAGAGAGAAGGATAGAAGCCGTAGGAGGGTAGTTTGGAAATCAAAGCTTTGTGCCAGACTATATCAAAAGCTTTTGATATGTCCAAGGCAACAGCAAAGGTTTCACCAAAATCTCTGAAAGAGGATGACCAAGACTCAGTAAGGAAAGCCAGAAGATCACCAGTAGAGCGTCCTTGACGGAACCCATACTGGCGATCAGATAGAAGGTTGTGAACTGATAGATGTTTAAGAATCTTCCTGTTCAGGATAGATTCAAAAACTTTAGATAAGCAGAAAATTAAAGCAATAGGATGGTAGTTTGAGGGATTAGAACGGTCTCCCTTTTTAGGAACAGGCTGAATGTAGGCAAACTTCCAGCAAGAAGGAAAGGTAGATGTTGACAGACAGAGCTGAAAGAGTTTGAGTAGGCAAGGTGCAAGCACAGAGGCACAGTTTCGGAGAACAATAGGAGGGATCCCATCAGGTCCATAAGGCTTCCGAGGGTTTAGGCCAGCGAGGGGATGGAAAACATCATTGCGAAGAATATTAATAAGTAGCATGAAGTAGTCAGAGAGTGGAGGAGAGGGAGGAACAAGCCCAGAATCGTCCAAGGTAGAGGTTTTAGAAAATGTCTGAGCGAAGAGTTCAGCTTTAGAAATAAATGTGATAGCAGTGGTGCCATCTGGTTGAAATAAAGGAGGGAAAGAAGAAGAAGTAAAGTTATTGAAGATATTTTTGGCTAGATGCCAGAAGTCACGAGGGGAGTTAGATCTTGAAAGGTTTAGACACTTTCTGTTAATGAAGGTGTTTTTGGCTAGTTGGAAAACAGACTTGGCATGGTTCCGGACAGAAATATAAAGTGCCTGAGATTCTGGTGATGGAAGGCTTAAATACCTTTTCTGGGCCACCTCTCTATCATGTACAGCACGAGAACAAGCTATATGAAACCAAGGTTTGGAAAGTTTAGGTCGAGAAAAAGAGTGAGGAATGTATGCCTTCATGCCAGACACTATCACCTCTGTTATGCGCTCAGCAAACAAAGACGGGTCTCTGACACGGAAGTAGTAGTCATTCCAAGGAAAATCAGCAAAATACCTCCTCAGGTCCCCCCAACTAGCAGAAGCAAAACGCAAGAGGCACCTTCGCTTAGGGAGATCCTGAGGAGGGATTGGAGAGATAAGATAAAATACAAATATGAGATTGGGACAGGAGAAGCCCAACGGAAAAGATAGGGTAACGACATAAGCAGAAAGATTATAGGTCAGGAAAAGGTCAAGAATGTTGGGCGTATCTCCAAGACGGTCAGGAATACGAGTAGGGTGTTGCACCAATTGCTCTAGGTCGTGGAGGATAGCAAAGTTGAAGGCTAGTTCACCAGGATGGTCTATGAAAGGAGAGGAAAGCCAAAGCTGGTGGTGAACATTGAAGTCTCCAAGAATGGAGATCTCTGCAAAAGGGAAGAGGGTCAGAATGTGCTCCACTTTGGAGTTATGTAGTCAAAAAATTTCTTATAGTCAGAGGAGTTAGGTGAGAGGTATACAGCACAGATAGATTTAGTTTGAGAGTGACTCTGTAGTCGTAGCCAGATGGTGGAAAACTCGGAAGATTGAAGAGTGTGGGCACGAGAGAAGGTTAAATCATTGCGCACATAAACGCAACATCCAGCTTTGGATCGAAAATGAGGATAGAGAAAGTAGGAGGGAACAGAAAAGGGGCTATTGTCAGTTGCCTCAAACACCTGAGTTTCAGTGAGGTAAAGAAGATGAGGTTTAGAAGTGAAGAGGTGGTGTTCTACAGATTGAAAATTAGAACTTAGAACGCGAATGTTGCAGAAGTTAATAAAAAAAAAAGTTGAGGGGAGTGTCAAGACGCTTAGGGTCGTCGACAGAAAGCCAGTCCGACCTGGGGACATTTATGGTCCCCTCCCCAGAGGGGAACTCCGAGGCTGGTGTAAGAGTCGCCATGATAATTTTGAAATTTATGAGTGAAGGGTGTGTGTGTTGTTAGGTGCACGTAGTTTTGTGTGGAGAAAGAGAATTGTCTTTAGAGAGCAGGCTGTGACTTCCCCCTTGTGTTGTGAGACACAAAGGAAACGTTCAGTGAGGTCACAGCTGGGTTTAATGATAAGTTCACAGCACCCCCTGAACAGTGCTTTAGATCTTACTGGGAGTAATTATCTCTCTCTCTCTCTCTCTCTCTCTCTCTCTCTCTCTCTCTCTCTCTCTCTCTCTCTCTCTCTCTCTCTCTCTCTCTCTCCTGGCTTAATTTACTAAACTCGAAGCTGTGGCTTAACATTATCTTCCTTATGTGTGTGTGTGTGTGTGTGTGTGTGTGTGTGTGTGTGTGTGTGTGTGTGTGTCCTGGGACAGGACGAGGACGTGTAACGATTTATGTGGCGACTGATTTATGTTTCTAAGATTTCAATGATGCGCTAATGCTTCAGAAAATAGATGGAAAATAATAATAAATTCACCATTAATGATGTAGTCTCCGGTCATGAAGTGATCCTTACACACGACGCATGTCCAGCATACGAAGAAAACTGAGGAACGCAGCAATATGCTGGCATCTTGGTGTTGTCAAGACAATATTGGTGGCCAAAGGGTGATTGTTTTAGTTTGGCAATATCCTGCCTGCAAAAACCGGCAACACCAGCAGTGGGCTGTACACTTTCTTGAGTAGGTATTTGTATCACTTTTATTTCCATTTTTTCGAAGTTGCTTGCAAATTCCTATATACGCATTTGATCTCATCACGTTCCTTGGCGTGTCCTTCACCCAAAGCGAATATGCTTATTTCTTACAGCATACATTATCAAAATATATAGGAGCCGTCTATGGAAGTCATCAAGTCATATATTTTGTTAAACATCATATATTTTGTTATTTTTTCTTTATTTATATGATTCTATTAAGTAAAAGATGTTTAATGAAAAACATCATAGTTGAACATAGTTCTCTTCTCGTGAAATATACTAATACAGAGAACCTTTGAATTATTGAAAGACCATAAAAGTTGTTCTACCACCTAAGTAGCATGGCGACCGGCCCCGGAAAGTTCCCCATTAATGAAAATTATAAACAAAAAAGTAGACATAGGCGAATCCTACCCATCTTCACGTGTTTTTCTTATCCCTAATCTCAGTAACCACGCAGTACACGGCTTCTAACGCTGACAACATCACCGTCTCACAACCATCACACCACAACGTTGAGAGCAAACTTAACCTCGGGACTAGATCATATACTTTTGAAAAGTTTATAAAAGTTACAAATAATTTTTACGTTCTTTAACAGCCGCGTTTAAGATGAGGTGAAGGATAGCTATGTATTCAGTACAACTACTGTACGATACTTCTGCTACCTGGCCTGCTCCCTATAAGGATTGAACCACAGGTTTAACCGTCGGTACGGAGCAATATCATACAGTTCACACACACACACACACACACACACACACACACACACACACACTTTTCCTATCTTACGTGACCTTAAATTTTCTTAAACTTCATGTCTCTCTCTCTCTCTCTCTCTCTCTCTCTCTCTCTCTGGGCCTCTAAATGGCCACTTTAAGTTACTCCTGATCAATGCATCCCGTTTCTCGTTTTTTTTTGTTTTCTGCGTCGCTTTACCAAATTAGCCCAAGTGTCATTAATATCGGCGGAAATTCCTCGATTCTTCTCCCAGGGAACATTTAGGCCATAGCATCAATCGGTTCCCTTTAGATTCCGTTTGGGATTTCGACTTGTCTTAATTAGAGACAATAACCATTATAACCTCCTCAACTACAGTGGTCTCAATCACTGTGTCAACCTTTTCCCCTACTGCTGTTGCCCCTGTTCCTCCATTCACCATTACTATCGCTAATTTAGTTGCCTCTAGCATTTCTTTTACCTATTAATATGGTTATTGAAATTGTTCCTATATCTTACCACTGCTGCTGCCTCAGTCGCTCCATTCACTACCGCTATTAATGATATCGCTGCCTCTATCACTCTTTCACCCTCCACAACCACCTCTATTATTGTTTCTGTTGGTGTATCCACCATCACTGTCACTACTATTACAGATTCTGTTGCAACACTCCTAGCACCACAAAAGAATAAAAGCAACCCTTACCGCTACCAACGGACAGAGAGAAAGAGAGAGAGAGAGAGAGAGAGAGAGAGAGAGAGAGAGAGAGAGAGAGAGAGAGAGAGAGAGAGAGAGAGAGAGAGAGAGAGAGAGAATTTATCTGGTAAACACCGTGCATGGCAGGTGGATAAATATGAGTAACACTTTCAAGATTGTTTTCATTGTATTAATAATCATAAGACATAAGTAATTTCAAAATTGCGGGAATATACAGAGAAATTCCTATATCTATCATTATTTGTGTACGTGTATCATAATTCATTTTGATCAACAGTAAATATAAATTATACGCTGTCACTTTTATTAGCATGTTGGTGCTGAAAGAAAACATGTATCTGTACACCTAAAAAAAAAGTAAATAAATAAGAAATAAAGACAAGAACAGTGTGAGAAAGGAAAATTGCTGTAGCTTTCACATATGTAAACACCTGCCGAAACGATAATTACTCCCAGTGAGGTCTAAAGCACTGTTCAGGGGATGCTGTGAACTTATCATTAAACCCAGCTGTGACCTCACTGAACGTTTCCCTTTGTGTCTCACAACACAAGGGGGCAGTCACAGCCTGCCCTCTAAAGACAACTTTCTTCCTCCACACAAAAACTACAAGCACCTAATAACACACACACCCTTCACTCAAAAATTTTAAAATCATCATGGCGACTCCTACACCAGCCTCGGAGTCCCCATCTGGGGAGGGGACCATAAATGTCCCCAGGTCGGATTGCTTTTCTGTCGACGACCTTAAGTGTCTTGACACCCGCCTCAACTTTTTCTTCATTAACTTCTGCAACATTCGCGGTCTAAGATCTAATTTTCAATCTGTAGAACACCACCTCTCCTCTTCTAAACCTCATCTTCTTTTTCTCACTGAAACTCAGGTGTCTGAGGCAACTGACAGTAGCCCCTTTTCTGTTCCCTCCTACTTTCTCTATCCTCATTTTCGATCCAAAGCTGGATGCTGCGTTTATGTGCGCAATGACTTAACCTGCTCTCGTGCCAACGCTCTTCAATCTTCCGAGTTTTCCACCATCTGTCTACGACTACAGAGTCACTCTCATACTAAATTTATCTATGCTGTATACCTCTCACCTAACTCCTCTGACTATAAGAAATTCTTTGACTACTTAACTTCCAAAGTGGAGCACATTCTGACCCTCTTCCCTTTTGCAGAGATCTCCATTCTTGGAGACTTCAATGTTCACCACCAGCTTTGGCTTTCCTCTCCCTTCACTGACCATCCTGGTGAACTAGCCTACAACTTTGCTATCCTCCATGACCTAGAGCAATTGGTGCAACACCCTACTCGTATTCCTGACCGTCTTGGAGATACGCCCAACATTCTTGATCTTTTCCTGACCTCTAATCCTTCTGCTTATGCTGTCACCCTTTCTTCTCCGTTGGGCTCCTCCGATCATAATCTCATATCTTTATCTTGTCCTATCGCTCTAATCCCTCCTCAGGATCCCTCTAAGCGAAGGTGCCTCTGGCGTTTTGCTCTGCTAGTTGGGGGGACCTGAGGAGGTATTTTACTGATTTTCCTTGGAATGACTACTGCTTCCGTGTCAGAGACTCGTCTTTGTGTGCTGAGCGCGTAACAGAGGTGATAGTGTCTGGCATGGAGGCATACATTCCTCACTCTTTTTCTCGTCCTAAATCTTCTAAACCTTGGTTTAACACAGATTGTTCTCGTGCTATACGTGATAGAGAGGTGGCCCACAAAAGGCACTTAAGCCTTCCATCACCAGAATCTCATGCACTTTATATTTCTGGCTGGAACCATGCCAAGTCTGTTCTCCAACTAGCCAAAAACTCCTTCATTAACAGAAAATGTCAAAACCTTTCAAGATCTAACTCTCCTCGTGATTTCTGGCATCTAGCCAAAAATATCTCCAATAACTTTGCTTCTTCTTCTTTCCCTCCTCTATTTAAACCAGATGACACCACTGCTATCACATCTATTCCTAAAGCTGAACTCTTTGCTCAAACCTTTGCTAAAACCTCTACCTTGGACGATTCTGGGCTTGTTCCTCCCTCTCCTCCACCCTCTGACTACTTCATGCCACCTATTAAAATTCTTCGCAATGATGTTTTCCATCCCCTCACTGGTCTAAACCCTCGGAAGGCTTATGGACCTGATGGGGTCCCTCCTATTGTTCTCCGAAACTGTGCCTCCGTGGTTGCACCTTGCCTACTCAAACTCTTTCAGCTCTGTCTGTCAACATCTACCTTTCCTTCTTGGTGGAAGTTTGCCTACATTCAGCCTGTTCCTAAAAAGGGTGACCGTTCTAATCCCTCAAACTATCGTCCTATTGCTTTAATTTCCTGCTTATCTAAAGTTTTTGAATCTATCCTCAATAGAAAGATCCTTAAACATCTATCACTTCACAATCTTCTATCTGATCGCCAGTATGGGTTCCGTCAAGGACGCTCTACTGGTGATCTTCTGGCTTTCCTTACTGAGTCCTGGTCATCCTCTTTTAGAGATTTTGGTGAAACTTTTGCTGTTGCCTTGGACATATCAAAAGCTTTTGATAGAGTCTGGCACAAAGCTTTGATTTCCAAACTACCCTCCTACGGTTTCTATCCTTCTCTCTGTAACTTCATCTCAAGTTTCCTTTCTGACCGTTCTATTGCTGCTGTGGTAGACGGTCACTGTTCTTCTCCTAAATCTATTAACAGTGGTGTTTCTCAGGGTTCTGTCCTGTCACCCACTCTCTTCTTATTATTCATTAATGATCTTCTAAACCAAACTTCTTGTCCTATCCACTCCTACGCTGATGATAACACCCTGCACTTTTCCACGTCTTTTCATAGACGTCCAACCCTTCAGGAGGTAAACATATCATGCAGGGAAGCCACAGAACGCCTAACTTCTGATCTTTCTAAAATTTATGATTGGGGCAGAGTAAACTTGGTATTGTTCAATGCCTCAAAAACTCAATTCCTCCATCTATCAACTCGACACAACCTTCCAGACAACTATCCCCTCTTCTTCAATGACACTCAACTGTCCCCCTCTTCTACACTGAACATCCTCGGTCTGTCCTTTACTTATAATCTGAACTGGAAACTTCACATCTCATCTCTAGCTAAAACAGCTTCTCTGAAGTTAGGTGTTCTGAGACGTCTCCGCCAGTTTTTCTCACCCTCCCAGCTGCTAACTCTGTATAAGGGCCTTATCCGTCCATGTATGGAGTATGCTTCACATGTCTGGGGGGGGTTCCACTCATACTGCTCTTCTAGACAGGGTGGAATCATAAGCTTTTCGTCTCATCAACTTCTCTCCTCTAACTGACTGTCTTCAGCCTCTCTCTCACCGCCGCAATGTTGCATATCTAGCTGTCTCCTACCGCTATTTTCATGCTAACTGCTCTTCTGATCTTGCTAACTGCATGCCTCCCCTCCTTCCGCGGCCTCGCTGCACAAGACTTTCTTCTTTCTCTCACCCCTATTCTGTCCACCTCTCTAACGCAAGAGTTAACCAGTATTCTCAGTCATTCATCCCTTTCTCTGGTAAACTCTGGAACTCCCTGCCTGCTTCTGTATTTCCACCTTCCTATGACTTGAATTTCTTCAAGAGGGAGGTTTCAAGACACTTATCCATCAATTTTGGACCACTGCTTTGACCCTTTTATGGGACTGGCATTTCAGTGGGCATTTTTTTTATTAGATTTTTGTTGCCCTTGGCCAGTGTCCATCCTACATAAAAAAAAAAATAAATAAATAAATAAAAATAAAAATACTTAAGAAGACAGTTAAAATTTTGAGTGATTGTCCATAATGCTAAGTGTAGTAAAGTAAAACGTAATCTATTTTTTTGAAAGTTAAACGAATCAGCATTTCAGAAAACGAAGTGTTCCTTATATATACATATATTTCGTTTATTGTTGTTATTTTTTTTTTTTTGCTCAACATTTACCAAGTGACAGAAAAGAAAAAAATCTATGCCTTGCCGTGCAATGTTTCCAGTGTATTTCCTAACTTTTTTTTTTTTAAACATATTTACAGAAAGGCTTAAAATTCCACGTTGAGTATGGAATTATTTAAAAAGCCTATAGTATTATTTACAGGAATAACACTATACATACTTAACATCAAGATAATAATGCTAATACAATAATACAATAAAATAATAAAAACTTAAAGCGCCATTGGGACAGGTGCGTGCTACGCCAGCTGTGGGCTGCCAGCTTCACCTGGTGCGTGGACATGTCCTGCACTTGGGGCGTGGCCACCGTGAACATGTTCAACAGCCGCGAAGTCCTGGCTGTGTAGGTGTGCTGGTGTTGGCTAGAGCGAGATCGAGGCACCTTCACTAGCTCGTCGCTACTGGCCGCAGCTCTGGTGCACCTCTGCACTGTGTGTGGCAGCAGCCTCACGGGGTCAAGGTGAGGGACAATCTGCACCTGAGTTTTGTGGCATACCACTAGTGCCGACACGTCCCGGCGGTGCTCCAGTGACGTTACTGGTGGTGGGTACTGTTGGTCCTCATCGGTGGCCACCAAGCGCAGGGCTCGCCGCTGCACAGCATCCAGTCTCTGCATGTGGGTGGCAGCACTCGACATCCAGGACAGGGCACCGTATTCTATACATGGGCGTATCTGTGCCCTGTATAACGTGAGGATGCCCCGTGGGTCGAGGGTGTTCGCCATCCTGCGCAGAGCAGAGACTCGGAGAGAGGTCTGGCGGGCGACGACAGCGATGTGGTGATCGAAGCGTAGGCCGCGGTCCACAGACAAGCCCAGGATCTTGATGTAATCCTGAAGTGGCAGGCTCTTGCCTCCAAAACGCAGCTGTCCTAAGACTGCGTGTGAAGCACCTGGGGACCGCGAGATGACCATCGCCTGTGTCTTCTCAGGAGCGAAGTTAACCTGCTACATCTTTCCCCACTGCTCCACCAGTCCGAGCTGCCTGTTCAGCTCAGTGACGGCACGCTGACTGTCGAGGCGGCAGTAGGAGCGGGAGAGTGTGCAGTCGTCGGCGTATGCTGCCACAGATGACAGCTGCCGGAGGTCGTCGATGTATATGTTCCATAGGACTGGGCCCAAGACGGAGCCTTATGGAACCGAGGCCCGGACAGGTGAAGGCCTTGATGACTGTCCGTTGACTACTACCTGAAGGGTCCTACCCTGGAGGTAATCTTCTAGCAGCATTAACAGGTCACCTTGGACACCCTTGGCGCGAAGCTTTTCAATGAGCCCCGCGTGCCAAACCCTGTCAAAAGCCCCAGCAATGTCCAGGGCCACCACAAGGGTGTCCAGGCCTTCTTCCAGGGCGTCTTGCCAGTCCTTGGAGAGGATGAGGATGAGGTCTGCGGTTGATCTGCCAGGCCTGAAGCCAAACTGCCTGTCTGAGAGGAGGTGGTTCTCGCTCAGGTGTTGGCAGATGGCAGCAGCCACTATTTGCTCCAGCAACTTGCCCATCACTGAGAGCAGGGAGATGGGTCTGTAGTTGTTGGGCTCAGACCTTGAGTTTTTCTTATGGACCGGGACCACACGCGCTTCCTTCCATACTGAGGGCCACTTCTTCTCCCTCTGGCAAGATGTGAAGACGGTGGTGAGAGGAGCTGACAGCTCTCTAGCGCAGTGCTTGAGGAGCCATGGGCTGACGTCATCCGGGCCTGTGGCTTTACCCACATCCACCGCACCGAGTAGCCACTCAACCTGCTCTGCCGTCACCAGGACAGTGGTGACAGTGCATTCAGTTTCCAGGGCCAGCTGTGGTACAGGTCGTGCCGAGTCGTCAACCTTCATCTTGTTGGCGAAAAGCTCGGCGAGGAGTGTGGCCTTGTCTGCACTGCTCGTGGCAGTGGATCCGTCAGGTCTGGTGAGTGGAGGAAAAGTCTTGCGGTGACATGCTCCTTGCTGCTCCTTCACCAGATTCCACCAGGTCTTGTTGCCAACACCTGGGCCACTGAGCTTTCGCCTTCTATCCTCCCTTAGCTGATTCCTCGCCCATCTGCAGATAGACGTCATCCTCTTACACGCCTCCCGGTGCAGCGTCTAGTTCCTGCGTGACGGGTGTCGCTTGTACCTCACCCAGGCAGCATGCTTGGCCTCGGCAGAAAACCAAACCAGGCGAAAACCAAACCAGGCGGGATCACCAGGCCTGGAGAGATATAGTCAGCTGGACACATGCTGCTGTTGGAGGGCAAGGAGCCTGGTGGTGAGGGTGCGTGCCTTGGTCTCAGCATCTCCCATTAGAAGGGACTCCCAGTCCGTGTTCTCCATGTCCTGCTTCATGGATGGCCAGTCCGCCCTGTTTCAAAGCCAGACGGTACGCGGGATAGCGTCTTCCCTCGCCGTTTGCAGCTCGACCTGAGACAGCACGGCAAAGTGGTCTGAGCTGCCCACTGGTCCTAGCTGCTGGCAGCTGATGCTAGCTTCGGGTAGGTCTGTCACCACAGGATCCAGCAGCCCTCCCCACTCGTGTGTAGGGAAGGTGACATGGTTGGTTAGGGCCTGAACAGTCAGGAGATTACTGAAGGCATCCTGCTCCATGTGGAAGTTCAGGTTCCCCACTATCATCACATGGGAACACTTGTGACGCTGGAGTAGGGTGTCGAGTTCCTCCGTCAGGAAGTCTAGCGGGTCTCGTCCTTGTCTCGGGGGCTGGTACATGACACAGAGGAGAAGCCCACTGTTGTCTGCAAGTACCACCCTGAAGAACAGTGCCTCCATCAGGTGTGGCACGGCTACCTCAAGTTCCTGTGTTTGGAGGCCGTCCTTAAAACAGGCAGCGACACCTCCGCCTGCTCTATTTTCTCGGTCCATCCTTACCCACAGGGAGTAGCCTGATATTTTGCCGAACGTCAGCTCCACCTCGTCACTCAGCCACGTTTCTGTTACTGCGACAATGTCAGCACTATGTCTCAGCACGAAATTGTGGCTAAGGTCACCTACATTGGTGCGGAGTCCTCTCACGTTGGCGGAGACCACGGTCAGGTGACAGCTGGGGCGTCTGTTCTCTTGCCTCCTCGCGTTGGCTTGGGAATGAGGTGTGGTGGTGAGGCGAGACGCATTAGTGTCTGCCCTGCCACGAGGAAGAGATTCCAGCTGGGGTAGTGACCGGGTTGTGGCTGCCAGGAAGGCTGGAGGGGGCCTGAAAGGGCTGCTAGGGGTGAGGAAGTTGTTGCCGCCCTAAACCCTCCGTCAGAACCCTCATGAACATACTCTCCTGCCTTTGTTCCTGGCGTTCGTCAGCAGCGCGGCTGTAGCACATCTCAGCTGTGTGGCCGGGGCGGAAGCAGTAGTCGCATCGGACCCTTTGCTCTCCCCTGTGCCTCACTGGGTACGCAGATGCCTGTGGCTGAGTCATGCGAGGAGGAGGGACAGGTCGCCGGTCAGGTGTGTTGGGGTGACTTCGTGCCCACCGCTGGCCGCGTCGCTGTCGCTGGGTCTTCTTCCTGCTTCCATTGTTATTTTTGTTGTTGTTGTTGTTGTTGCTCCTATCGCTATTATTGTTGCTGTTGTTGTTGTTACTACTGCTGCTGCTGCTGCTGCTGCTGCTGCTGCTGCTACTGCTGTTGCTGCTGGTAGTACTGCTGCTGTTTCTTCTGCTGTTGTTGTTGCTGCTACTGCTACTACTACTACTGCTGTTGTTGCTGTTGTTGTCGTTACTGTTACTGTTGTTGTTGATGATGCTGTTTTTGTTACTGTTGCTGCTGCTATTGTTATTGGTGGTAATGGTGATGTTGGTGCTACCTGAGGCTGTGGTGGTGGTGGCGGTGGTGGGGGGTGCGGCCGCTGTGGTGAAGGCGTCCGCTACTCTTAAGAGAGGCTTAGGCCTTCCAGATTGCCACCACTGCCTCCAGTGGTCCGAGGAGGCACACGCCTTCTCCCAGGTCCTCAGGATAGAGGAGGGAGTAGCAGTAGTCGCAATAGAACTGCTGGAGACTCTCGCGTCTGCTTTCTTGCACTCCGTGAGGACCTCCATGAGCTCATGGAGTTCAGCCACGTGTGTCTGTTTTTTTTCGGGAATCCAGTCCCTTTGTAGCGTGAGGGACCGAATTATTTTGTTTTTGTTTATTACCTCCTTCTGTAGGCGTACAGTGTAAGAGATGAGATCCTCCTTATCCATCTCCCTGTAGTGCTGCCGCTCGTCCACATCTACGTCTACGTCTGCGCCTGCTTCGCCACCATCGTCGCTTTCGTTGGGGGCGGCAAGCGTGGTGGGAGCATTTTCGTCAGGATCCAGAGGGAGGTAAACTACAGCGTCTTCAGTGCTCCATAACCTCCGTAGTTCCTGCGTGTCTTCACATGTGTAGACATCGTGGTCTCCGAGGCAGGATGAGTGGCAGACATTGGGGCAGTCATTTCTGCCTTCGCATCTAACATAAGGTGCATTCTTGACTGCAGCCTTCCCACAGACAGCACACCACTTCTGAGGGCAATACCCGGGAAGGTCTCGCCTCTTGATGGGCCTGTGATCCGCCATTTCTGTGCAGTTTCAGCAGGTGATAGTAGTGATGACAGCTGCAGTGGTAGATGCTAGGGATGGGTTGGGTGCGGTCAGGTCAGTCAGGTCAGTCCAGGATCTCGGCGCCGGAGTTAATTGCTTCGGAAGGAGGGAGTGTGGGTGCAGCTTGGGGTTAATTTCCCAGGGGATTTCCTTCCTTTGTGTAGGGAGGGCACAGTAGTGGGAGGGGTACGGAGACAGGACTCGTCACAGTAACCCCTATATCCTCACAGCACTGTACACTGTCACAACACTGTATCTCCTTCACTGCACTGTACACTTATACGTCACATGTTAGTGTGCTGGCAGGTGGAGGGGCGCCGACTGCAGATGAGATGAGACCACGTTGTTGGAGAGTATCGTCGCAATAACCTTTGCGGCCTCACAACACTCTTCACTGTTACAGCACTGAATCTTCGTCACTGCACTGTACACTATTATCCGTCACTTTTAATCGTCGTATTGGTGTGCTGGTATGTGGAGGGTACCGGAGCACGCTGACTGAGGCGAAGCAACACAATCCCTACAATCCCCCACAATCATCAGCGGACACAAGGTACGTCAGGAAACACACACACACACTGTACTTCCAAGGCTTGCCACACTGCAGACGCTGTACACACTGCGGAAATAAGCCGTGTCAACACAAACTGTGCCGCTCAATTGTCTTGCAAGCGTAACAGTAACACAAATCTAGTAACAGTATTGACACTCCAACCGCTCACCCTCACAGCCAAGCCAAAACTCTTGTTCTTTTGTTCTCTTGTTCTTGTTCTTTTCTTATTTTTTTCCCCTTTTCAAAATTAAGAGAGAGTTTAATATAGACAATCAGTTATTGAAGTGGTATTAGGGATGTAATAAGAAAGATATGCAAGATACTTAGTAATTAGGACGGTACTACATCAGAATGTCAAACTCATGGCCCGTGGCTCAAATGTACCCCATGAGATGGTCTTCTGTGGCCTGCGAGGTGACAAGTGATTCTCACTTTTTGGCCTGATATTCTGTGAAGTGCAGCTAGATGACAAAGTTCAATATATATATATATATATATATATATATATATATATATATATATATATATATATATATATATATATATATATATATATATATATATATATATATATATATATATATATATATATATATATATATATATATATATATATATATATATATATATATATATATATATATATATATATATATATATATATATATATATATATATATATATATATATATATATATATATATATATATATATTTATTTTTTTTTTTATGTAGGAGGGACACTACCCAAGGGCAACAAAAAAACAATAAATAAAAAATGCCCACTAAGATGCCAGTCCCACAAAAGGGTCAAAACAGCAGTCAAAAATTGATCAGTAAGTATCTTGAAGCCTCCCTCTTGAAGGAATTCAAGTCATAGGAAGCTGGAAATAGAGAAACAGGCAGGGAGTTCCAGAGTTTACCAGAGAAAGGGATGAATGAATGATGAGAGATAGAAGAAAGTCTTGTGCAGCGAGGCCGCGGGAGGAGGGGAGGCATTTTTTTTTTTTTTATGTAGGAAGGACACTGGCCAAGGGCAACAAAAATCCAATAAAAAAAAATGCCCATTAAAATGCCAGTCCCATAAAAGGGTCAAAGCAATGGTCAAAAATTGATGAATAAGTGTCTTGAAACCTCCCTTTCGAAGGAATTCAAGTTATAGGAAGGTGGAAATACAGAAGCAGGCAGAGAGTTCCAGAGTTTACCAGAGAAAGGGATGAATGACTGATAATACTGGTTAATTCTTGCGTTAGAGAGGTGGACAGAATAGGTATGAGAGAAAGAAGAAAGTCTTGTGCAGCGAGGCCGCGGAAGGAGTGGAGGCATGCAGTTAGCAAGATCACAAGAGCAGTTAGCATGAAAATAGCGGTAGAAGACAGCTAGAGATGCAACATTGCAGCGGTGAGAGAGAGGCTGAAGACAGTCAGTTAGAGGAGAGGAGTTGATGAGACGAAAAGCTTATGATTCCATCCTGTCTAGAAGAGCAGTATGAGTGGAATCCCCCCAGACATGTGAAGCATACTCCTTACATGGACGGATAAGGGCCTTGTACAGAGTTAGCAGCTGGGGGAGTGAGAAAAACTGGCGGAGACGTCTCAGAACACCTAACTTCATAGAAGCTGTTTTAGCTAGAGATGAGATGTGAAGTTTCCAGTTCAGATTATAAGTAAAGGACAGACCGAGGATGTTCAGTGTAGAAGAGGGGGACAGTTGAGTGTCATTGAAGAAGAGGGGGTAGTTGTCTGGAAGGTTGTGTCGAGTTGTTAGATGGAGGAATTGAGTTTTTGAGGCATTGAACAATACCAAGTTTGCTCTGCCCCAATCAGAAATTTTAGAAAGATCAGAAGTTAAGCGTTTTGTGGCTTCCCTGCGTGAAATGTTTACCTCCTGAAGGATTGGACGTCTATGAGAAGACGTGGAAAAGTGCAAGGTGGTATCATAAGAGTAGGAGTGGATAGGACAAGAAGTTTGGTTTAGAAGATCATTAATGAATAATAAGGAGAGAGTGGGTGACAGAATAGAACCCTGAGGAACACCACTGTTAATAGATTTAGGAGAAGAACAGTGGCCGTCTACCACAGCAGCAATAGAACGGTCAGAAAGGAAACTTGTGGTGAAGTTACAGAGAGAAGGATAGAAGCAGCAGGAGGGTAGTTTGGAAATCAAAGCTTTGTGCCAGACTATATCAAAAGCTTTTGATATGTCCAAGGCAACAGCAAAAGTTTTACCAAAATCTCTAAAAGAGGATGACCAGGACTCAGTAAGGAAAGCCAGAAGATCACCACTAGAGCGTCCTTGACGGAACCCATACTGGCGATCAGATAGAAGGTTGTGAAGTGATAGATGTTTAAGAATCGTCCTGTTGAGGATAGATTAAAAAACTTTAGATAGGCAGGAAATTAAAGCAATAGAATGGTAGTTTGAGGGATTAGAATGGTCACCCTTTTTAGGAACAGGCTGAATGTAGGCAAACTTCCAGCAAGAAGGAAAGGATGTTGACAGACAGAGCTGAAAGATTTTGACTAGGCGACGTGCAAGCACGGAGACACAGTTTCGGAGAACAATAGGAGGGACCCCATCAGGTCCATAAGCCTTCCGAGGGTTTAGGCCAGCAAGGGCATGGAAAACATCATTACGAAGAATTTTAATAGGTAGCATGAAGTAGTCAGAGGGTGGAGGAGAGGGAGGAACAAGCCAAGAATCGTCTAAGGTAGAGCAAACGTTTGAGCGATGAGTTCAGCTTTGGAAATAGATGTGATAGCAGTGGTGCCATCTGGTTGAAATGAAGGAGGGAAAGAAGAAGCAAAGTTATTGGAGATATTTTTGGCTAGATGCCAGAAGTCACGAGGGGAGTTAGATCTTGAAAAATTTTGACACTTTCTGTTAATGAAGGAGTTTTTGGCTAGTTAGAGAAGAGACTTCGCATGGTTCCGGGCAGAAATATAAAGCGCATGAGATTCTGGTGATGGAAGGCTTAAATACCTTTTTTGGGCCACCTCTCTATCATGTATAGCACGAGAACAAGCTGTGTTAAACCAAGGTTTGGAAGGTTTAGGTCGAGAAAAAGAGTGAGGAATGTACGCCTCCATGCCAGACACTATCACGTCTGTTATGCGCTCAGCACACAAAGACGGATCTCTGACACGAAAGCAGTAGCCATTCCAAGGAAAATCAGTAAAATATCTCCTCAGGTCCCCCCAACTAGAAGAGGCAAAACGCCAGAGGCACCTTCGCTTAGGGGGATCCTGAGGAGGGATTGAAGCGATAGGACAAGATACAGAGATGAGATTGTGATCGGAGGAGCCCAACGGCGAAGAAAGGGTGACAGCATAAGCAGGATTAGAGGTCATGAAAAGGTCAAGAATGTTGAGCGTATCTCCTAGACGGTCAGGAATACGAGTAGGGTGTTGCACCAATTGCTCTAGGTCGTGGGGGATAGCAAAGTTGAAGGCTAGTTCACCAGAATGGTCAGTGAAGGGAGAGGAAAGCCAAAGCTGGTGGTGAACATTGAAGTCTCCAAGAATGGAGATTTCTGCAAAAGGGAAGAGAATCAGAATGTGCTCCACTTTTGAAGTTAAGTAGTCAAAGAATTTCTTATAGTCAGAGGAGTTAGGTGAGAGGTTTACAGCACAGATAAATTTAGTTTGAGAGTGACTCTGTAGTCGTAGCCAGATGGTGGAAAACTCGGAAGATTCAAGAGCGTGGGCACGAGAGCAGATTAAGTCATTGCGCACATGAACGCAACATCCAGCTTTGGATAAAAAATGAGGATAGAGAAAGTAGGAGGGAACAGAAAAGAGGCTACTTTCAGTTGCCTCAGACACCTGAGTTTCAGTGAGGAAAAGAAGATGAGGTTTAGAAGAGGAGAAGTGGTGTTCTACAGATTGAAAATTAGATCTTAGACCGCGAATGTTGCAGTTAATGAAGTTAATGAAAGTTAATGAAGAAAAAGTTGAGGGGGATGTCAAGACACTTAGGGTAGTCGACAGAAAGGCAGTCCGACCTGGTGACATTTATGGTCCCCTCCCCAGATGAGAGAGAGAGAGAGAGAGAGAGAGAGAGAGAGAGAGAGAGAGAGAGAGAGAGAGAGAGAGAGAGAGAGAGAGAGAGAGAGAGAGAGAGAGAGAGAGAGAGAGAGAGAGAGAGAGAGAGAGAGAGAGAGAGAGAGAGAGAGAGAGAGAGAGAGAGAGAGAGAGAGAGAGAGAGAGAGAGAGAGAGAGAGAGAGAGAGAGAGATTTTAAGAGGTACAGAAAAATATCAAAAGAAATCTCTAAGAATCTTCAGCAAAATGAAAAATCTAAACCGAAAGAGTTCATAGTTACATAAACAGTTAGAAAGATCATATGTGATACCGGACTATTTGCCAAAGAAAATTATCTATGAATGACGAAAGCGAAATAGCAACCATTCAGCATATTTATTTTTTTTTCCGCGTCTGTTTTCATTCTCGAAAATTGTCCTTCAATTTAATTTCTTGAATTTAGAAGAACTTAAAAAAAAAATGCATGGCTTACTCATCGTAGAAAAGGCATTCTTTGCTGATTTGAAAAGATTTCACCATGACCTAACAAAATTTTCCCAAAATTTTGAAGGAAGTCAAGTACCAGATAAGTAAGCCATCAACTTGCCTTATTATAAAACGTGATGTATCCAGGAATTCGGAGTTTGGCCCTGTACTGAAGACACAAAAATAGCCAGTAAAGTAACTTGAACATAGGGCAAAGAACCTTGTAGGTCAGGGGCGGATTTTGCTATAGGTGATATGGGCAATCCCCCAAGACAGCATCGCCATTTGGGGCAGCATGGAGTACCCACTAAAACTGATTTCTGTGTTACTTGTTTATGCTTATACTGAATTGTCTGTATGATGATGTTTACTGGTGTCGTTTCGACTGTCTTGATAAGTAATTAAATAAATATATCCACTTTTATAGGCGTGGGGGATAGGGAGCGAGCGCCGAAGTCGAGGTTTGCCCAGTGCGCCACGCAAACAAGCTCTGTCATTGTTGCACGCCAATTTAGATACTAATTCGTTGGGCTACAGGGTGAGAGATTAAATTTAGTGTAGAAAAAAGTATTTTGCATTGGAAGCGATAATCACAACATTCAATATTTAATATACGTTAGGCAACTTTCTGCACAGGGTAAGGAAAGGAATCTAAATCCCAATCAGAGGTCGTAAAAATTTTTCATCAATTAATTGTATTTATCGGACATATCTTTGACAACAAATCTGAAGGCTTATGGAATTTTTTTTTTTTAATTCGTTGGGTTGATCTCATTCAGAGTTCGGTTTACAGTTCTGGTTCTCCTAACACAAAAAGACTGAAAAGCTATAAAGAGTATAATGGAGATTAACTAAACTGATACTTCGGTTGAGAAGTAATTGCTCTGAAGAAATATTAATGAACTAAGTATACTTAGTCTTTTAAAACAAGAGATGTGAGACAATGTAATAATAGTGTTAAGAATACTGAAAAGATTCGATATTGCTAGTGTGGATGAATGGATATCAGCTCAACGATCAAACAAAAAAAAAAAAAAGAAAAAATGTCCTCAAGATATTCGGTGAGAATTCATATCAAACGAAGTTAAACTTTTTTTTTTTCATCAGGTTGTTAACATTTGAAACTCTGCCTCCCGATGTTGTCGATCGTTACAACGTTTGGAAACAGAATGAGTAAGTTTTTGGACTTCAACAGACAGTTGAGTTTCCCCTTTGAGAGATTTGTGTGAAACTTTTGCTGTTGCCTTAGACGTATTAAAAGCTTTTAATAAGGATCAGGAACAAAGCTTTGATTTCCAAACTACCCTCCTACAGCGTCTATCCTCTCTGTAACTTCATTTCAAGTTTCCTTTCTGACCGTTCTATTGCTGCTGTGGTAGATGGTCACTCTTCTTCTCCTAAATCTATTAACAGTGGTGTTGCTCAGGGCTCCGTCCTGTCACCCTGTGACAGTGACACTCAGCTGTCCTCTTCCTCTACACTGAACATCCTCAGTGTGTCCTTTACTTATAATGTAAACTGAAAACTTTGCATCTCATCTCTACCAGAAACAGCTTCTATGAATTTATGTGTTCTGAGTCGTCTCCACCAGTTTTTCTCACCGCCCTTCTGCTAATTCTGTACAAGGGCCTTATCCGACCATTTATTGAGTATGCTTCATATATAAGGAGGGTTCCACTCATACGGCTATTTTAGACAGGGTGGAATCAAAAGCTTTTTGTCTTATAAACTCCCGTAACTGACTGTCTTCAGCCTCTTTCTCATCGCTACAATGTTGTATCTCTTGCTATCTTCTATCCCTCGGCCTCGCTGCACAAGAGTTTCTTCCTTCTCTCATCCCTATTCTGTCTACCTCTTTAATGCAAGAGCTAACCAGTATTTTCAATCATTCATCCTTTTCTCAGGTAATCTCTGGAACTCCCTGCCAGCCTCTGTATTTCCTCCTTCCTATGACTTGAACTCTTTCAAGAGGAAGGTTTCAAGACACTTATCCTTCAATTTTCGATGATTCTCTTGACATTTCTTTTGGAATTTGCGCCTAAGTGGGATTTGTTTTTCCCCTGTTCTGTTTCCCTTGGCCAGTGACGCTCTTACTTAAAAAAAAAAAATAATAATAATAATAATAATAATTCACTACGATAGCAAATTCAGTTCAGATTTCAGTAGAATATGCGTTTACTTAATCAAGAGGAAGGAATTGCTGGGGACTGAAGAGAATCAGGCATAGCGATAACTCGTATCCCTTTCTTTATAAAATTTCATGCAGTTTCTCCACATTATATGATATCAGTTTTTCCTGGAGGGAGTGTTAAGTGGGGAGCAGCCTTCATCTGTGCTCTACCTTTTATTTTCTTCTTCTTCTTCTTCTTCTTCTTCTTCTTTTCTTCTTCTTCTTCATCATCATCATCTTCTTCTTCTTCTTCTTTTCTTCTTCTTCTTCATCATCATCATCTTCTTCTTCTTCTTCTTCTTCTTCTTCTTCTTCTTCTTCTTCTTCTTCTTCTTCTTCTTCTTCTTCTCCTTATTTTCCTTCTTGGTCTTCTTTTCTTCTTCTTCCTCGTATCATTATTATTATTATGATGATTATTATTATTATTATTATTATTATTATTATTATTATTATTATTATTATTATAACCAATTATCATTATCATATGCTAGATAGTGTAGTTCCCACATACACCACTGTAGGACCCTAAAAGGTCAAAACTTGTTTGTTCTACCTTTGTGTTCCTACTCCATTTCGCCTCCTCCTCCTCCTCCTCCTCCTCCTCCTCCTCCTCCTCCTCCTCCTCCTCCTCCTCCTCCTCCTCCTCCTCCTCCTCCTCCTCCTCCAACTTTTATTATCACTACTATTTCAGCTGCTGCTACTATTACTATACTACTACTGCTGCTACTACTACTACTACTACTACTACTACTACTACTACTACTACTACTACTACTACTACTACTACTACTACTACTACTGCTACTACTATTACTACTACTACTACTACCACCACAATGAAAACAACAACAGCACCAGCAGCAACAACAACAACAGCAACAACAGCTTCTGCTGCTATTTTCTTCCCTGTCAGTTATAAGGGACTCAGTAAGACACCCCTATCTACCAGCTGGACAGCCTAAAGTACAGAAGGCGAGTGGGTGCTTTCACAGTGCTACACAAGGCCCAGGTGTAGCAAACACAACACCTCACGGCGCTTCGGATTCCCTGGAGGAAGAGTGAACGCACTACGAGAGCGGTAGTGTCTGACATCCTCCTGGAGATGCCGAGGTGACGCTCAATGAGGTGTCAGTGTGCCTTCTCCCACGACACCGTGATGATGTGAAACACCTTCTCTTCAGCAGTGAATGTCACCGTGATGTCCTCCCAGCAGGTGAAGAGTGCAGCTCACGCCTGGCATTGGACACACCCGCCTGATAGTGGCAGTAACGCGGGGTGACGAGGGATGTGAAAGTGCCTGACATTGACAGTGCCTTAAAGTGACAAAGGTGTAATACACTGTGCCTGACAGTGACAGTGCCGTGAAATGATACAGGTGTAATAGTGTGCCTGACAGTGACAGTGCCATGAAATGACGAATGTGTAATAGTGTGAATGAGTGACAGTGTAAATCCGTGATTAGGGAATGCGAATGTATGATAGTGAGTGTGGTGACTCCCTCGTTCATAAAGACATCTTATGGTCACAGCTAGGAGTAGCTTTTAGATGAATGACACTTAGATGAATGAAACTGGACAATGGTTATTCTTAGCTTAAAACCACAACTCCTTTTTTTGGAAAATAATGTAACTTTTTTTCTATATAAATAATGTTTAAGAGAGAGAGAGAGAGAGAGAGAGAGAGAGAGAGAGAGAGAGAGAGAGAGAGAGAGAGAGAGAGAGAGAGAGAGAGAGAGAGAGAGAGAGAGAGAGAGAGAGAGAGAGAGAGAGAGAGAGAGAGAGAGAGGATAAATTGTCAATTGTTTTGAATAATTTAATTTGCTGTTGTCTTTTTTTTTCTTACCATAGAAAGTGCTGTGTATTTTAGCCCCTCCCCTCCACCCTCTCTCTCTCTCTCTCTCTCTCTCTCTCTCTCTCTCTCTCTCTCTCTCTCTCTCTCTCTCTCTCTCTCTCTCTCTCTCTCTCTCTCTCTCTCTCTCTCTCTCTCTCTCTCTCTCTCTCTCTCTCTCTCTCTCTCTCTCTCTCTCTCTCTCTCTCTCTCTCTCTCTCTCTCTCTCTCTCTCTCTCTCTCTCTCTCTCTCTCTCTCTCTCTCTCTCTCTCTCTCTCTCTCTCTCTCTCTCTCTCTCTCTCTCATAACAAGTTGCAGAATTGATAGACTACAATCACCAAAGTTTTCGTACACACAATGAACTTTCAGCCGTTGTCATTTCAAAATTTATCAATATATCTTGATTATTTTAGCTCATGTACACTACAAACCCAAGGTCTTGACGTAAGGTTACTTGATATAATAAATAATCCCTGTACATGAGGTATAATGCTAATAAACGTTTGATGAGAGACAAAAGAAAACGCCGTAACAAGTGACTGATGTGTGTGTGTGTGTGTGTGTGTGTGTGTGTGTGACGAAGAACATCTGATGTGTTGCATAAATAAGTTTGTGAAAGAATGGAAAAAATGAGGATTTTATTTCTGAATTTTAAGACACGGTTTACGACTTGGTTAACATACAATGCCCTTCAGTTCGAATAACTCCTTCTTACCGTGCAGTCCCTTTTTTCCTCTTTTTCCTCCCCTCATACCCAGCATGAAAAGTATCTAAGCGACACACACACACACACACACACACACACACACACACACACACACACACACACACACAGGAGGAGGCAGTAGACACCTGCCGAAACGATAATTACTCCCAGTGAGGTCTAAAGCACTGTTCAGGGGGTGCTGTGAACTTATCATTAAACCCAGCAGTGACCTCACTGAACGTTTCCCTTTGTGTCTCACAACACAAGGGGGCAGTCACAGCCTGCCCTTTAAAGACAACTCTCTTCCTCCACACAAAACTACAAGCACCTAATAACACCCACACCCTTCACTCAAAAATTTTAAAATCATCATGGCGACTCCTACACCAGCCTCGGAGTCCCCATCTGGGGAGGGGACCATAAATGTCCCCAGGTCGGACTGCCTTTCTGTCGACGACCCCAAGTGTCTTGATACCCACCTCAACTTTTTCTTCATTAACTTCTGCAACATTCGCAGTCTAAGATCTAATTTTCAATCTGTAAAACACCACCTCTCCTCTTCTAAACCTCATCTTCTTTTCCTCACTGAAACTCAGGTGTCTGAGGCAACTGACAGTAGCCCCTTTTCTGTTTCCTCCTACTTTCTCTATCCTCATTTTCGATCCAAAGTTGGATGCTGCGTTTATGTGCGCAATGACTTAACCTGCTCTCGTGCCCACGCTCTTGAATCTTCCGAGTTTTCCACCATCTGGCTACGACTACAGAGTCACTCTCATACTAAATTTATCTATGCTGTATACCTCTCTCCTAACTCCTCTGACTATAAGAAATTCTTTGACTATTTAACTTCCAAAGTGGAGCACATTCTGACCCTCTTCCCTTTTTGCAGAGATCTCCATTCTTGGAGATTTCAATGTTCACCACCAGCTTTGGCTTTCCTCTCCCTTCACTGACCATCCTGGTGAACTAGCCTACAACTTTGCTATCCTCCACGACCTAGAGCAATTGGTGCAACACCCTACTCGCTTCCTGACCGTCTTGGAGATACGCCCAACATTCTTGACCTTTTCCTGACCTCTAATCCTTCTGCTTATGCTGTCACCCTTTCTTCTCCGTTGGGCTCCTCCGATCACAATCTCATATTTGTATGTTGTCCTATCGTTTCAAACCCTCCTCAAGATCCCTTAAACGGAAGTGACTCTGGAGTTTCTCCTCTGCCAGTAGGAGGGGACATGAGGGGGTGTTTTGCTGATTTTCCTTAGAATGACTACTGCTTCCGTGACAGAGACCAGGCTTTGTGTGCCGAGCGCATAACAGAGGTGATAGTGTTTGGCATGGAAGCGTACATTCCTCACTCTTTTTCTCGACCTAAACCTTCCAAACTTTGGTTTAACACACCCAGGTCTCGCGCTATACATGATAGAGAGGTGGCCCACAAAATGTACTTGAGCCTTCCATCACCAGAATCTCATGCACTTTGTATTTCTGCCAGGAACCATGCCGAGTCTGTTTTCCAACTAGCCAAAACTCCTTCATTAATAGAAACTGCCAAAATCTTTCAAGATCTAATTTCCCTAGTGACTTCTGGCATCTAGCCAAAGACATCTTCATTAACTTTGCTTCTTCTTTTTTTCCCTTCTTTTATTTCAACCAAATGGTACCACTGCTATCACATATATCTCTAAAGTTGAACTTTTCGTTCAAACCTTTGCTAAAAATTCTACCTTGGACGATTTCTCTTTCTCCTCCACCCTCTGAATACTTCATGCTACCCATTAAAATTCTTCGCAATGATGTTTTCCATGCCTTCGCTGGCCTAAACCTCGGAAGGCTTATGACCTGATAAGGTCCCTCTCATTGTTCTCCGGATCTGTGCTTCCATGCTTGCACCTTGCTTAGTCAACTTCTTTCATCTCTGTCTGTCAACATCTACCTTTCCCTCTTGCTGAAAGTTCCCTGTATTCAGCCTGTTCCTGAAAAGGCTGAGAGTTCTAATCCCTCAAACTACCGTCCTGTTGCTTTAATTTCCTGCTTATCTAAAGTTCTTCAAAGTATCCTCAACAGGTAGATTCTTAAACACCTATCACTTCACAACCTTTTATCTGATCGCCAGTATGAGTTACGTCAAAGCCGCTCTACTGGTGATATGGCTTTCCTTACTGAGTCTTGGTCATCCTCTTTTAGAAATTTTAGTGAAAGTTTTTCTGTTGCCTGAGACATATCAAAAGCCTTTGATAGAGTGTGGCACAAAGGTTTGATTTCCAAACTACCCTCCTACGGCTTCTATCCTTCTCTCTGTAACTTCATCTCAAATTTCCTTTCTGACCGATCTATTGCTGCTGTGGTAGACGGTCATTGTTCTTCTCCTAAATCTATTAACAGTGGTGCTCCTCAGTACAGTCACCCACTCTCTTCCTACTATTCATCAATGATCTTCTAAACCAAACATCTTGTCTTATCCACTCCTATGCTGATGATACCACCCTGCACTTTTCCACGTCTTTTCATGGACGTCCAACCCTTCAGGAAGTAAACAGTTCACACAGGGAAGCCACAGAACGCCTGACTTCTGATCTCTCTAAAATTTCTGATTGGGGCAGAGCAAACTTGGTATTGTTCATTACCTCAAAAACTCAATTCCTCCAACTCCATTTATCAACTCGACACAACCTTCCAGACAACTATTTCTTCTTCAATGACACTCAACTGCCCCTTCTACACTGATCATCCTCGGTCTGTCCTTTTCTCATAAACTAAACTGGAAATTTTTCATCTCATCTCTAGCTGAAACAGCTTCTATGAAGTTACGCGTTCTGAGACTTCGCTAGTTTTTCTCACCCCCCAGCTGATAACTCTGTACAAGGGCCTTATCCGTCCATGTACGGAATAATGCTTCGCATGACTGGGGGAGTTCCACTCATACCGCTCTTTTAGATAGGGTGGAATCAAAAGCTTTTCGTCTCATCAATTCCTCTCCTCTTACTGGCTGTCTTGAGCTTCTTTCTCATCGCCGCAATGTTGCATCTCTAGCTATCTTCTACCGCTATTTTCATGCTAACTGCTCTTCTGATCTTGCTAACTGCATGCCTCCCCTCCTCCCGCGGCCTCGCTGCACAAGACTTTCTTGTTTCTCCCACCCCTATTCTGTCCATCTCTCTAACGCAAGAGTTAACCAGCATTCTCAATCATTCATCCCTTTCTCTGGTAAACTCTGGAACTCCCTGCCTGCTTCTGTATTCCCACCTTCCTATGACTTGAATTCCTTCAAGAGGGAGGTTTGAAGACACTTGTTCATCAATTTTCGACTACTGCTTTGACCCTTTTATGGGACTAGCATTTCAGTGGGAATTTTTTTTTTTTTATGGTTTTTTGTTGCCCTTGGCCAGCGTCCTTCCTACATAAAAATTTATAAAAATCAACATTAACAAGCATTAACAGCATTAAGAAATGCTCTCAAACACTTCTGTTAATTTTATACTTTCCACATTGGAGATATGTATGAATAAAATAATACAAAGCAGAATAATAATGAGAACCATTAGAAGCAGTGTTTCTTATAGTGACAATTGTGTGTGTGTGTGTGTGTGTGTGTGTGTGTGTGTGTGTGTGTGTGTGTGTGTGTGTGTGTGTGTGTGTGTGTGTGTGTGTGTGTGTGTGTGTGTGTGTGTGTGTGTGTATGTGCACGCATCTACCTACTGCGACTCTTACACCGTCATTTTCACATTAACTTCTTCGCAAGACGCTTATGTTTTCTTTATTTACGTATATGAAAGCATTATACTACCACATCTCACAGCCCTGGCCAGCCTTCCCGCTCCTCAGCTTTGCTGTGCCGGGCTTCACTCAGCAGCTTACATGTCGCTCTGAACATGATGTGTAAGTTTTTCGACGTGTGAAATAACTTTTTTTTTTCTTTTTTTAGGTGGCATTTCAGGAGTGTAACTGTAAATGTGTATCACTTTTATCAGTTTATATTTGTTTTGGTGTCAGCATTTTCATTCGTTGAGCATTCCTTTAATTCAAGTTTTTAGAGTGGACTGATGGCGAGGCGAGGGACGACTCCCACGTGTCCATGCCGCGGAGAGGGCTCAGGGTTCATGGTATCCTGTGGGCGGTGTGCTGTGATGTGCTGCGGTGTGTGCTGTGCTGTGTTGTGCTGTGTGCCTGTCCGTCCGTCTGTCTGTCTGTCTGTCTGTCTGTCTGTGTCTGCCTGTCTGTGTGTGTGTGTGTGTGTGTGTGTGTGTGTGTGTGTGTGTGTGTGTGTGTGTTTGTGTTTAAATCTTGTGTTTTCATCACACCATTTTTTTTTTTTTTACAGTTCCAAGTTTTGCACTTTAGTTGCTCCAAAGAACATCTTTCATTCACAGGCGAGAGTGGCTCCCTTTTATCCCAGTGTTAAGACAGCAAACCACAGATATGGCGAGATGCTGCTTGTTATCTCCATGTAGGGCAACCACATAAAGAATGAACATTGGGAACCGGCACACATCTAAACCAACAATGAACTCAACAAGAAGAATGTAGGACATTCCGTTCCTTTTCACTATCTTTCTCCAACTGCAAAAATACAAATCGCAGAAGAGGCTCAGTTACGCGATGCGCGTGAAGGCTAGGAGCTTTTTGAGGAGATATCCTCCTTTTCCGCCCTTCTTCCCCGGCTATCACTGAGGAACTCCTGCTGGATACTGACGATCCATTGCCCAACATGAGTCTCCCTCTTTAGCTCTGTTGCCACAGATACTCTAAGCAGAATAATAGTACCGAGAATTAGAGCTGTTGTATCGCGGCGTGTGAGCGACAGTAGTACGTACAGTGGAAAGACGATAAATGAGCGGTTTTAACTAGCTTCGCGCGCGCGCGCGCGCGCGTGTGTGTGTGTGTGTGTGTGTGTGTGTGTGTGTGTGTGTGTGTGTGTGTGTGTGTGTGTGTGTGTGCACGTAAGTAGATACCTACGCCAAACACTTCCAGTCAAGGACACAAAAAACTGCTAATGAAAAAAAGCGTGTGCGTGTAGAAAAGGAGATGGCAAGCAAGGGAGAAGAGAAAATGCCTTTCTAACATGCTTATGGGCAATATGATTCTCTGGCAACGATCAGTATTGAAGAACTATGATAAGGATAAGGAAAATTATATGGGTAAGAAAAGGAAAAGGTGATTGTGTCCAGTGCTCAAGCAAGAGAAAATCTAGGTTATGAGGACGCGCAGCGCCTATGGGATAAGACTGTCATGTTCTTGTCAGAAATGAGGTACTTGGCCGGCGAGAAGACGGAGGAGTATCATCAAGAATAAGTTTTCCGCTTTCCTACCAAGCGCCGGGAGGAGAATGCCAGGGGAAGTTACTTCGAGACAGAAGGATTTAAGGGTTAAGATATACCGAGATTGTGGGGATTGGATGCCATAGTTCGGAGCTCTGAGCACAACTGGATTCTCTTGTTGGATTTACTTGCATTTGTGTAGCCGGTGATGTTATATTTCTCTCTCTTGTTTTTCGTTGTTGTTGTTGTTGTTGTTGCGTTCGTAGTAGTAGTAGTAGTAGTAGTAGTAGTAGTAGTAGTAGTAGTAGTAGTAGTAGTAGTAGTAGTAGTAGCAGTAGCAGTAATAGTAATAGTAGCAGTAGTTAATGTTCATATTTTTTTTCCTAATGCAGCATTTCACTGATGGGTTATGGTCACAATTTACATCTTTAATTTATTTTTTATGTAAGAGAACCACTAGCCAAAGGCAATAAAATCTTGAAAAAGGTCCAACAGAATGCCAATTCCCAAAGGAAAGTCAAACTGAATGATCAAATAATGGAAAATAAGTGTCTTGAAAGAGTTCACGTCAGAGGAGGGAGGAAATACAGAAACCGGCAAGGAGTTCCAAAGTTTATCAGAGAAAGGAATGAATGACAGAGAATAATGATTAACTGTAGCATTAGAGAGGTGGACGAAATGGGGATGAGAGAAAGTTGAAAGTCTTGTGCAGTGAGGTCACGGAAGGAGAAGAGGCATGCAGTTAGCAAGGTCAGATGAGCAGTTAGCGTGAAAATACTGGTAAAAGATAGTAAGAGATGCAACATTGCATTGATGAGTGAGAAGCTGAAGACAGTCAGTTAGAGGAGAGGAGTTGATAAGACGAAATGTTTTTGATTCCACCTTGTTTAAAAGAGCAGTATGAGTAGAACCCTCTCATATATATGAAGCGTACGGATAAGGCCCCTGTACAGAGTTAAGGCGGCGTCACAGTGGGCAATTTTCTCTTAGCATGCTGCCCGTTTCTGCTGCCGGCTGGGCAAATTGAGCAGCAAATAGCGTTATGCACCTCGTTTTCTGTTGTCGGGAAGAATGGAAAATGACTGTGGTACCGGACTTGCTGAGAGTATTTGAAATCAAATGACCGTCGTACTATAAGTTGTACATGCAAAATAAGAATATATTGTCTTACTTTGAGTAAAATAATCAACTATAAAACTTATTAAAACGAAGTATATGCGCCAGTGTGTGTTTGTAATTTGATTGCGTGGTGTGTGAAATTATTTATAGCGCTTATTTGACAACTGCGGCTGACGAGATAAACAATGTGTCGTGATGGAGTCCCACGGTAAGTTTTGTTGAAGTGTGAAAGCTTGGCACAAATTAATTGAGCTATTAACTGGTACTCGGGGTGTTGTTGGCTGTAGGACCTGCTAGCGCTGTTGCCACCTCAACCCCGAAGTGACTGACCATGGCTAGCAGGACGCGGCTGCGACCTGTGGAGACACCATCGCAGGGCCCATATGAGTTGCTAAGTGGAGCGAAAAATTTGTTACAGCGTCCTTGTTTCATTATCATATCGGAAACCATTAAAGAAAAACATGCAGTCGTATATATTAACATGTATTTTTATTTATTTATTTATTTATCTATTTTCATTTATTTATTTATTTATTTATTATTATTTTTTTTTATAATTAAGGCAAAATAAATTGGCTGAAGAGATTTGGTTTGATTTGGAGATGATATTTGATTTGGGGTTTGTTGCTTGAATGACGAGGCGTCAACACAACGGCCCAGTCCCTGTGTGACGCCGCCTTTAGCATCTCGGGAGGGGTGAGAAAAACTGGCAGAGACGACTCGAAACACCTAACTTCATAGAAGCTGTTTTATCTAGAGATGAGATGTGAAGTTTTTAGTTTCGATTATTGTTATTAAAGGAAAGACCGTGGACGATAAATGTTAATGAGGGGGACAGGTGAGTGTCACTGAAGAAGAAGGGAGTTATCTGGAAGGTTGTTTCGAGTTGATAGGTGGTTGAATTTAGTCTATGAGGTACTGAACTAAGAAAGAAATTTTAGAGAGATCAGAAGTCAGACGCCTTGTGGCGTCTCTGCGTGAGCTCTTCAATTACTTTACTTTTGTACCAAGACAGCAGTTCATTCGTCAGCTGTTGTTTTTTTTTTCTCACTATTGTTATTATTATTATTATTATTATTATTATTATTATTATTATTATTATTATTGTTATTATTATTATTATTAATCATCACTGTCATCATCATCATCCTTACTTCATTGAATCACATTATTGCCACCCTTTAAACACTTTAAAACACTTTAAACACTATAAACACTTTATTATATTTGTCTTATATACATGTATTTTTGAAATGATAAACAAATGAGACAAATAGCTCTTTGCAAGCTATAGAAAGCTTTATGGACAATGCTATAGAAAAAAATATTTAACATATATGGAAAAAAAGAAAATGTGACATTCATTCACATTATAAGTGCATGCATAGGTGTGTGCATGTAAACAAATACACTTATTATTTTATTGTAATAATAAATATAATAGTAATGATAGTAATGATAAAACTAATAATAATCATAGAAATAATAATAATAATAATAATAACAATAGTAATAATAATACTAAATTAATAATAATAATAATAATAATAATAATAATAATAATAATAATAATAATAATAATAATAATGATAATGTGAAATAATGGTAACAGACTTTCATAATTTTAACTTTACAACATCAGCTTTCTGGAATATAAGATTCAGTAGGAGTGTACGGATCATATGTCTTTTCATTTTTTTCTTAAATGAAGGTAGGCTGGTGGACAGTCTGATATTAAGTGACACATCATTCCATATTTTTGGTCCTAAGTACAGCAGTGAATGTTTGAACAGAGTTAGTTTGTGTCTGAGGATATTCAATGAATGCTGGTTACGGGTTTAGTAATAGTGTATTGGTTGTATGTTGTAGTTATTAGAATTTATTGTTTTGGACATATAAGATGCAATGTTCAGCTTAGATAAATCGGCAAGGTTCAAGATATTTAATGTTTTAAATACGTAATGGATGTGTGTGTTCATTAAAATTACTGTTGGTTATTATCCTGACAGCTTTTTTATTTAGTATATTAAGTTGATACAGATAACAGAGGTAAGTATAGGATTAGATAGGGTTACAATAATTAAGCTGTGGATAAAAGTGGGCATAATATAAACATTTATGAACCTTAATTGGAGTAAAGTGTCTTACTTTAAGAAGGAGTGGGATGGTTCTTGATATATTTAAACATAGATTAGTAATTAGTACTCTCAGAGGGTATTTCTTTTTGCACTTTTTGTTGCCCTTGGTCAGTGTTCCTCTTACATTAAAAAATTAAATTAAATTAAATTAATAAAAAAAATTCAAAGTGTTCTCCAATATCGCGGTGTATTCTGTGTGAAAATAATGTGGGTGGACCTTATGGGGAATTGACTGCGAGGGGTAATATTGTTTCCTTTTGTCTTTTTTATGAAAGAGTGATAGCGTGGCTGCCCCATTAAGCTTCATCCTATTCATGATGCAGTGAGGGAGCGTTGTGTGAAAACGAAAAGCGACGCGGTATGGATTTAATACTGGCAGTGGAGAGAAAGTTTATGCATATATTTTGTGGGAGTTGTCAGGATGAACTCGTGCAGGTACACACACACACACACACACACACACACACACACACACATACACACACACACACACACACACACACACACACACACACACACACACACACACACACACACACACACACACACACACACACACACACACACACGCACACACACACACACACACACACACACACAAGCGCTTGCGTTGCACACTCACATACACACTTAAAAAAATAATAAAACCGGAGCGAGAACATTCTGAACTTCCTTTCCTTCGGCCGATGATGACGTTCCCTTATGCCTTGTCTCATTCTCTCCGTCGTCTGTCTTCTCGCTAGCGCTTGGATGGAGGTATTAGCTACCAAGAGACTGTTGTGTATGATATTAGTGGAGAAACGTGATTACCCGTTGTCGTGGAGTTGGAGCCTTGCACATACCAAGATAGTGAGAATTCATCGATACGAGGGATGATAAAAGGACAAAGATGAACGGTGAATAAGACCAGAGCGGGGAAGTTATAAGCGTCTTTTGAATAGGGAAGATACAAGGACAGTTTTGGTGATTCGGGTATAAGGAAATGGAAGGAATTGGGTGATGAATAGTTACTCGGACGGTCCGAGAGTTAAAGTAATCAATAGGTGTCCATGGGTAGGAGGAAGGAAGGATAGGACGATGGTGAAGGGAATGTGGATGGGAGAGAGGAGTGAAAGTAAGCGAGGTACAATACATAGTCACTCCTGTGACAGCCTGTAAGTGAGAGATGGAGAAGAAACTAGAATAGAGAATGCAAATTTTTTGTAATATATTTCCTCCTAAACTTAACAAAAAGGATGTTGGGGAGGGCGGAGAAGGAGCGCTGAGAAACATGAATACACATCAGTTCAGCTTCTAGGAAATCTTTATCATCTTTTAGTATTTCTGTTCCGGATATTGAAGGAATATATGAAAATGATGATGAACCTTAGTGAAAATTAGGATATATAATGTTGGGAGGGAGGAGTGAAAGTAAGCGAGGTACAGTACATAGTCACTCCTGTGACAGCCTATAAGTGAGAGATGGAGGAGAAACAAGAATAGAGGATGCAAGTTTACGTATCATATTTCCTCCAAAACTTAACAAAAAAGGGCGTTGGGGGAGGGCAGAGAAGGAGCGATGAGAAACATGAATACACAGTCAGTTCAGCTTCTAGGAAATCTTTATCATCTTTTAGTATTCTGTTCCGAATATTGAAAGAATATATGAAAATGATGCTGAATCTTAGTGAAAATTAGGAATTATAATGTTGGCAGTGTGAAAGAAGAATGAGGTGGAATAGGAGGAGGAGGAGGAGGAGGAGGAGGAGGTAGAGAAACGTCTTTTTAACATTTTGCTTTTTCACTCTTCTGTTTGTTCTGCATTTGTTCATTATTGATTTGCAGGTGTATTATCTATTATTTTCTTATTTCTTGTTTGTGTGTGTGTGTGTGTGTGTGTGTGTGTGTGTGTGTGTGTGTGTGTGTGTGTGTGTGTGTGTGTGTGATTACTGAGAGAAAGATGTCCCGTGCTTTTCCCTGGGCAGATCACCTTTAAAAGCAAGGATTTGCTAAGCAAGGAGGTCCCCACATGCTCGTTATCCTAGCTACTCGTACATATAATTATGCAGGATCCAGGACAACAGGGAAACAAACACGTGCAGCTGGTGTATTGTGATATGCGATTTTAACGCTTGCTCTGGTAACACTGTTAGTTGCCAGTTATTCTATGTGTGAACGATATTATGTCTTATCCCTATTTTGTGCACACAAAACCTATCGGAAAGGGCAGTTGTGAGCATCAGAGTTGGACTCTTCTACGGTATCTCTGAATCTGCTCAGTTTTGCATGCATCTTTATACTTCAACAAAATCCTGAGCTGCTATGTGACCATGATTCCATATCCATTTCTCTCAGTCCCTTGTTCGTCAGTTAGACTGCCTTATTACGAAGTGTCACACCTGCTAGACCCTGCAGTGCTGCACATTAAAGCTAATGATGTGCTAAGTGCCCGGAGAGATATGATACATTAGTTTTAGAGATGACACACGAGTTTGTGTGACGTGAGACCTCAATGTTTGGCGGTGATGTTCACACGTTCGCCCACATCATTTATGCTGCATTACACGATTGCACCCTTGCAAACAGGAAAAATGAATGCGCACATGTCTCTAATGTGACAAGGGAAGAAGGAAGCCAGCAAACGACGACGACCATGCATGGATATGGAAAGCATTTCTATATCCATATGCTTCACATGTCTGGGGGAGGGTGTCGGTTCCACCCATAACGCTCTTTTAGACAGGGTGGAATCAAAAGCTTTTCGTCTCATCAACTCGTCTCCTCTAACTGTTTGTCTTCACCCTTATTCTCATCGCCGCAATGTTGAATCTCTTGCTATCTTCTACCGCTATTTTTCATGCTAACTACTCTTCTGATTTTACTAACTGCATGCCTCCCCTCCTCCCGCGGCCTCGCTGCACAAAACTTTCTTCTTTCTCTCATCCCTATTCTGTCCACCTTTCTAATGCAAGAGTTAACTAGTATTCTCAATCATTCATCCCTTTCTCTGGCAAACTCTGGAACTCCCTGCCTGCTTCTGTATTTCCAACTTCCTATGACTTGAACTCTTTCAAGATGGAGGTTTCAAGACACTTATTATTCATTTTTTTTACCATCACTTCGAACCCTAATCGGGGACTGGCATCTCAGTGGGCTTTTTTTCTTTTTTATTAGATTTTTGTTGCCCTTGGTCGGTGTACCTCCTACATAAAAAAAAAAAAAAAATCAATAGAGGGAAAAAGTGAGCCACATATTCCTTAGCACATGTCACACTGCCCTCTAATTCAGACCTTCACATTTATTTCAGTGTAATATTTGATCATTTTGATGCGATAGAGTCTTATATGATGACTTACAAGGTGCGGTGTACGACCTTGTGTTAGGTCAAGCCTGTTCAATAATGTGTTAGTGTATGTTCAATAATTTGTTCGTGTCTGCACGTCCCGCAGCCCCTGTGTGACTGCCAAGCTCATCAGCATGTTCAAACGAGGCTGCCTTAAGCTTGTTGACAATTATGGAGAGATTACAGTAATCAACAAGATTACAAATACAATAGGGTACTATGTGAGAGTCAGCAAATAGTTCAAGCCTCGCAAAGAAAAGGCAGGAGACCTGGCATGGAGAGGTTCCTGGAGCAGAGTAATAGACCGTTGTGGTTAATGTATGTCGCCAGAAAGAAGAAATTTAAGCTCTCTATAGCCTAAATGGACTTTCCATAGTGTTTCACCAAAAACAAACTAACAAAAAAAAAAAAAAACATACACCAGGTGAACGAACCAGAGACCTTTCGTTTGTTTGGCGGCTAATCCCTACGCCAGCAGTTCAGTATTACTACTGTAGAAAACTCATTTACGGAGGGCGGTTGCAGCACCAGCAGTAGGGCTGGCTTGCCCTCTTCCAGTTTCCGCTTTCTGTTGGCCAATATTTGATGCTCTGAGTCTGCGCACATGTTTATCATGTACGTTAGTTATACTTCAGGAACATCCATGGCCGCGATCTATAGAATTTTTTTTCTTTTTTTTTCATGTAGGAGGGCGGAGAAAGAACTTGAAGTAGGCTAAGACTGCGCAATAACAATCACTTATAGAGAGCATATACATTTTCCGACGAAATGCTCTCCGACCTGCATCTTTTGGTGAGACTTCACAGAATGAAGTGTGTGTGTGTGTGTGTGTGTGTGTGTGTGTGTGTGTGTGTGTGTGTATGTGTTTTGGTTAATTACTACTTACACTCATCCATAAGATTCTGGCGCGAGAGTAAGACGGAAGGAAGAGGGAAGGGATCGGATAAGCGGAATAAAAAAACAAGTAAATCTCATCAGGTACGGACCAGGATAATATTTTAGCTTCCGTGGAGGTAATTAGATATTCTTCTCTTCCTTCCGTTTTGTCTCCGAAATCAACCTGCGGCCAAGGAAAGAAAACAAGATCAAAATAACTTATCGAAGTGTGTTTTTTTCTTTTTTGCTTTTCTTTATGCATTTTCAGCTTAAGTGATTTAATATAATATTTTGCTTCCTTCCTCCATTTTTCCTCTTTTTTTTTTTATCATTCTGTTACATTTTTTTTTTCCTGTCACTTCAGGACAGATGAAAATAATAATTATCTTAGTAAAGGCACGTTTTTTTTTTTTTTCCGACCTGTCATTCTGTTAATGATTTAATGGGAGTTGTGTACATTGTAGTGCAGTGTATTCACCAGTTTTCCCTCTGGCCGAACAGGGCCATGAAAGTTTAATGGTTTTGTTTACTGAATATTTACACGACAATTTCGCTGGGTCAGCATCGTTAAAGGGGCGTTGAGTGAAAACCAACTAAGCGTAGAAAAGCCTCAGGTCTCTCCTCCTTCCCAGTGAATAAACATGTAACCTTCTCTTCTTTCTTCCTACTTATCTCCCTCCTCTCCCTCTATATTTCATCATTCGATCACTTTTATTGATGTATTCTCTCTCTCTGGTTTCTTCTGCTATTATTCAAAAATTTACTCGATTACTTATTGCTGTCATATTCCTACCTTGCATTTACCGACACGAGAAATTCTTCACTAAACACAAGGAGAATGGAGAGAGAGAGAGAGAGAGAGAGAGAGAGAGAGAGAGAGAGAGAGAGAGAGAGAGAGAGAGAGAGAGAGAGAGATATGGATAAGTAGGTAGGTTGGGGATGTTGGTTGGTGTATATTTGAAAGAAGGGAAGTGCAAACTTTTAGGTGGGTGAAAGAGTAAATGCCTATACACAGTTTTGCCCACGTTCCAGAGACTGAATGTTAATGATGTTTCTGAGTTGGACACGTCGCACGGTACCTCAATGAGCAGACCCAACACACACCTACACACACACACACACACACTATACCATTGCTGCCTCAGCCTCCAACACCTGCCGCTGCTCGTGCTCTGTATTTCACATGTCACGCCGCCTATCACATCCTGAAACCATACGCTTCACATTTCACGATCAGGAAACGTTTAATAGTGCATTGTGGGTGAGATCTTGGTGACTGGTTTGTGTGTGGATTACTATCCCTCCGTCAGACCGAGGAATAAATAACATATTATAAAATTAACTTTATTCGGCAAATTGTGGATGTTTGGAAAAGACAGTGGGAAATTACCGCCAGTGCTGGGCTTCAATTAAGCTTCGTAAAAAAAATAGATTAGTATAAATATAAATGAAATAATACATAAAGAAATAATCAAAGTAAAGTTTCTCTTTATAATATAAAAATCGAAATTAAATTATCAAAAATGAAAATCCTATTAACTCTCCTATAAAGATAATACACGAAATTAAATTCGCGAAAAAAAAATGTCTTTAACCAACATTCGTAAAAACAGATCATGAACAGATTTAAAAAAAGAAAAAAAAACACGTCAATGCAGAAGACATACACAAAAGAGATGAAGAAGCAAAATTTGATCAGGTAAAGGCACGTTGATCTATCAATCCTAACTCATGGTATAATACAAAGAGGGTTGCATAACTGAAGCGGCCGATACTTACAGTGGTTGCTGAGTATGTAGTGACCATACTGACTTATTATACGCTGATTTTCCACTACTAAACACTCCTTGGCAATACCTTTTTGGTCCGTTTGTATGTGAGCATTACCCTTATGCAACAATAAAGGACAAGTGGGCAATATTTACAACCTTGCAATAGGTAAAAGAAACAATATTTCACAAGTACACACAACTTGCAAATGGTTTCACACACACAGACACACACACACACACACATACACGTAGCCAGCTGACTTGCATGTATATGCAAGACTTGAAAGCGTGGAGAACACTTAGAACGTGTGTGTGTGTTTGTGTGTGTGTGTGTGTGTGTGTGTGTGTGTGTGTGTGTGCGTGTGTGTGTGTTGCCATGGTGATACATAAATACACCACGTCGTCCCCTGCCACATCTTTGCACATTGTCCTAATCAAGAGGACAGCGATGATAACATTAATTTAATTCAGGACCGATTCACGTCGTGTTCAACATGGCCTAGGGAACAAATATCATGTTGTTTTTTTCTGTACAACATGATACCATATCCTTTTTCCGGCTATGTTCGGCTGGAGGGTTGGGGTGGTGGGGAGGAGCCTTCTATTTTGTCTCTCCCACTAATAGTCAGACTAGAATAGCTACCCAAACAACCTAGTAAGGACCTCAGGGTCTGTTGCTGCTCGGACTTTCTTTGGAATTTGAGAGGAAAGTATGAGGGATGAGATCTACTTCTACAACATACAATCCTAATATTTCTGTCATCTGAGGCGCTTCCTCTTCTTTAGAATTTTGATTCACTGAGGTACATTTAACTAGATAACTATAATGATGGGTGAGTTGCTCTGCAAGGAACAAGGACTCTTTAATCTTTAATCTTTGTCACATAATACTTATCACATAATAATTGTTTCCCTTTTTTAATGAAATATACACCCATCAGATGACAGATAGTACTGAGTGAACGTGTTCGTTATTCAGACATGAACAATGACAACCGGAGATTAGTTTCTAGATACTTGTCTAGACGGGTTTTAAATGAATCCACATTACCTGAGTTAACGACGCATGATTGAAGACAATTCCAGATATTTATGACAAGAATGAAGAAATTTTTTTTGGCTTCACTTGTTTGAAATAGCTTACCTTTTATATTGAAGCAATTGTTTCTTGTAACATTAGATCAGCTGAGTGTTAGGAAGAGTTCAGGTCTCAATATTTGTGAATCTCTTAAAAGAAAATGTAAAGCATTATCAGATCCCTTAGTCTGTGTTAGGATAGGCAGAATATAATTAGTTTTTTTTAAGGCGTTCCTCGTAGGGTTTATTGCGAAGCCTTGGTGTGTGTGTGTGTGTGTGTATGTATATATATATATATATATATATATATATATATATATATATATATATATATATATATATATATATATATATATATATATATATATATATATATATATATATATATATTAACAACTTCAATGCAATGTTTACTTGGTTTAAGATCTGTTGACACTAAAACTCCCCATATCTTTTTCGGTATCCATATGGGTGTTATATATATATATATATATATATATATATATATATATATATATATATATATATATATATATATATATATATATATATATATATATATATATATATATATATATATATATATATATATATATATATATATATATATATATATATATATATATATATATATATATATATATATATATATATTTTTTTTTTTTTTTTTTTATTATTACTCTATGTTGTATTTTTTCAAATTTTTTCATATTCTTTTTGTAGTAGGGTCACCAAAAGTATATTATATAATTATATTCAAGATGAGGAGGTACGAGTGAGTTGTACAAGCCAAAATAATTTTCTCAGATTTAAAGATGAAAGATCTTCCTATGAAGCTTATTGATTTATTGGTAATTTTTAACTACTTCAATGCAATGTTTACTTGGTTTAAGATCTGTTGACACTAAAACTCCCCATATCTTTTTCGGTATCCATATTGGTGTTATCCATTTTATAATCATCCTGCGGATTACTATTTCCAATATGTAATACGTGACATTTATCAAAATTAAAGTTCATAATCCACTAATCAGACATTCAGTGAGAATGTCTATGTCTTTTAGCAAATTGACGCTGGTTTGGTGATTCAGCCTTTTTATCAGTTTTAGTATCATCTGCGAATTTTGACAATTTACTTATGATTCCTTCGTCTGTGTCATTGATATATATTATGAAAAGGGTCGGTCTTAAGACTGGTCCTTGAGGAACGTCACTATATTGATCCAATTTGAAAAATTACTGTTAATTACAACTCGCTACTTGCGGTCTGTCAACCAGTCCTCTATCCACGCAATGAGATCACCTGATATGCCGTGAGCTTTAACTTTATGTAGGAAGCGCTTACAAGGAAATTTATCATTTTTTTTCTTTTATCAAAATAAACTATATCTACTGGCCTGGTATTATCATACATACTGTACACGTTGTGAAAAGTCCAGTAAAATTCGTTAAACATGAACGTTTGTTTCGAAAACCATGTTGAGTGTCCTTTAGGATGTGGTTACTTTTCAGGAATTCTACTGTTATATCCCTTATCATTGACTACATAAGCTTACCCAACACTGATGTGAGGCTTATGGGACGGTAATTACGAGGTTAAGATTTATCACTTTTTTTTTTCTTTTTTTTTTTTTTTTTTAGATATGTTACATTGGCTAGTTTCCATTCGTCCGGGACTTGTCGAGTGTTTAATGATTTACTGAATAATATTGGTAGAGGTTTGGCAAGTTCGTTTTCAACCTCCTTCAATATTCGCGGGGAATTTTTTTTTCCGTTCCTGGTGTTTTATTTATTTTAATTTTATTGATCGCATTTAAAATTTATTTTTCCTGGAAAGCAAACGTGCTCAAAAATTCGTTGTTATTTAAGGCCTGAGTGGGTAGCAGATATACAGATTTTTTTCTTTATTGAATATGGATGGATAGCAGTAGTTTAGATTCCCAGCCATTTGGATTTTATTATGTGTTTGCCATTTTTCAAGACAAGAGGGCCAGTTGTAGAGGTTAATACTTTTTTCTTTCTAATGAAGCTGAAGAATTCCTTGGGATTTGTTTTACATGAATTAGTAATATGAAGTTCAAAGTTTTTCTTATTGTCTCATAAGTTTTTACAATGACGCCACAATCGATCATGTCCTGCTTTGTCATCGTTATTTTTTATCAGTTTGTATTTGTGATATGCACGTTTTATGGATGAAAGCCTATTCTTGAAAAATTAGTTTCACCATTTATATTTATTATTAACAATTGTTCGCCAATTTTTCAGTGGAACAGATTTTTTAAGAGCTTTAAGTTTTGAAGTGAATGTCTTCCACGCTATGTTAATATTAGTATTTTCTAAAATTACATTCTAGTCACAGTTAACAAGAATGTTTCTTAATTTATTAAAATTTGCTTTTGAATAATCGGGCATCTTTTCTCTAGTTTCATTTATTGTAGATTTAATGATATTTATAGTGAATGTAATCACCTTGTGGACACTGGTGCTGAATACTGGTCCGACTTCTAAATTACTGACGATGAACTAATGATATTTTCACCTCTTGTTGGGTGCGCTACAAGTGTAGACTACAAGTCGTAACCTGAATACGAATTTAAAGGATCGTCCCATTTGTGAACTAGTAAGTTAGTCTCCTGCAATAATTCATTAATTTTGGTTAAAAATTTCTGCTATTTGCTCATAAAGCTGGTTATCTATAATTAGAATTTAACTTGGCGGTCGGTAGATAATGTCAAATACAAATCTATGCAGTTCTAAGTTGAGTTGAATGTAGGAGGCATTTATGTTATTTATGTAGAGGATGATGATGATGATGATGATGATGATGATGAGGAGGAGGAGGAGGAGGAGGAGGAGGAGGAGGAGGAGGAGGAAGAGGAGGAGGAGGAGGAGGAGGAGGAGGAGGAGGAGGAAGAGGAGGAGGAAGTGATGGGTGGGGAAGAGGGAAGGGAAGTAGAAATGGGAGGAGGGCGTGGGAGGAGGGGGAGGAGGGGGGGAGGAAGAGGAGGAGGAGGAGGAGGAGGAGGACACCAATGGAATAAAAAGGGCAATCAAACAAGACACTTTTATGTCATTGTATAACGGCTTGGGAACTACTGCTATCTAGGAAAAGGGTAGAGAGACAGAACAATACAGAAGGCTCCCTCCCACTCTCCATTCCCTCCACCTTGTGTTTCTGTTGTAGGAATAGTTGGAAAAATTTACCGTTCAGTGTGGAAAATCTGACATGAAGTTTTTGTAGGAAAAGACAAAGGGAAATTCTATCATTCTTACCATGGTAAACTCTACACATCTAATTATCTAAAAGTCACCACTTTTATATAAAATAGCCACAATATTTCTCCATCTCTAAAATAACAGTTATTCAAGTATATAGAGGAATAATATATATATATATATATATATATATATATATATATATATATATATATATATATATATATATATATATATATATATATATATATATATATATATATATATATATATATATATATATATATATATATATATTTTTATTTTTATTTTATTTTTTTTTTTGGGGGGGGGGCAAGAGGGGGATGGACAACAAGAGAGTTTGTAGGGATCCGCTTGCAACTATTTATCTGTTTTATTCTTAAAGGATTCTTTTTTTTTTTATGTAGGAGGGACACTGGCCAAGGGCAACAAAAATCCAATAAAAAAAGTCCACTGAGATGCCAGTCCCAGAAAAGGGTCCAAAGCGGTAGTCAACAATTGAATTATAAGTGTCTTGAAACCTTCATCTTGAAGGAGTTCAAGTCATAGGAAGGTGGAAATACAGAAGCAGGCAGGGAGTTCCAGAGTTTACCAGAAAAAAAGGGATGAATGATTGAGAATAGTGGTTAATTCTTGCATTAGAGAGATGGACAGAGTAGAGTTAAGAGAAAGAAGAAAGTCTTATGCAGCGAGGACGCGGGAGGAGGGGAGACATGCAGTTAGCACGATCAGAAGAGCAGTTAGCATGAAAATAGCGGTAGAAGACAGCTAGAGATGCAACATTGCGGCGATGAGAGAGAGCTTGAAGACAGTCAGTTAGAGGAAAGGAGTTGATGAGTTGAAAAGCTTTTGATTCCACCCTGTCTAGAAGAGCGGTATGAGTGGAACCCCCCTAGACACGTGAAACATACCTCATACATGGACGGATAAGGCCCTTGTGCAGAGTTATCAGCTAGGGGGTGAGAAAAACTGGCGGAGACGTTTCAAAACGCCTAACTTCATAGAAGTTGTTTTAGCTAGAGATGAGATGTAAAGTTTCTAGTTCACATTATAAGTAAAGGATAGACCGAGGATGTTCAGTGCAGAAGAAGGGGACAGTTGAGTGTCATTGAAGAAGAGAGGATAGTTGTCTGGAAGGTTGTGTCGAGTTGATAGATGGAGGAATTGAGTTTTTGTGGCACTGAACAATACCAGGTTTGCTCTGCCCCAATCAGAAATTTTAGAAAGATCAGAAGTCAGGCGTTCTATGGCTTCCCTGTGTGAAATGTTTACTTCCTGAAGGGTTGGACGTCTATGAAAATACATGGAAAAGTGCAGGATGGTATCATCAGCATAGCAGTGGATAGGACAAGGAATTTGGTTTAGAAGATCATTCATGAATAATAAGAAGAGAGTGGGTGACAGGACAGAACCATGAGGAACACCACTGTTGATAGATTTAGGAGAAGAACAGTGACCGTCTACCACAGCAGCAATAGAACGGTCAGAAAGGAAACTTGAGATGAAGTTACAGAGAGAAGGATAGAAGCCGTAGGAGGGTAGTTTGGAAATCAAAGCTTTGTGATATATCCAGCCTTTGATATATCCTAGGCAACAACAAAAGTTTCACCAAAATCTCTAAAAGAGGATGACCAAGACTCAGTAAGGAAAGCCAGAAGATCGCCAGTAGAGCGGCTTTGACGGCGATCAGGCGATACTGGCGATCAGATAGAAGGTTGTGAAGTGATATATGTTTGAAAATCTTCCTATTGAGAATAGATTAAAAACCTTAGATAGGCAGGAAATTAAGGCAATAGGACGGTAGTTTGAGGGAAAAGAACGGTCACTCTTTTAAGGAACAGGCTGAATGTAGGCAAACTTCCAGCAAGAAGGAAAACATAAGAACATAAGAAATAAGGGAAGCTGCAAGAAGCGACCAGGCTTACACGTGGCAGTCCCTGTATGAAACACTCCTACCTATTTCCATCTGTTATCCCCATCCATAAACTTGTCTAATCTTCTCTTAAAGCTCTCTAGTGTCCTAGCACTAACTACATGATTACTGAGTCCGTTCCACTCATCTACCACTCTATTTGAGAACCAATTTTTTCCTATCTCCTTCCTAAACCTAAATTTTTCAAGCTTGAACCCGTTATTTCTTGTTCTACCCTGGTTGCTGATTCTAAGAATTTTGCTTACATCTCCCTTGTTATAACCCTTATACCATTTAAAGACTTCTGTCAGGTCCCCTCTTAACCTACGTCTCTCTAGAGAATGTAAATTTAACCGCTTCAACCTCGCTTCGTAAGGAATACTCCTCATCCCCTGTATCCTTTTAGTCATTCGGGAAAGGTAGATGCTGACAGACAGAGCTGAAAGAGTTTGACTAGGCAAGGTGCAAGCACGGAGGCACAGTTTCGGAGAACAATAGAAGGGTCCCCATCACGTCCATAAGCCTTTCGAGGGTTTAGGCCAGCGAGGGCATGGAGAAACATCATTGCGAAGAATTTTAATAAGTAGCGTGAGGTAGTCAGAGGGTGGAGGAGAGGGAGGAACAAGTCCAGAGAGGGAGGAACAAACCCAGAATCGTTCAATCAAGAATTTTTCGAAAAGGTCTGAGTGAAGAGTTCAGCTTTAGAGATAGATGAGATAGCAGTGGTGCCACCTGGTTGAAATAAAGGAGGGAAAGAAGAAGAAGCAAAGTTATTGGATATATTTTCGGAAAGATGCCAGAAATCACGAGGGGAGTTAGATCTTGAAAGATTTTGACACTTTCAGTTAATGAAGGAGTTTTTGGCTAGTTGGAGAATAGACTTGGCATGGTTTCAGGGGAGAAATATAAAGTGCATGAGATTCTGGTGATGGAAGGCTTAAGTACCTTTTGTGGGCCACCTCTCTATCATGTACAGCACGAAAACAAGCTGTGTTAAACCAAGGGTTGGAAGGTTTAGGTCGAGAAAAAGAGTGAGGAATGTACGCCTCCATGCCAGACTATCACCTCTGTTATGCGCTCGGTACACAAAGACGGGTCTCTGACACGGAAGCAGTAGTCATTCAAAGGAAAATCAGCAAAATACCTCCTCATGTCCCCCCCAACTAGCAGAGGCAAAACGCCAGAGGCACCTTCGCTTAGGGGATCCTGAGAAGAGATTGGACCGATAGGAGAAGATACAGATATGAGATTGTGATCGGATGACCCCAACGGAGAAGAGAGAGTGACAGCGTAAGCAGAAGGATTAGAGGTCAGGAAAAGGTCAAAAATGTTAGGCGTATCTCCAAGACGGTCAGGACTACGAGTAGGGTGTTGCACCAATTGCTCTAGGTCGTGGAGGATAGCAAAGTTCAAGGCTAGTTCACCAGGGCGGTCAGTGAAGGGAGAGGAAAGCCAAGGCTGGTGGTGAACATTGAAGTCTCCAAGAATGGAGATCTCTGCAAAAGGGAAGAGATTCAGAATGTGGTCCACTTTGAAAGTTAAGTAGTCAAAGAATTTTTTATAGTCAGAGGAGTTAGATGAGAGGTATACAGCAAAGATAAATTCAGTTTGAGAGTGACTCTGTAGTCGTAGCCAGATGGTGAAAAAATTCGGAAGATTCAAGAGCATGGGCACGAGAGCAGGTTAAGTCGTTGCGCACATAAACGCAACATCCAGCTTTGGATCGAAAATGAAGATAGAGAAAGTATAAGGGAACAGAAAAGGGACTACTGTCAGTTGCCTCAGACACCTGAGTTTCAGTGAGGAAAAAAAAATGAGGTTTAGAAGAGGAGAGGTGGTGTTCTACAGAATGAAAATGAGATCTTAGACCGCGAATGTTGCAGAAGTTAATAAAGAAAAAGTTGAGGTGGGTGTCAAGGCACTTGGGGTTGTCAGAAGGGCAGTCAGACCTTTGGGACATTTGTGGTCCCCTCCCCAGATGGGGACTCCGAGGCTGGTGTAGGACTCGCCATGATAATTTTGAAATTTTGAGTGAAGGATGTGTGTGTTATTAGGTGCTTGTAGTTTTGTGTAGAGGAAGAGAGTTGTCCTTAGAGGGCAGGCTGTGACTGTCCCCTTATGTTGTGAGACACAAAGGTTCAACGTTCAGTGAGGTCACAGCTGGGGTTAATGATAAGAGGAGGAAGAGGAGAAGAAAGAGGAGAAGGAGGAAGAGGAGGAGAAAAAAAAAGGAACACCTGGGAAAAGAGTTGTGTGACTATAACCAAGAAGAGTGTCACTTGATTGGCAATTAGGGAGAGAGAGAGAGAGAGAGAGAGAGAGAGAGAGAGAGAGAGAGAGAGAGAGAGAGAGAGAGAGAGAGAGAGAGAGAGAGAGAGAGAGAGAGAGAGAGAGAGAGAGAGAGAGAGAGAGAGTGAAGGAAGAACATAATCAAATAACATCTTAACCATATTTTGTTCTGTATTTATTTATTGTTTTTTTAAATGGGCGTAACAATATTCATCTTGCACACACACACACACACACACACACACACACACACACACACACACACACACACACACACACACACACACACACACTACAAAATCCATCAGTCTTGGAACTTCACAATGAGATCACGCCTGTTGACTTAAAAAGAAGAAAACTAATTAACATAAAAACAATTGCCCTTGTCTAATCTGCTGCCTATCTCTTTACTCTTGATTAACTTGTCTATGTGTGTCTCATGATACCTGTTTGGTTTCATGTCTGGTTGATATCTGTCCTTCTAATTCACTGGCTGTCTATCTCTTTTTGTCTATAAACTTATTTACAGCCTCCATCATCAGATTTACAAGCAGTAGACACCTGCCGAAATGATAATTGTCCACCGTGAGATTTCAAATACTGGATCAGGAGATGTTGTGAACTCATCAATTGTGACATCATTGAACGTTTTTCCTTGTGTCTTGCAACACAGGGGGGGGGGGGAGGACAATTACAGCCTGCCATCTAAGGACAATTCTCTTCTTACACACAAAACTACATGCATCTAATTACACACACACCCTTCACTCAAGATTCTAAATTAAATATAGCGACTCCTACACCATTCCACAAGTCGGACTGCTCTTCTGGTATCGACCTTAAGTCTGAGACACCTTCCCTTAAGTTTTCTTTATTAACTTCTGCAACATTCGTGACCTTAGATCTAATTTTCAGTCTATTGAACACCACCTCTCCTCTACTAAACCTCATCTTCTTTTCCTCACTGAAACACAGGTGTCTGAGGCAACTGACAATAGCCCCTTTTGTTTTCCGTCATACTTTCTCTATCCTCATTTTCAGTCCAAAGCTGAATGTTGTGTCTATGTACGCAGAGAATTAACCTGCTCTCGTGCCCACGCTCTTGAATCTTCCCAATTTTCCACCATAAAGCTACGACTGCAGAGTCACTCTCAAACTAAATTTATTTTTGTTACAGACCTCTTACCTAACTCCTCTTACTATAAGAAATTCTTTGACTACTTAACTCCCAAAGTGGAGCACATTCTGACTCTCTTTCCTTTTGCCGAGATTTTCACTCTTGGAGGATTCACTGTTAACCACCACCTTCGGTTTTCCTCTCCCTTCACTGACCATCGTGGTGAACTAGCCTTTAACTTTGCTATCCTCCATGACCTAGAGCAAATGGTGCAACACCTTATTCATATTCCTGAACATCTTCGAGATACATCCAACATCCCTGACCTTTTCATAACCTCTAATCCTTCCGCTTATGCTGTTACTCTTCTCCGTTGGGCTCCGATCACAGCCTCAAGTCTGTATCTTGCCCTACTACTTCAATCTCTCCTCAGGATTCTCCAGAGCTGAGGTGCCTCTGGCGCCTTACCTCTCGTAATTTGGGGAACCATAGTTATTATGCTGATTTTCCATGTAATGACTATTGCTTCCGTATCATAGATCCGTCTCTGCGTGCTGAGCGCATAACAGAGGTGATAGTGTCTGGCATGGAGACGTGCATCTCTCACTCTCTCTCGACCTAAATCTTCCAGACCTTGGATTAACATAGCCTGTTGTCGTGTTATACATGATAGAGAGGTGGCACACAAAAGTTACTTCAGCTTTACATCACGAGAATGTCGTGCACTTTATATTTCTGCCCAGAATCATGCCAAGCCTGTTTTCCAACGAGCCAAGAAACACTGATAGAGAGTGTCAAAAACTTTCAAGATCTAACTCCCCTCGTGATTTCTGGCAGCTAGCCAAACACATCTCCAATAACATTACTTCTTCATCTTTCCCTCCTTTATTCAACGTGATAGCACCACTGCCATCTCATTTGTTTCTAAAGCTGAACTCTTTGCTCAAACCTTTGCTAAAAACTCTAACTTAGATGATTCAGGGCTTGTTCCTCCCTCTCCTCCACCCTCTGACTTTTTCACGCTACCCATTGAGATCCTTTGCAGTGATATTTTCCATACCCTCACTGGCCTTAATCCTCGGAAGGCTTATGAACCTGAAGGGATCCATCCTATTGTTTTCTGAAACTGTGCCTCCCTGTGGCTTCTATCCTTCTCTCCCTAACTTCATCTCAGGTCTCCTTTCTAACCGTTATAATGCTGTTCTGGTAGACGGTCTCTGTTCTTCTCCTAAGTTTATTAACAGAGGTGTTCCTCAAGGTCCTGTCCTATCACCCACTCTCTTCCTATAATTATTCATCAATGGTCGGCTAAAGTAAACTTCTTGTCCTATCCACTCCTACGTTGATGATGCCACCCTACACTTTTCCACGTCTTTTCATAGACCTCCAACCCTTCAGGAAGTAAACATATCACGCAGGGAAGCCACATAACGCCTAACTTCTGATCTCTTTACTATTTGTTACTGGAGCAGTGCAAACTTATTACTGTTCCATGCCTGTTCCTTCCAGATATCTAGCTAAAACACCTGCTGAGTAGTTGGGTGTTCTGAGTTGTTTCCACCAGTTTTTCTCACCCCTACTCCCTAGCTGCTAACTCTGTACAGGGGCCTTTCCGTCCATGTATTGAGTATGTTTCACATGTATTGGCGGGTTCCACTCATACCGCTCTTTTAGACAGGGTTAAATGAAAAGGTTTTCGTCTTATCAACTTCTCTCCTCTAATTAACTGTCTTCAGCCTCTCTCTCATCACCATAATGTTGCATCTCTTCCTATCTTCTACTGCTATTTTCGTGCTAATTGCTTTTCTGATCTAGCTAACTGCATGCCTCCCCTCCTCCCGCGGCCTTGCTGCACAAGATTTTCGTCTTTTTCTCACCCCTATTAAGTCCACCCCTCTAATGCAAGAGTTAACCAGTATTCTCAGTCATTCGTCCCTTTCTCTGGTAAACTCTTGAGCTCCCTTCATGTTTTTGTATTTCCTCCTTGTATTTCCTCTTGAATTCTTTCAAGAGTAAGGTTTCAATACACTTATCCTTTAATTTCAGACACACACACACACACACACACACACACACACACACACACACACACACACACACACACACACACACACACACACACACACACACACACACACACACACACACACACACACACACACACACTGTACATATACACACATACATGTGCATATTTGTACATACATAAATACAAAGCATATACGGGCACCTGCAAATGCACATTAAACACAGACACAGATTCACATGCATATACACAACACACAATGCATGCAAGTCTACATATGTACATCCACTTACTTAAACACATCTACGAAAACCCAAACATATAATTTATTTTCTTGGTTGCCTTTGTAATGAACATGCATTTGAAATATATTTGAAATAGTAATACATAAGGTATATACCCACATAGACACTTTTATACATACCTTTTAACTTACATATATACACATACACATAAATTGTTATATAAACATATTTACGAAATACCCTTAATTATAGAAAAGTAACATGTTACCTAACACAACGAAGATCTTAAGACACCTGGAATTACTGATGAATCTAGTTTAATACTGACCTAAGATATATCTTTTGACATTAATTTTAAAAGCAGTTCTGTTGTTGGATTATTTTATATTTTCAGGTAATGCATTCCATTTTCTACAGCCGAAACACATTACAAATCTCTTTTGTGCTTCTAGTTTTGGAAATACAGGGTGAATGTTCAGTCGATATCTAATAGTTATGTTATGAACTTCGAATGATCTATGAAAAGAATATAACTGACGTGACTGTAGCTGATGAAAAATAAATTCAAGGCATTCAAGTACATATATGTCATTGATATTTATAATTCCCAAAGTTCTATAAATAAGGGCAGTGTGGTCATCAAAGGCCAAATCGGTAATTATCCTTATGATTCTTTTTTGAAGCAAGACGAGAGGTTTGATTACTGTCTCATTTGCCATCCCACACACGACATTACAATACTGAAAGTATGAGTAAATAAGAGTATAACATAATATAATGACAGTCTGCACGGGCAATAACTCTTTCATTTTATGGAGCACTCCTGAAGTTTTTTTTTTTTTCTATTTAAGTTTGTATAAGACTGAGGGAATTCGTAATACTTTATTGCACAATGTTATATTGATATCATCAGCTGTTTGCCTATTACCAGCAAATATTAAGTACTGTGTTTATTATTATTATTATTATTATTATTATTATTATTTTATTTATTTTTTTTCCTTCTTCTTCTTCTTCTTCATCTTCTTATTATTATTATTATTATTATTATTATTATTATTATTATTATTATTGTTATTATTATTATTATTATTATTATTCATTTAAGGAAAGTTTATTAGCCATTAAGCATTCGGAGACAGAATTAAGCTCAGAATTCATGGTATTTGGATGATGAACTTGAGAACATAACATTTGTGTCATCTACAAAAAAAAGCGTAAATGTCAGTGTAAATTTGATGACTTAACAATATCGTTGATATAGAGCAGAAATAAAATAGGTCCTAAAGTAAAGTTTTGTGGAACTCCAGTTTCTATACTGACTAATGTTGAAGTGGAATTGTTTACAAAGGTACATTAACCTCGTCCAGATAAATAGCTTTTGAACCGGTTGTGGCATCCATTTCTAATACCATACTGTTTTAGTTTTCGTATGATATATTGTGGTCTAAAGTACCAAACGCTTTCTTCAGATAAAAAAAGAAAAATATATATTTATTTATTTATTTATTTATTTATTTTTTTTTTTTTTATCTTTGGCTAGATCTTGTAAAACTTTATCAATTGATTGTGTAATAACAGTTTGAGATCACATTTTAAGAAAGCCAAATTGACAATTGGTTAAAATTTTATTGTATTTAAGGAATTCCATGAGACTCTGACATAGCACGTTTGTAGATTTTGCTTATATAATTGAGAAGAGAAATTAGCCGAGAATTGGAGACATCCGCATGATGTCCTCCTTTGAATAAGGGCAAAACTTTTGCTGTTTTTAGTGTTTGAGGGAATTGAATGATAGATTTATTAGTTTTGAAATTATTGGTGCTCAGACAGGTACTGCTAATTAATAATTCTAATATGAATGCCACCCATACTTTTAGAGATTTTATTATGTTGCTGATTTCCTCTGGCGTGTGGTGACTGAAGGCCAAAATGTAGGATAATTATCGGAGAGATATTGTTAGGGTAACACAACAGATTGAAGTAAGACATCAACCAACCTTCTTCCAATAGTAGTAAAATGAGTACCTATTAAATTTATTGCTGATAATAACAGGATAGGTAATCTGACTATCATCGACATTTGAATATTCTATACTCGAGTTATTCCTGACCAGGATAGGTAATCTGACTATCATCGACATTTAAATATTCTATACTCGAGTTATTCCTGCCATTGATAAGATTACCCAAAATTTTCCAGATTCCTTTACTGAATTTAAGTTTAGCTTGTTTTTGTACTAGTGTATTTTGCTTTATTAATCATGTTGGTTACTCTATTTTTTTATTATTTATATTGTTTGCCAAAAGATATGGGTTTTCTTAAGTGTTTTTTATATAACTTATGCCTCTCTTAGTCAATGAAGCTGTGATCCATGGTTTATTTATTTATTTTTCATTAAACTTCACTGTTTTAATAGGAATAATTTTATCAACAACTCCAGAAATGGCATTTGAAGCAGCAAGATAAGAGTCATTACATCATTTACTTCTTCCTTCATGGCAAAGGACAGATGATGCTCATCTACTTTGTCATAATCACGAAAGTAAAAAGTAAGTTCCTTTGCATGATGAATGTCACTTTCATTTATGATGAATGGGGCAAAATGATCAGAAATATCAGTTAATCAAAAGAATGCCTGCACCGTATACTATTTTTACATTATTTGCCCATATGTGGTCAATGATTGTAGAACTATATTTCTGAGCATGTGTAGGTTTATTGATACCATGGAAGAAGCCATAACTGATTAAAAGATATTTATAATCTCTGACGCTCCAGTCTAATTTATATTGATATCTCAGAATAGAAAACAAGTAATCCTCTTCAGTAAAATAGATATAAGCAAAGTTTCATATGTCTCAAGAAAAGATTTAATATCACTATTTCAAGAAAGTTTCAACATCATCGGTCAAAATACACACATGACTTAAAAATGTAGGACTGAATTTCATTTCTTATATATGTACACATCCCTCCACCATAGTGATTCCTGTTATTTATAAATAATTTATAAGTTTCAACGGGATAGAGATTTTCAGTATCGTTAGATTAACGAGTTTCACACGAGGAAATAATATCTGCATGATAGCCATTAGACTCTATTTCAAGATTCAAGTGAAATATTTTTTTTAATTATTAAGAATACCAGTTATATTATAGAATAATACTTTAATCGGCGGACGGCAACCTGGAGGTAGAGGTTAACCATCGAATCCAGTCTGCCTGGAAAAATTGGAAGATAATGACTAGTGCTCTGTGACCGCAAAATTAGTGCCAGAGTAAAAACTAAAGTTTTTAAGTCGGTAGTGAGGCCAGCAATGACATGGTATTGAACCGTAGCCAATAAAGAAATCACAGCAAGAGAAGCCGGGGGTTGCTGAGATGAGAATACTAAGTTGCATGCTTGGTGTGACAAAGAAAGAAAAAGTGAGAAATTATTTAGTTAGAGGAACAGCCAAAGTAACGGAAGTGATAAAGAAAATACAAGAGAGCAGAATGCAATGGTTTGGTCATATTAAAAGAAGAGAGGAACAGTATACTAGATATGGAAGTGGAAGGCAGGCCGAAGAAGTGATGGAAAAATTTCGTAAGAGAGGACCTGAAGAAGAAAGGGTTGAGTGGAGACGAGGTGGAAGACAGAGCCTTTTGGAGAAGACTAGCGAGCCCATATGAACATAGCTACAGAAGATTTACTCAAAGCTTCTTCAGATTTTCTGTTTCACCCAAGTCTGTCTGTCCGTCTCTGTGCCCTCTCAGGTGCAGCCGCGCAGTCTTTCTTATTACTGTTATACTATAATCCAGTCAAATTATGCCAAATAATCATTGAAACTTGAAAAAAAAATGCAAAAGAAATGGTTTCATTTGCATATTGTAAAGATACACACCGCCAATAGCAGAAAAAAATAAAAATACACCGAATTATACGACAGGGAAATACCTCAAGATTATTGCATTTTTAGTTCCGCTATTAAGGAAAAACGCATTTATAGCTGTAACTTCCCTATTAGTCATCCAAATCTGCTCATTCAAGTTCCTAGACCTATGTCTTGAAGGTCAAGGAACACTTTTAGGTCATAAAAATTGTTTGTAGACCACTTCTCATATGGGAAATATTGAAATTAGGACGTGATTGTGTTAAAAAGGATTTTTTCGTAGATCTGTATCAATAACTGAATATTACCCGTCCATATTATTTTAAATTTTTATTCCGTTGCTATAAACATGCTTTCTTATATTTTTAGGCCTGATAGTCCCAATGATGGATGAAGTAAACTGCATGATTTGCATGGAACCTATTACAGATGGCAGGCCATTTAATATTCTTGATCAGAGGGGATGTAATAGACTCCATCAAGCCAATAAGGAACGTGGAGATAGCATCCAGTGTTTTCCTGGCCAACATGTTTATACGGCTTGTCGATTGGCTTACACAAATGCACGGCGTATAACCCAGGATAAAAAGAGAGCCCAAGTGACCGCCACTGAACCTGAAACCAGTGTTCTGCGATGAGAGGTGCCACAATTTGATTTTAGGAAACACTGCCTTTTTTGTGGACAGATAGCAAAGTACGATGGAAAAAACAGAGGATAAGACGATTTTCCAGTATGCACCATGGACTTTCAAGCCACAGTTGCAGAAAAATGTGATGAGCAGAGAGATAGATGGTCAGAAACAGTGGCTGGCAGAATAACATTTGTGCATGATCTGCCTGCAGCAGATGCCATCTATCATCATACATGCAATGTCAATTTTAGAACTGGAAAGTAGCTTATGAAATACAGAAGGGAAAGCACTCAGAGAAAGTAACTGAAACATGGGAGACCTGCAGACTCATTGAAACATGAAGCCCTTCTTAAAGCTGTTCAGTTTCTCGAGGAAAATCATGATGGGCAATTGACACTGGAGGATATTGTTGACAATATGCTGGAATATTTTCATGGTACAGGAGTTGAACTATATAGCAACAGACAAATAAAGACAAAGCTTCTTGAAATCTTTGGTGACTCACTCGTCATTACTGAACTGAACGGCAAACCAAACGTAGTAACATTTCGTAAGACTGCCGAGTCAGTACTGTGTGAGTTTTACAAAAGCCCTAAAAAAAAATCATATGATGAAAAGATGAGAAATGTGGAAAAACAGCTGCCAACTTGATAAAGAGTGACATTAGAGCAAGTGATGTATATAGTGAATTATATCCAAGTTGAGATGAAATGTCTGCGGCACGTGAGGGAATAAACCTCCTGCCACCATCACTGCAGGGTCTCCTGCGAGTGTTGTTTATTGGAAAAGACATCGATGTTAAACTGGCCTCCATAAGGCAAACCATTATGCAAGCCACTCGACCTAGAATCCTCCTAGCACCACTCCAATTCGGATCACGATTTTTGATTGACTCTCTTTATAAACATGGATTTGCCTGTTCTTACTCTGAAGTACAAAAGTTTGAACATATTGCCGCTGTGAACCATGCTTCCAAAGTAGAATTCTGGGCCGTATTCACGTAGCGGTCCTAGCGAGACTTAGCTATGAAACGTGTAGAGCAAAATGTCATAAACTGCGCGCGTCTGTCATAAATCCGAATGGGATGCTAAGACTGGATCCACCCTGACCTAGCGGCCTATGACAGGCGTTCCCCACAGCTAATATGTCTGCCCCACATCTCCAGCTCAGGAATTATTTACTCAGATAGGACGTACTGAATGAACTTAGTGACGTGAAACTCAGCGGAAGATATTGTTTAGACCATGTAGGTATTCTCTTTGTTACCGATCTAGTGAGGGAAGCCTAACTGAGTGACACAGAAAGGAGAAATACATTTACCCCTGAAATTAAGGTGATCATAACATTTAGATAACTTGCTGCTTGAAAAAGCTGCTGAGAAAATGTAGCTGTGCAATAGTGATGGCCTTGGCAATCGTCGAGAGAGCCTTCCTTGCCACCAAACCATTTGAACACTGTATTTGTTTGAATTGAGGCGTTCCTACGGGATCACATTTACCGTATTTCAAAGATTAAATTTCTATCTTACCTACTGTGTCTCTTATCCCAATACATAAGAACGAAAGAAATATTTAAAGAAGCTATAAATTAGTAATAAACGTCAGTTTTTGCTTTCGTCTTTTAGTATTTGATATCAAGCAAGCGCTACATATAGTAGTCGGTTATGATATACGGTTTCGCTCATGTCATAACTTATGATATACGATTTATGATAGATATTCTAAGTTATGATACGCATCTGCCATAGCTATGACACATGTCATAACTTTATGAAGAATATGCCCCTAGACAATACATGTTGCAGACAATGTGGACCACAGCATATGCACATTGGGTGGTTCAGGAACATTCCATGGAATGAATATTATTGCAACCATTATCTCTGGAAAGGTGAAGAGCAAATGTGTCATCAGGTGAAGTTAAGCGAACTGGGACAATAAACATCAAGCATTTCAAAACACAACCATCTGAATAAATCCGCTTGACATGGACAGTTTGTTGTGCGGGCACTACACACTGGTGAGTTTCCAGGAGAATCAGCAGTTATTTTCATGCCTATGATCGAAATGGATCCTACAAATATGCCATGCATATATATAACTTTGGATTTCGTGTCTCAGGAAGCAAAGAAATATGGAGCAACACCAACTGTGACGTTTGATCAACCACTGTGGTGGAAGGATGTTTCAGTCATTCATGTTGAACCCGCTGGAAGTGACCTGAAATCAATCATTGTCCACCTTGGTGGACTGTAGCTCCAAATGAGTTTCCTTGGATATATAGGTGAGCTGATGGCAGGATCAGGTCTGGAGGAATTCTTGGGAAGGTTTATGCCAGCAATGCCGTGAAATACGGCTATTGCAAGAGCTATAAGAGGACACTTCCTGGTGGATGCAGCTCTGAATACCATACTGGTTGCTAATGCATATAATGGCCCACTGCCACAAGAAATCAAAGAGCCAAATCAATCATCCGATGAAGAGGAAGAGAAAAAACCAGTAGTCTCTTTCACCAGTCGATGATTTGACAGAGGCTCGCCAGCTGCTACATGATATATTGGATTGTGACAAAATAAATTGATACTGTTCTTGAATCACGTTCATTTGATGCCATGAATAAAAGAGTAGAAGAAGAGAAAAGTCAATGAAAGATCAAAGAACAGCAAAGCTCTGGCTCCAGTATATGAATATGACTGACATAATGAGACAGGTTATTAAAGCAGACTGTAAAGGGTTCTTTACCTTCAGACATTGCTGAGTATGTTACCCTTCTATGCAGCTGCTGGCCATCATCACTACCCGAAATCTGTATATCTCTATCTTCAGATGATGGATAACCTTAGAGAGCAGCAGCAAGATGTTTATAGCAAAGTTCATGAATGGCTGTCAACAGACCTAATTATTGAACAAGTGCTGATGAGGACACTAAAGACAAGTGATGGGCAGACTAGAGGAAGAGAAATGACAGAGATAAGAACATAAGAACATAAGAAATAAGGGAAGCTGCAAGAAGCCATCAGGGTTACACGTGGCAGACCCTGTATGAAATATACCTAACTATTTCCACCTATCATCCCCATCCATAAATCGGTCTAATCTTCTCTTAAAGCTCCCTAATGTCTTAGCACTAACAACTTGATTACTGAGTCCGTTTCATTCATCTACCACTCTATTTGAGAACCAATTTCTTCCTATCTCTTTCTTAAACCTAATTTTTTAAAGCTTGAACCCGTTATTTCTTGTTCTGGCCTGGTTGCTGATCCTAGGAATTTTGCTTACGTCCCACTTGTTATAACCCTTATACTACTTAAAGACTTCTATCAGGTCCCCTCTTAATCTACGTCTCTCTAAAGTATGTAAATTGAACAGTTTCAGTCTCGCCTCGTAAGGAATACTCCTCATCCCCTGTATTCTTTTAGTCTTTCTTCTTTGTACTGATTCTAATAGACCTATATCCTTCATGTGATGTGGGGACCAGAACTGCACAGCGTAATCTAGATGAGGTCTGTCTGACCAGCGTCAAATATAACTTTAATATTACTTCGGGCTTTCTTCTTTTAACACTCCTAAAAATTCATCTTAATACCCTATTTGCCATGTTTCTGGCCTCTATGCATTGATTTCTTAGACGGAGTTCAGAGCTAATTAGAATTCCTAAATCTTTTTCGTACACTGAACTCACCAGAGTTTTGTTTATTGTGTACCTTCTGTGTGGCTTTCCTCTACCTACGTTAAGTACTTTGCATTTGTTGATATTAAACTGCATTAGCCATCTGTCCGTCCACTCGTTCATACTATCTAAATCTGCCTGCAAGGCGATGGCATCCAATTCTGACCTAATGAATCTACCTATCTTTGTGTCATCCGCAAATTTACTAGCTACTAATTCCACTATCCAAGTCATTGATATATATTAAAAACAACAGCTTATCTAATACTGATCCCTGTGGTACCCTACTAATTACATGACCCCACTCGGATTTAGAGCCGTTTATTACAACTCTCTCGCCTGTCGCTTAGCCATGACCTTATCCAACCTAACACCTTCCCATCTATCCCGTGTGCCCTAGCCTTTCTTAGGAGCCTGTGATGGGATACCTTGTCAAACGCCTTAGGTAAGGTAAGTTTGTATTATGTTATGATATAAGATATCATAACATAATATATCACCATTATCTACTTCCTCGTACACTTTACTGTAAAAACTTTACAGGTTTGTCAGGCAAAACTTCCCCTTCGTGAAGCCATGCTGTGACTGATTTATCAAGTTATGTTTGTCTAAATGCTCCCTAATGTTCTTCGCTATTATCGACTCCATTATTTTATCTACAACTGAAGTTAAGCTGACAGGTTTATAATTAGACGTTGAAGTTTTATCTCCTTTCTTAAAGATGGATACTACATTAGCCTACCTCCACATTACTGGTACCTCGCCTGACTCAAGTGATTTCCTAAAGACAGAAACTAACAGCTCATTAATAACCTCCTTGCATTCTTTAAGTACTTTGCGATATATTTCATCTGGTCCTGGCGTCTTAAACCTTTTTAACCTATCTATATACTGTTTCACTGTTTCTTTAGTTGTCAATTTTTCATTCTCATCTGCTCCATCATCGGCATATCCTGCATGTTTTCCTGGGTGAAAATACTCACTCGGAATTTTACTAAACTCCTCCCCAGAATTAACCAGCTCCCCATCTGCTGCCTTTAATGGACCTATAGCTTCCTTATCCTTCGTCCTATATACCTGATAAAATCCTTTGGGGTCCGTCTTCGCCTTGCCGGCTACCTTTAATTCGTAATTGCTTTTAGTTTTCCTCGTTAACCTCCTTGACTGTTCTAACTGATTCTTTATATTGTGGCCTTAAAACCTCTTCCCCTGCCTTTACTCTCTTATATATACTTCTTTTCCGCCCTATATAATGTTTTAATCTAACAGTCATCCATTTAGGTTAATTTTTCTATGATCTTGTTGCTCTATACGGAATGTTTGCTAACTGTCCCGCATGCAACTTACCTACTAAACATTTTATATATCTCATTTACATTTACCTCACCTAATCCTCTCATCTCGGCCCCTTCCATCATCTCCACTCCCTCGTCTACTCGCCTCGACCTCACCTCTCCCATCTCAGCATGACTTGACCCTCCAACTTATTCACACATATCTCCCCCTCTCTCCCTCCTCCGACCCTTCCTGACACTTCTTCCTTCCTGTTGCCCTACACCGTCACACCTCACCTCACCTCTCTCATCCTGCCCTATCTCTCTCAACTCAGTCCCTGACCTGACCTCACCCTGCGTCCGTTACCAGTTAACTCCTTGAGGTACCTTTTTAGTCCCTCAAAATCTGCTGTCCTAAAGTCAGGTATTTTACTAGTGTTTTTGCTTCTAAAAACATTCTATTCCTAAAATCAAAACCACACATACCTGACTGTACCTGCCTACTCTATTTATTTCCTGCCATAGCGAGTTGTTAATTTCCTTTGTACTGTTCGGTGGCCTGTACACTAATCCCAGTACTACTGACTGTGATCCTTCCTTAATATCGACCCATATCGATGTTTTGCCATCTGCTTTAATTTTACTATTAATACAACACTGTAATATGTCCCTAACGTATAACGCGACGCTTCCTCTCCTGTTTTTCCTGTCTTTATAAAATAGTTTATAATCATCTATCTTAATCTCTGCATTAAATACTTTTCCTGACGTATCCAACCAAGTTTCTGTTAAAGTAATGATATCTAAGGTTCCTCTAAGCAAGTCTATTTTATTCAAAATACTTTTACAATTTATGTAGTAAACACTTGAGCTATTTCCCACCTTCTCTGAGCTAGTTATCTTTCTAGATTTAACTAATTTGTCGATCTCACAACCACTTCTTCCCTCCTGACTAACGAAAAAAGCGCTGGAGTGCAATTATCTCCCGCTCGAGTGTTCCGGCCAAAACCCGAACACCCTGGCGTGATAAATGCACTCCATCCCTGGCGTACAAGGTGTCCCTACCATAGAAGAGGTTCCAGTTGTCGATAAATGCCCATCCAATTACTCTTACAATGATTTGCGAGCCTGCGATCCACTGCAATAGCCCTGGACAGCCACTCAACACCAAGTCCCATCCTCGGCAAGACACCACATACCACAGGGATCCCTCCCTTGTCCCTAATCCTATCCAAAGCCTGCCTAAGCTTCCCAAACAGAACCTCCCTTCCCTCCCTCGCTGAGAAAAACAATGGGCTTGGTCCCATCATTTTCCAAGCACGTGTCTAGCCTACCAGCTACCTTCCCTATCCCAGCACCTGGCAAACACCTACGTTTCCTATTTCTGGCACAAAACACACTATCTAGGTGCCTAACCTGACTATCGCCAAGCACAAGCACTCTACCTTGAGGCAGGGTAATTGCATCTGCCCCCTCCTTCTTGTCTCCTCCCGCCATGTCCACTTCCTCCTCCGTCACTCTCTCTAGCACACTGAAGGGGTTCCTCGTCTTCACGCAAAGCTCCTTGAGGACCTTCATCCTCTTGGTGCCCCTGCACACAATCGACCACTGCTCCTCCGTCGCCTTACTGTGCAAGGTGACGGTGGGGGCACGACCCTTCCACAGGTGCTGAGATGTTCTCTCAGAACTCAGCCTGCAAGTCTGAGATCCTCTCACGAAACTCAGCCTGCACTTCCGAGATCTTCGATGGAACTCAGTCTCCACCTCTGAGACCTTCGCAACGAAGGCCTCGAGAACAGGAGAACTAACACAACCAAACGACTCAGCAACACCAGCTATAGCATCAGGTCACTCAGTGCTCACTAAACACGTCCGTTCGCTAGGAACCTTGACCTGAGACTGAGGGACCCTGACCTGCAGCGATTAGTGTAGATCATGTCAATATGCATGTGCAGATATAAACCAAGCGATGCAGGAATTTACATGAACGAAATTAGAAACCAGTGAACAACACAAAGACATGGCCAGTGGTAGACAATAATTAAGGGATGTAAAAGACACTTTTGTGCTTCTTATTGTACTCAAGGGATGGAATCCCTTCGCACCTGATCACTCTCTACGCAACATTGCTAGTGGTGTCCCTGCAGGAACATATGTGAATGATGACCAAGCAAAGCAGGTTGGAATGGGAATACTGAATGCAATGGAGAGAGCACCTGTGCAAGAGTACATATTCCATCGGAAGGACAAGACTAAGACCCTTATATCAGTCGTATCATTATTATTATTATTATTATTATTATTACTATTATTATTATTATTATTATTATTATTATTATAATAATTATTATTATTATTATGCATTCATCATTTCATGTTGTGTGTCTTATTGTTCAATATGGCTTCCATGTGGTGAGTCTGGCCTATTTTTAACCTTTTCTCCTTCATCTCTCCCTCTCAAGGGATTATCACACCTTCCTGCTCCTTCCCTACATCCCTCGCCAGTCCTTAGGGAAAACCCTACTCTCAGGTCATTGGACCAAATTAGGGTCACCTGTGATTGGCTCAAGTACCCCATTTCTAGTCATTTGATTGGTTATCTTCCCAGAATCTCTATTGGCCAGTTCCCCTCTGTTCTTAAGAGGAAGTGTTGCATAAATAGACCGTGTATGTAGCATAATCAGTTCAGTTCAGAGAGAGAGCGGAGTACACCAAATCGTTCCTGTCATATCACGTCCGTCATATGAGTGTCTCTCGAAACCTCGTGTGTACTACTTTTACTATATCATCATTAAAAGAAGAAAGGTGACTGTGTCTATGTGTAAACCTTTACTCGCACATAAAATTGTGATATCTAAACCACTATCCACGCAATCCAACTCAGCGCTACCTATCATATCAACATCATCGGAAAACTCCAACGAGCCACCATATCTGTGCTGCCAATATCATCACACCATCAAGTAACAACCAGTAAGTCTATCAGAACAGTAGAGGCAGTGACTTCCATCTGAACCAGTGGTAGCAGGTGGTAAAAAAAAAAAATACGATTCAGAACACCATGGCTTGTCAGCATTCATTATCTGTCCATGATGAAACAGAACACGTTCACCACACACAAGAGTCTTAAACATTTATCACTTCACAACCTTCTATCTGATCGCCAGTGTGGGTTCCGTCAAGGCCTTTCTATTCTTGATCTTCTGGCTTTCCTTACTGAGTCTTGATCATCCTCTTTTAGAGATTTTTGTGAAACTTTTATTGTAGCCTTAGACACATCAAAAGCTTTTGATAGAGTCTTGCACAAAGCTTTGATTTTCAGACTACCCTCCTACGGCTTCTATCCTTCTCTCTATAACTTTATCTCAAGTTTCCTTTCTGATCGATCTGTTGCTCTTGTGATAGACGGTTACTGTTCTTTTCCGAAATCTATTAACAGTGGTATTCCTCAAGGTTCTGTCCTCTCATCCACTCTCCTCCTATTATTTATCAATGATCTAAACCAAACTTCTTTTCCTATCCACTCCTATGCTGATGATACCACCCTGCATTTTTTCATGTCTTTTTTAGACGTACAACCCTTCAGGAGGTAAATAAATTCACACAGGGAAACCACATAACGCATGACCTTTGATCTCTCCAAAATTTTTGATGGAGCAGAACAAATTTAGTATTGTTCAATGCCTCAAAAGCTCAATTCCTCCATCTGTCAATTCGACACAGCTTTCCAGACAACTGTCTCCTCTTTTCATTGACACTCAACTTCCCCCTCTTCTACGCTGAACATCCTCGGTTTGTCCTTTATTTGCAATCTAAAGTGGAAACTTCACACCTCATCTCTAGCTAAAAACAGCGTCTGTGAAGTTAGGCATTCTGATTCGTCACCGCCATTTTTTCTCACCCCCCAGCTGCTAACTCTGTACAGGGTTCTAATCCGCCCATGTATGGAGTATGCTTCACATGTATGGGAGGGATGGGGTTCTACTTATACAGCTATATTGGACAGGGTGGAATCAAAAGCTTTTCATCTTATCAACTTTTCTCCTCTAACTGACTGTCTTCAGCCTCTTTCTCATTGCCGCAATGTTGTATCTCATGCTATCTTCTAGCTCTATTTTTTTGGTATCTGTTCTTCTGATCTTGCTAACTGCATGTCTCCCCTCCTCCCGCGGCGTCGCTGCACAAGACTTTCTTCTTTCTCTCAGCCTTATTCTGTCCACCTCTTTAATGCAAGAGTTAACCAATATTCTCAGTCATTCCTCCCTTTCGCTGGTAAACTCTGGAACTCTCTGCCTGCTTCTGTATTTCCTCCTTCCTATGACTTGAATTCCTTCAAGAGGGATGTTTCAATACTCATCCTTCAGTTCTCTTGATGTATCTTTGGGACTGGCGCCTAAGTGGGATTTTTTTTTTCTTTTCCGGTTTAGTTTCCCTTGGCCAGTGACCCTCTTACGTAAAACAAAAAAAATGGTCTTCCAGAGACTTAGAGTGTTTGCCCTTGATAAACACGAAGATCCGATGTCTGTGTTTAAATATGAGCTCTGCAACTATCCTCCAGCTTTATTAATCCGTCAGCTATGCAAAGACATGCTAATAAACCAGTCTCTGCTTATACCTTGTGGGAACTACCAGAAGCATTGTCCACACCATCAGTCAGAGAAACATACAGATGATCATCAGCAGACAGAGTAGCCCATGAACAGCCGTAGAGTATATGTACTGGATGGTGGCTCACTACTGCAGAGCCTGCCTTGGTGACATGGCTTAGATTTCCAAAGTCTTTATCAATAGTATGTTGGCTATGTCAACAAGAGACATGCGGGTGCAACAGTTGTCTTTGAAGCTTATGAAGGTGGACCATCTATAAAGGATGCTACTCACCAGAGGAAAATTTGATCCAAAATTTGTCTGAACGTCAGCTTCACAGCCAAGACAGTAAATAACTTCAAGGAAGATGATTTCCTGGCTAACAAGACAAACAAACTAAAGGTTCATTAACCTCCTTAGTGAGTCCCTTGTGAAAGCTGGGTATAAAACAATTCATGCAAAAGATGATCCTGAAGTTCTGATATCACAAAGTCAGCGAAAATAATTGATACTCTGATTGTTGGTGATGACACTGACCTTGTGTTCCTCTTTTCATTTAGATATGACATGACGTAAATTGTGCTTCGTTGCGGAACAGAAGACCTCAACTAAAGCACGTGCGTGGGACATCAAAAGTACTACTAGATCAGCGTTAGGTTTTGATATCTGCTCAAGACTCTTGTTCATACGTGGAACACTCGTACTTGCATGCGACACATCCACATCTCAGCCATTTGGCATCGGAGGTGAGGCACTAAAATTGGCCATTAAAAGTCCATACGTTTCCGAATTCGCAGATGAATTTGGAAAGCAAGATCTATCCAAAGACTACATTAGAAAACTAGGAGAGAGGACACTGGCTGCCTTATACGACGGCTCTAAGGATGAAAGGCTTAATAGCTTACGGTACAGGCGATTTTGTGAAAAGATTGCCAAAAGCTAGAAGTATGTTCAACCTCAGAGCTTGCCGCCGACATTAGCTTCATCACAGTATCATAGTATGAAAGTGTATTTCAGATCCAAGAATGGAAAGGCAATTCTGGAGCTTGGAACCAGTTAACTATGGATGAAAAAAAAAAAAGATGATTTTCATCTACTTATGGTGTTACATAGAGTTACATAGAAAACAGGCCACAACAGAACTTGCGGTCCTCACGAGGTGACAGACCTGGACGCAACCCCCAAAGAACTCATGGATATTGTGCATTGCAACTGCGAGGCTAGATGTATTACCAGGAAATGCACTTGTCAAGCAAGCAGCTAGAGTGCACAATCGCATTATATGTACTAAGTTATAATGTCTAATATATATATATATATATATATATATATATATAT
>NC_087163.1:17604584-17622084 GCF_035594125.1 Scylla paramamosain
ATAAGATTAAAAATGTTGAGAACCCCTGCCATTGGTGTTATTTTGTGGTTGCGTGCACATGCGCGCGCCTGTTCTTTAAACCACATAATTATAATATAATGTAATACAATAATAATATAAAATAATATAATATAATATAATATAATATAATATAATATAATATAATATAAGACTTTAATAAATAAATATTAAAATATGACAGTAAAGGGAAGTGACATAATTATTACTATTATTGTTATTGTTGTTATTGCTACTGCTGCTGCAACTATAATAATAATAATTATTATTATTATTACTATTACTATTATTATTATTATTATTATTATTATTATTATTATTATTATTATTATTATTATTATTATTATTATTATCATTATTATTATTATTATTATTATTATTATTATTATTATTTTTTATTTATTTATTTTTTTATCATTATTGTTATTATTAATATTATTATCATTATCATTATTATTATTATTATGTCGTAATCCTCCAACTTACCTTTAAGGTAAGATAGAATCTAGGCAGCAACTGTACCAATTATTTATCCACTGAGCACTTCAAAATCTAAACCCAGATTACCAAGAGTTAAGGCTAGGGTTCTCACAGTGGAGTAAGCCACAGACACAGCTCAGAAAGACTAACATTATTTATTAACCAATAAATAAACATTCCAACAACACACACAGGCAAAAGACTGCAGCCCCACCACATGATACTAGTTATTAAAACTTCAAGTTACTTTGCCATGAACAAAAACTTATAAGGCTTGCCATTACCATTCACTTTACGTTAGCAGGGCTTTATCAACCAAATCAGGTCATTCAGTAACGCATAACACATAAAACACATAAATGCACATATAGCATAATCACAGAAAAGAATAATCAGATGGAACATCAGAAAATAATAACACTACATGTGAAGTGCCACAAAAATATCAAGTTATTCATTAAGATCCAATATCAAATCAATACATAAGACATAATATAAAATATATGAAAATCACATTATACTGAACACGACACACTAAGTCGAGACACACAAGGCACTTAGGAAAATCTTCTAAGTATTACTTACGACCAAGGCGAGGCAGAGAACGACTGAGAGTTTCATGGTGCTGTCGAGTGTGAGCACCTTCAAAAAACTTGTAACACTCCACTCTTGGAGTCTAGTTAAGATCTGAGAGAATCGTTCGCTGCTTCGCCTTATATTCAATCTTAACGACGGCGACGTCGACCTACTTACACTGCTACCTATTGCTACATATGGAATTATCCTTTAAGGTCTAAAATCTGACTAGTTAGTGCAGTCGTCTCTTCCTTCAGTATTCACGATCACCAGAATGCTTACACATTCAATACACAGGGTTAATAAGAAACATGTCTCACTGGGAGTCTATGGTTGATCACCCTTACACACAAACATGTGTAGTTTTTCTTTGTGCTTTTAGCTTGCATATTACTGAGTCAAAGAGTGAGTCACTGTTTTGTGAGGCTTGCGTAGGTTGGCCCTATCTCTAGTTCATTAAAGTACATCAGCAAGTTTATAATTGTGCGATCACTGTTAGATATGATAAAATCAATTGATCATGCTGTTTTTTTAACCTCTACTCATTGTTAGGGTGCCTTGGCATCAGAACAGTCACTGTCTTGCTCGTGACCATGGATGACGTAAGCGGTTGACGCGGCCTCATGAGGGGTCACGCCGGGGGCGTTACTATGGGCGGCGTGGGCGCTGGCGTTGCCGGGGGCACTGCTATAGGCATGGGTGCCGTGGCTACGACAATTATTATTATCATTATTATTATTATTATCATCATCATCATTATTACTACTATGTAGTATTCACTGAGCCAGGACACAGATGGAAACGCAGTCAGTAGTCTTGAGTTTGTCATATTAAATGCACAGAGTGATAAGGACGGATGGGGAAATGTGTGGACAAGACGAGAGCAGAGCGGTGACTGACCTGTGTAGGGTCGGGGAAGGACACACCCCAGATCATCAGTGCTTGCCGCCACCTGCATGAGATTAGCGACGGGAATACCCTGGGTAGGTTAGCAAGTAGTGGCCGGCCTGAGAGGCAAGGTCTCTATAGTCTCCCCCTCGCCCTCAACACAGAGAAACATAGGTATAGGAGGAAAGATGGAAAACAATGGCAGTTAGGAGGCCTGGAAATATTCTGGGCGGTGCACCGTCTTGCCGGAGTGCGTGGTGATATGCTCTAGGTTGACACGTTCCTCATCCTGACTAGGTGTGGTGTCCTATTGGCTTGACCTGGCTCCTGGAGTGGGGTCGGCCAGGGAATGCGCAGCGGGGCCTGCCGTGAGTGTTAGAGACCGGTGCCCATGGTAAGCAGTTTGGCCTGTGGGAGGCAGACATACCTCAGGTCACCATTGCTGCTACCTGACCTTGCCGCCACCTGGATGGGATAACGACGGAAATACCAGGAGGAGATTAGCAGCCTGAGAGGCGAGGTCACTACAACTACTACTATTGTTACTACTACTGCTACTACTACTACTACTACTACTACTACTACTACTACTACTACTACTAATAATAATAATAATAATAATAATAATAATAATAATTATTATTATTATTATTATTATTATTATTATTATTATTATCATTATTATTATTATCATTATTATTTATTATTATTATTATTATTATTATTATTATTATTATTATTATTATTATTATTATCATTATTATTATTATTATTATTATTATCATTTTATTACAATCATTTCTTTAGTGTTATCATTAAAAAAAAGCATACTTTCAGAACATTTTCGCTTTTAACATAATGCAAATGTATGAGGCGGTTACTCAAAGAGGTGCGTAAACGCCACCAAAGTCACTTTCTGAGTTACGTATGGAGCAGTATAATGCAACGCTTCCTCTCACTGACGAACCAGACGTCTCTAGCCAACTGCAAGTTGTTCGACAATCCCATTCTCTTTCCGATCGAGCCTAAGAGTGAGTGCCCCTCCTCGCTGATTCCAAGCTTTAGTCAAGTACGGGCGTATATGCACCTCGCGGACCAACGCAAAGCGGAAGCCAATGACCTCGCGGCTGGGATGACGTGTGGACAGTGCGCTCACCAGTCAGAGAGCCCGTCTTATCTTATTTTCTTATTAATACCTTTGTAGCATGCAATTTGTCTAACTTATCTGCCACTTACTTACCTGTACATTAGGATGTATTCTTTTCCAGGTGAGGTGAGCTGTAGCTGCAATATTTTCTTGAAATATTACTATCTTATTATCTTTGCAATATCATTATTCTCTTGTTTCCATGACAACTTACTATCTTACCTGCGTCTCACTTCCTGTATCTCACTTCCTTGAAGTAAAATAACCGGCAAAGTGCTTACCTGTCACTTACCTGTACCTGCATTCGTACCTAAAAATGCGTCAGTATAGTAAGATAGTCATGCGTTGGTCACTAGTAATGAAGCCTGAAATAATATTTACCTCAGATAAGTCATTAATATCTTAAGTCATTAATATCTTGGTTGGAGCGCGGAATACCAGATGTCCTAACCAGAGCCTCTACATCAAGGTGTTATCTATCGCCACCCACACTACTCCAATCACTGTCTAAAACTTCATAATACAGATGAATCATCGAAAATTGAAGAAGCGTCTTGAAACCTTCCTCTTGAAAGGGTTCAAATCATAGGAAGTAGGAAATACAGTGGTTAATTTATCTTCTCTCGTGGCTTTTACTCTTTGTTACTTTCCCTATTTTTTCAGTCCTAGTTTTTTACCTTTGTTTCTATTTCATTCCTATGTTATTTATTCATGGTTTTTTTTATTTGCATCTATGATTTAACCTTAATTTGTCTTATGCAGTGGTTGTTTTCTATTTCTCGAAATGTTTCTTTTTTTTTTTTTTGGTGCTGGATTCTCTCTTTTATCTGGTTATCTTTTCACACAAATTTCCATCTGTACACTTAACTTATTTCCGTAAGCTTTTTTTTTTTTTTCTATATATTAATCATTCCATGTCACAAAACATAGCAGCACAATTAACAGACACACATACACAGAGACTATGTAGGGATACACTAGTTCATCCTCACGATTCATACACTCACTCCACTCACACATACTCACACCCCACAAATGCATGCCACGACTCTATTTCAGCGTCAACCGGTGCAGATCCTCGCAGCTTTAACAGAATGCTGAGGAGTCTTGCTCGTCTGGCTTTTTTTTTTTTTTATGTAAAAGGGTCACTGGTCAAGGGAAACAAAAAAAGAGGTAAAAAAAAATCCCACTGAGGTGCCAGTCCCAAAAGGGATGTCAAGAGAAGAGAATACAGAAGCAGGTAGGGAGTTCCAGAGTTTATCAGAGAGAGGGATGAATGATTGAGAGTAGTGGTTAACTCTTGCATTACAGAGGTGGACAGAATAGGGATGAGGGAAAGTGCAGCGAGGCCGCGAGAGCAGGGGAGACAAACAATTAGCAAAATCAGAACAGTTAGCGTGAAAATAGTATTAGAAGATAGCAAGAGATGCAACAATGCAGCGATGAGAAAGAAGCTTAGGAAGGGAGCTGATAAGACGAAAAGCGGTATGAGTGAAATCCCCCCTACATACATGTGTCCATACACGGACGGATAACGTCCGTGCACAGAGTTAGCAGCTGAGGGGAGAAGTGAGAAAAACTGGCGGAAGCAACTCAGAAGGCCTAACTTCATAAAAGGTATTTTAGCTAGAGATGAGATGTGAAGTTTTCAGTTTAGATTATAAGCAAAGGACAAACCGAGGATGTTCAGAGTAGAAGAGGGGGGACAGTTGGGTGTCACTGAAGAAGAGGGGCTAGTTGTATGGAAGGTTGTGTCGAGTTGATAGATGGAAGAATTGAGTTATTGAGGCATTGAACAATTCTAAATTTGCTGTAATATTATGAACTGTAAAGTATCGTATTTGTGAATAACTTTTGGGACCATTGATATTAATGGGTCGTTGGTGGTGGTTATTAGGGTTTCCACGTAGGCAGGGTGACGTCAGCAACAGGGGCGGCAGCAAGTGACTGGAGCGAAGCAAGGTGGTTCGCCTGGAGACGAGAACACGTCAGACACTTCGCCACCACCACTCCTGCCACCTGGTCGCTGCCCCGCTGCCAGTACTCGTCCATAGCTGTGTTGTGACCCATGAATTCCTTCTCTACGTATCTTGTTAAGTAAAGAGAAAAAAAGCAAGATTTGTTTCCCTGCTGCGTCAAGCTATCTAGGCAGTATGGGGGATATATTTGACTTGAAACTGATCCCCGAGTTCGATGGCAGTGGTACGCAGGCTGTGGTGGAGTGGCTCGAAAAACTGGAACTGGTCTGCAAGCTTCGAGGTGTCGACGATGTAGCAAGTGTGATTCCACTACGCCTAACGGGAGATACGTTCGCCGTGTACCTACAGCTGACAAAGTCGGAGAGGAAAAAGACTGAAAAAGTGAAGGAGGCGCTGCTGGCTGTCTCTGCAGTGGATTCTTATGTGGCCTATGAACAGTTCGTGAAGCGAAAATTGCGCAGTGGGGAGTTCCCAGATGTGTATTTGGCTGAGTTTCGGCGCCTGGCGTACCTGTTTGGCGGAATAAGTGACGTCTGCCAGCTGCTCCGAGCTGGGTCACCTATGGAGTCTCTCGACTTGAACCAGGTTCTGGCACGGGCAAGGGCGGTCATCAGGGACGACATCCCCCTTGGGTCATCGTCATCGGAGGCGTGCCTTGGCGCCACAGCAGGCTATGGCGCTGCGCCTTGTGTGGTTGCCGCAAGTCAACGGTGTTATGTATGTGGTGGCCCTAATCATCTCGTCAGGGATTGTTTAACTCGACAACAAGCTCATGGCCGCACACGGCGTCGAGTGAGGAGCTATAAACGTGGTGGTTTAGGCCACATTGCATCGAGGTGTTCGGGAAACGGGCACGGAGATGGGGCATCAGCGCCAGCCTCCTCTCATGGCGGTCAGTGAGTGAGGCGCTACCAAGTGCTATGGTGAGTGTGGAGGGTGTCCGTCGTCGTGTGTTCGTGGACACCGGGTATTCTTGAAGTATCGTCCATGTTTCGTGCTACAGGCCATGGACGAAGGGTGCCGTCGACATGGGTACTGTGAGTGGGGAGAAGTGGCAGTGTGAGGAAACAGGTGTCGTACGCCTCTAGCTTAGCGGTGGGGCTTCCACTGACATTTCTGTGTGTGTGTGTGTGTGTGTGTGTGTGTGTGTGTGTATGTATGTATGTGTGTAGCAACCGCGAAGCCCCTTGGTTTTATGGTAATTCTTGGCATGGATGGCATAACGGCCCTTGGGGGAGTTGTAGTCGATGCTCAGAATAGTGTTCGTTTTGGCATAAAAAAAAACAGAGATCTGTGTGGCTGCTAACACCGTGGTAGGAGTGGACGAACCTGATTTTACTGCCACTTATGACCCTTTGTCCAAATGTTGGACGGCAGCCTGAAAGTGGTCAGAGGGTAAGGAGCCTGGTGTCCTGCGGAATACGGAAGAGATATACTCTGTGCCTTCCGTATGAAGAGGAGCTCCAAAAGTGGATAGAGGATGGATGGTTACTTCCGTACGACGAACATAAATACGGACCGGCTAAGGGCCTGATTCCTCTCATGGCCGTTGTACAGCACAACAAGAAGAAAGTACTGCCAGTTATGGACTTTAAAGAGCTCAACGCACACATCGACGCGTTCACGGCGGACTGACGTGTGATCAGACAGACTGCGGGAGTGGCGGAGGCAAGGGGAGAATGTTTGTGTGATTGACCTTGCTAAGGCTTATCTGCAGATTAGAATTCACGACTCCCTGTGGCCATATCAGACTGTGAATTTTAAGTGCCAGAGATATTGCTTAACGCGACTGGGATTCGGCCTAGATTTTCCCCCGTTAGTTATGAAAGCAGTGCTCAACAGTGTTCTCTCACAAGATCCAATTGTTAGAAAAGGAACGTCAGCTTACATCGACGACATTCTTGTTAATGAAAAGATTGTTGAGGCCTGTCGTGTAAAAGAACATCTCGAGAAATTTGGGCTAATAAGCAAGCCATGCGAACGGCTTACTGATAGAACACGAATGTTGGGCCTGAGAGTCTGGGGGGAGCAGGGAGGCCTTGTGTGGACGAGAGACGTCAAAGCACCAAGCGAACTGACGAAGCGGGCGGTGTTTTTATTCTGCGGCAAGCTGGTGGGCCACTATCCTATGTGTGGTTGGCTGCGAGTGGCAACAGCCTTCATCACGAGGAGGGCCGATTGCCTCTCGGAGAGATGAGATGAATTAATCACCGATAAGGAAATAAGGAGGTTTCTGGATGAGGTCGTGGTCGAAGTTAGGAAGAATCATCCTGTGAGAGTACCTTGGAGTGCCAGAGGTGACGAGACCAGAGTGTGGGTGGATGCCAGTTCCCTGGCACTTGATGCTGTAGTAGAGATCGATGTCAGCATCATCGAAGACGCCAGCTGGTCATGCAAAAACGACTCAAGTCACATCAACATGGCCGAGTTGGATGCAGTCATCAAGGGATTGACTCTTGCATTGGCCTGGAAGGTCAGAACGATGGAATTGATGACATGCTCTTCTACGGTGCGTCGATGGATCTCTGATGACCTCTCCGGCAGAAGCAGGCTCAAGACCAAGGCTGCGAGCGAGATGCTCGTTCGGAGGAGAGTTGGCATAATAATGTCGCTGGTCGAGGAGTGGATCCCTGTGAAGAAAGCAAGTTAGAAGCAGACGGCCCCTACCAGACTGGTGAAGAAGTGTGGGTAAGATCGCCTAATGTTCCTTGTGATGGACAGCATAAGAGAGGTTGAGTCACTAAAGTCTTATCCCACCAGATTGTAGAAGTCAACGGAATCCCCCGCCACGTTAAGGATCTTCATCACTGCACTTCCCATGCCCCTCAGGAGAATGTTACAACCACGGATGGTGAGGACGATGAGCTTCTCATTCAGCTTTCTGGCCAGGCTGATGAGGAGGAAGAAAACGACGAAGATGCTGCGGCTGAAGATAAGTTGGATTGAGAACTTCCAAGGCGTTCATCGAGAATTGGAAGGCCCCGATTGTGTAATCTGTGTGAATATAATATTAAGGAGGGAGTGTAATATTATGAACTGTAAAGTATCGTATTTGTGAATAACTTTTGGGAAAATTAATGTTGATAAGTCGTTGGTGGTGTTTATTAGGGTTGCCACGTAGGCAGGAGTGACGTTAGCAACAGGGGCGGCAGCGAGTGACTGGAGCGAGGCAAGGTGGTCCGCCTGGAGACGAGAACACTACCACATCTGCCACCTGGTCGCTGCCTCGCTGCCAGTAGTCGTCTATAGCTGTGCTGTGACCCGTGTATTCCTTTTCTACGTATCTTGTTAAGTAACGAGAGAAAGCAAGATTTTTTCCCTGCGACCTCTTCCCTGACACCTCACTTTTTTTTTTTTATGTAGGAAGGATACTGGCCAAGGGCAACAAAAATCTAATAAAAAAAAAATGCCCACTGAAATGCCAGTCCCATAAAAGGGTCAAAGCAGTGGTCAAAAATTGGTGGATAAGTGTCTTGAAACTTCCCTCTTGAAGGAATTCAAGTCATAGAAAGGTGGAAATACAGAAGCAGTACAGAGTTAGCAGCTGGGGGGGTGAGAAAAACTGGCGGAGACGTCTCAGAACACCTAACTTCATAGAAGCTGTTTTAGCTAGAGATGAGATGTGAAGTTTCCAGTTCAGATTATAAGTAAAGGACAGACCGAGGATGTTCAGTGTAGAAGAGAGGGACAGTTCAGTGTCATTGAAGAAGAGGGGATAGTTGTCTGGGAGGTTGTGTCGAGTTGATAGATGGAGGAATTGAGTTTTTGAGGCATTGAACAATACCAAGTTTCCTCTGCCCCAATCAGAAATTTTAGAAAGATCAGAAGTCAGGCGTTCTGTGGCTTCCCTGCGTGATATGTTTACCTCCTGAAGGGTTGGACGTCTATGAAAAGACGTGGTAAAGTGCAGGGTGGTATCATCAGCATAGGAGTGGATAGGACAAGAAGTTTGGTTTAGAAGATCATTAATGAATAATAAGAAGAGAGTGGGTGACAGGACAGAACCCTGAGGGACACCACTGTTAATAGATTTAGGAGAAGAACAGTGACCGTCTACCACAGCAGCAATAGAACGGTCAGAAAGGAAACTTGAGATGAAGTTACAGAGAGAAGGATAGAAACCGTAGGAGGGTAGTTTGGAAATCAAAGCTTTGTGCCAGACTCTATCAAAGGCTTTTGATATGTCCAAGGCAACAGCAAAAGTTTCATTAAAATCCCTAAATGAGGATGACCAAGAGTTAGTAAGAAGAGCCAGAAGATCACCAGTAGAGCGGTGTTGACGGAACCCATACTGGCGATCAGATAGAAGGTTGTGAAGTGATAGATGTTTAAGAATCTTCCTGTTAAGGATAGATTCAGAAACTTTAGAAAGGCAGGAAGTTAAAGAAATAGGACAGTAGTTTGAGAAATCAAAACGGTCACCTATTTTAGGAACAGGTTGAATGTAGCCAAACTTCTAGCAAGAAGGGAAGGTAGATATTGATAGATAGTGTTGGAAGAGTTTGACTAGGCAAGGTGGAGGCTCAGAAACACAGTTTCGGAGAACAATAGGAGAGACCCTATCAGGTCCATAAGCCTTCCAAGGTTTTAGGCCAGCCAGGGCATGGAAAACATCATTGCGAAGAATTTTAATTGGTAGCATGAAATAGTCAGAGGGTGGAGGAGAGGGAAGAAGAAGACCTGAATCATCTAAGATAGAGTTTTTAGGAAAGGCTTATCGATGAGTTGAGTTTTAGAGATAGATGAGATAGCAGTTGAAATAAAGTTTAGTTGAAATAAAGGAGAGAAAGAAGAAGTGAAGCTATTGGAGATGTTTTTGGCTAGGTGCCAGAAGTCACGAAGGGAGTTGGACCTTGAAAGATTTTGACACTTTCTATTGATGAAGGAGTTTTTGGCTAGTTGGAGAACAGACTTGGCATGATTCCGGCCAAAAATATAAAACACATGAGATTTATATGATGGAAGGCTCAAGTTGGTGGTAGGTGGGGGCGCCCATCATCCACCACCAAGTGTTTATTGCTTTACTTAAGCAACAAACAAGAAGGTGTACCTTAAATGGCTTATAGTATATCTGTAAGATATTTTCACGCTGGGTGGTAACCATATAACCAAGCCCTTCTCTCCTATCCTCTCCTTCCTCATCTCTCTCCTTCTCTCCCTCTTTCTCTCCCTCTTCTCCCTCCGAGTGAGACCATAAAACTTTGCCTGAGCTGTTCGCTACAACTTTTTATTTTATTTTCTCTCTCTCTTTCATAGGAGTGGGTTTTACAGGGATTCCATAGTCGCGTATCTGACCTTCAGTCCCTGTGCCACTTTTCCTTCCTCTGGCTGATGCGACCGAGAGCTTTTTTCTATCCCTCCTACTATTTTTTTCTCTCTTTTTAATCGTAATCCCACGTTGTGTAGGCAGGACAAATGGATGAATGGTGGCAGCGATTTTTCCTTCTTTCCTTATTGCTATTGCTACTGTCAGGTCCCCCTTGTAATTGGCGACCTGGGGGTATTGCGGCTCCTCCAGGTGGACCTATTTTTCTGCTTTCTTTACTCACTTTTATGGAGTTTATATTTTACTTAATATTCCTCATTACTCTTGTTGGTGATGCTCATTCTAATCCCGGTCCTCGTAATCACTGCTGTAAGGCCCTGTATATCAATATGCGGGGTCTGGAGGCCAACTTACAAGATGCTGCAGTAGTTACACCTTAATATGACAATTTTTTGTTCAGAGACTCTCGTTTCGAGCTTCAGACATGTCTCCGAGATTCTGATACCCAACTTCAAGAGGCCCCACCTTCTGAGACGTGACTCTATCCCTAGAGCTCAGGGAATGTGTGTATACATGCGTCCAGCATGCAGTGCTTCACGTATTGCCATATTTGAGTGCGGCTGTCATGAAATGATGCTGGTTAAAATTTGTAGCAGTTTTGATAACTATTATATCTTTTCAGTATACAGGAACCCCGATCTTGATGATAGTATTTATGACTATCTATTAAGTTCTGATTCAAGAATCAGACTCTAAAGCTTCTTCTGTTTTTGTCGGTGATGTTAATGCGCATCATCAGGAATGGTTGAATTCCATCTCCCCAACAAATCAACACGTATCGGGTGCTCTAGACTTTAGTAATCTCTCTGGATGCGAGCAGATCGTTCAGAGTCCAACTCACGCCTCGGGTAATTGCCTTGATCTTCTTTTTACTGACGTCCCTTCAGTGGTGACTGTACAGGTTGTCCCTCCCCTCGTCAGTACAGACCAATCTGGCTTGTCTTTCAATATTCAAACTTCATTTTCAATTCCAGACGAGCTAGTCTCACGAAAAGTATTTTTGAAGTCACGTGCCAACTGGGCTGGTGTCAATGCTGATTTTAATGACATTGTATGGCGGGAAGTTTTTCAGGCTGATAGTCCAATCGATGCCTTTAACAGAGTGTTGTTTGCCATAAGTGAAAGAAGAATTCCCTCTGAAGTAATCAGAAGTCGTCACAAGGACAAAGCCTGGTTTAATGATAACTGCAGGCGTGCCCAGCGTGAAAAAAACAGGTTGCTTACTGTGAATGGTCTCGGCTGCGCTCACATGAGTCATGGGAGAATTAAGTTCGTATGCGTTCAATAGCCCAGCGTACATATTCCATTGCCCAGGATGAGTACAATGAACACCTTAAAAATTTTCTGATTGGCACCTCCCAGCCACATTCATGATGGTCAGCTCTTAAGCAGTCCCTCTTCGGTGTGGACTCAAGTTTACCTCCTCTTTCCTGCACAGATGGTTCAATCTGCCATAATTCAAAGAACAAAGCCAATCTTTTAGCCTCTGTTTTTAATTTAAAACAATGTAGTGAAGAGCTGGAACTGCCGCCGTCTTGTCCCCAGGGTATAAAATTAGGCTCTATTGCTTTTAAGTCTTCTGAAATCTTAAGGTACCTTCATGACATAGACTCGTTCGGCCGTTGTGATCCTCTGGGTTTTTTTTTTTTTTTTTTTTTTTTTTTTTTTTTTTTTTTTTTTTTTTACAAAAAGACTGCTTCCCCTCTGGCTCCAAAGTTGGCAGTTATTATTAGAGCCATTTTACGTAAGGGTTCGTTTCCGGTATGCTGGCATACTGCAAATGTTACCCCTATTCCAAAGGGCTTCTCACCCTCCATTCACCCTGGCGACTATAGACCCATCTCCATAACTCCGGTTCTGTCTTTGAGCGCCTGCTGGCCAAGAGTCTCACCCGTTTTTTAGATATTGATAAGTTGTTGTCATCTAGTCAGTTTGGTTTTAGAAAAGGTCTCAGTACTTCTGATGCTCTTGTTTACATAGCACACGACATTCAAGTTGCTCTTGATGCTGGTTATGAATCTAGAGTAATTTCACTTGACTTTAGCTCTGCATTTGATCGTGTTAACCACAAGGCCCTCCTGTCTAAAGTCAGATCTCTTGGCATTGGTGGCTGCTTCCATCAAATTATTTCAAAGTCCCTAACCGATAGAAAGAAGCGTGTGACTGTTGATGGCTGTTTCAGTTCCTTTAGTCCAGTTATATCCGGTGTTCCGCAAGGAAGCGTCTTGGGCCCTATTCTTTTTATTATTTATACATTTGACATGTGGTGTGCGATTGAGTCTGATATGGTTGCTTATGCTGACGACACCACCTTATATGCGGTAATTCCTTCCCCTCAGGATAGACATAGAATCGCTAATGTTCTCACTCGTGATGTCTCAAGGATTATGTCTTGGTGTGATAGGTGGGGTATAAAACTAAGCCCGAGTAAGTCCCACAGTATGGTTATTAGTCAATCAAGGACGCCTTTTCCTCCTCATCCTGATATTGTTGTCATTGGAGTGCCAATTCCAAATTGTTCCTCACTGAAGTTGCTTGGGGTCACCCTTGATCCCAAACTCACTTTTGAGTTGCACTTGCGTTCACGTTCACGTCAATCTCATGAAAAGTTGGTTTATTGCGTAAGTGCAGTCGGATATATTCCTCTGATGATATTGTCAAAAGCTGCCTTTACTCTTTCATACTGCCTCATTTTGAGTACTGTCATTCTGTTTGGATTTCTGCAGCTGAGTCTGACTTAAAGCTTTTAGATAGAGCATTCAACCAGATTAAATTTCTTCTCCCTAATCTTGAGATTAACTTCGGCATCGTCGTTTGGTAGGGTCACTGTCTTATTTCTTCAAAATTATGTCTAATGTCAACCACCCGTTGCACCGTCATTTGCCTGCTCCCTTAGAACCGGCACGTGCTACAAGACACTCCGTGAGCCTGAACGACCGTGCCTTGTCTGTGAATCGACGTAATACATCACAATTTTCCCGGTGTTTCATCCCAGCGTCCGTCAGACTTTGGAATACACTTCCCACTGAGATTGTCAATGCTAGTAATTGTGAATTTTTTTAAAAACTTGTTAATACCATTCTTCTCTCTCAGTACTCTCTACCTATTAGATCTTTCCAAATCTTCCTATTCTATGCTTTCTTCCTGTTACTAAACCTTCAGCTATCAGTGAAGTGCCACCCACTGGGCCTTCGGGCTTATGCATTCGTGCTTTCCAGTGGGTCACCTTCGTTGATTCATATAATAATAATAATAATAAAAGTACCTTTTGTGGGTCACCTCTGTCATATATAGCATGAGAACAGGCTGTGTTAAACTAAAGTTTGGAAGGTTTAGGGTGAGAAAAGAGTGAGGAATGTACGCCTTCATGCCAGACACTATCACCTGTTATGTGCTCAGCACATAGAGAGGGGTCTCTAACACGGAGGCAGTAATCTTTTCAAGGAAAATCAGGAAAATACCTCCTCAGGCTCCCCAAACTAGCAGAGGCAAACCGCCAAAGTCACCTCCGCTTTGGGGGATCCTGAGGAGGAATTGGAGCGATAGGACAAGATACAGATGTGAGATTGTGATCAGAGGACCTCAGCGGAGAAGAGAGGGTGACAGCATAAGCAGAAGGATTAGAGGTTAGGAAAAGATAAGAAATGTTGGGCGTATCTCCAAGACGGCCAGGAATACGAGTAGGATGTTACACCAGTTGCTCTATGGCCATGAAGGATAACAAAGTTAAAAGCTAGTTTATCAGGTGGTCAGTGAAGGGAGAGGATAGCCAAAGCTGGTGGTGAACATTGAAGTCTCCAAGAATGCAGATCTCCGCAAAAGGAAAGAGAGTTAGAAAGTGCTCCATTTTGGAACTTAAGTAGTCAAAGAGTTTCTTGTAGATAGAGGAGTTAGATGAGAGGTATACAGCATAGATAAATTTAGTTTGAGAGTGACTTTGTAGTCGTAGCCAGATGGCGCAACTTGGATAAAGTGTTTGAATGCAGGGACTTGTATCATACTATACTGGCCACGAAGTGCGTCTATATTTTAAACTTTTTTCCTCTCCTATTTTTGAGGGGTTGGGTGTGTAGCTTACGGGGCACCGCTTAAACGGCTGTGGATCAAGTGACTTTGAAGGCTTAGTATAGTAAATGATTTATTTTTTTTATTTTTTTTATTTTTTTTTATTTATTTATTTATTTATTTATTTTATTTTATTTTATTTTATTTATTTATTTTTTTATTTATTTTATTTTTTTTTGTCTTTCACTTCATTACGAGCAAGGAAGAAGTTTCCCTCCACCTTTTTTCTTTCTTCCTGTTTTCTTTCTTCCGTGCTTGCCTCCTTGATTTCGCCCTTTCTTCTTTCTCTTTTTTTCACTTCTTTCTTCCTTCCTTCCTTACATTCTTACTTCGTTCTTTCCTTGTTTAAGTCCTTTGTCTCCCATCACTGACGGATGTTGTTGGTTGAAGGAAAACAGATGTGGCAACCATGTTAATTAAACTCATGCCGAGAATAAGGAAATACGATTGGATTTCTACCAGTCAAATGAACTTCCTTATATGTGAAGGTAAGGGAGCGAAAAATGTACTGTATTAATTATTTTTTTTTATTTAAAATTGTTTATCCATGATCATGAACCTGATGTGTGTGTGTGTGTGTGTGTGTGTGTGTGTGTCTGTGTTTGTGCGCGCGCGTGCGTGCGTGCGTGCGTGAGTGTATGTGTGAGCGCGAGAACGTTAATTAACGTCCAGTGGACGGAACACATTTTATAGCGACCAATTTATTTTCACTATTGTTTTTATTAATCCGTTCCAGAGAGAGAGAGAGAGAGAGAGAGAGAGAGAGAGAGAGAGAGAGAGAGAGAGACAAAATACGAGCTAATAAAAACAAAATGACAACTTGGAAAACAACGACGATGAAGAGAAAGTAATGTACTGTACACGATGCTGAAGTCTCTCTCTCTCTCTCTCTCTCTCTCTCTCTCTCTCTCTCTCTCTCTCTCTCTCTCTCTCTCTCTCTCTCTCTCTCTCTATCATCAATTAAACATAAGTAGGCTTCACGCATGGATCTTTCAGTCTAGTCACACATATTTACTTATTAGTGTAATTGATTTGTTAAAAAAAAAAAAACTTTTGATATCGTGTGGCGTGAACGCTTGTGCTATAAGCTAGCGTAGAAAAAGGTGACACGGAAATTCTTAATGTGATCGGAAGTAAGTATACTGCCATCAGGTCTCATGTCATGCAAAATTAAGAGACATTAGAATCAGATGATCTTGTTTGTAGCGTAGTGGTAAGACCAGGGGAAAATATATCCCCTTTGCTTTTTTTTTCTTCAAATTTTTATGTTTTATAAAGTTTAATATAATAGCGACTGTGTACATTTTGGTGATTTCTTATATATATATATATATATATATATATATATATATATATATATATATATATATATATATATATATATATATATATATATATATATATATATATATATATATATATATATATATATATATATATATATATATATATATAAATAAATAAATAAATAAATAAATAAATAAATAAATAAATAAATAAATAAATAAATAAATAAATAAATAAATAAATAAATAAATAAATAAATAAATAAATAAATAAATAAATAAATAAATATATATATATATATATATATATATATATATATATATATATATATATATATATATATATATATATATATATATATATATATATATATATATATATATATATATATATATATATATATATATATATATATATATATATATATATATATATATATATATATATATATATATATATATATATATATATATATATATATATATATTTAATATAAAATATATATATATATATATGTATATATATATGTATGTATATGTATGTATATATATATATATATATATATATATATATATATATATATATATATATATATATATATATATATGTATATATATGTATATATATGTATATATATGTATATATATGTATGTATGTATATATATGTATGTATATATATGTATATATATGTATGTATATATATGTATATATATATATATATATATATATATATATATATATATATATATATATATATATATATATATATATATATATATATATATATATATATATATATATATATATATATATATATATATATATAATATAAATATTATATATATATTATATATATATAATATAAATATTATATATATATTATATATATATAATATAAATATTATATATATATATAATATATATATAATATAAATATTATATATATATATATATATATATATATATATATATATATATATATATATATATATATATATATATATATATATATATATATATATATATATATATATATATATATATATATATATATATATGTAATATAAATATTATATATATATATATATATATATATATATATATATATATATATATATATATATATATATATATATATATATATATATATATATATATATATATATATATATAATTTTTTTATTTTTTTATTTTTTTATTTGGATTTTCCTTGGAATGACTACTGCTTCCGTGTCAGAGACCCGTCTTTGTGTGCTGAGCGCATAACAGAGGTGATAGTGTCTGGCATGGAGGCATACATTCCTCACTCTTTTTCTCGTCCTAAACCTTCTAAACCTTGGTTCAACACAGCTTGTTCTCGTGCTATACATGATAGAGAGGTGGCCCACAAAAGGTACTTAAGCCTTCCATCACCAGAATCTCATGCACTTTATATTTCTGCCCGGAACCATGCCAAGTCTGTTCTCCAACTAGCCAAAAACTCCTTCATTAACAGAAAATGTCAAAACTTTTCAAGATCTAACTCTCCTCGTGATTTCTGGCATCTAGCCAAAAATATCTCCAATAACTTTGCTTCTTCTTCTTTCCCTCCTCTATTTCAACCAGATGGCGCCACTGCTATCACATCTATTTCTAAAGCTGAACTCTTTGCTCAAATCTTTGCTAAAAACTCTACCTTGGACGATTCTGGGCTTGTTCCTCCCTCTCCTCCACCCTCTGTCTACTTCATGCCAC